>NC_092872.1:87894671-88205686 GCF_028372415.1 Notamacropus eugenii
TAAAGAAACCTGTTTATTGAATGGATATATCTCACTCAAAGTGAGAATGTGATAAGATCTTAGCCTGAAAGGCCTAGGGTCTCCCTGGGTCATCTCCAGCTGTCCTGATGATATCAGGCTATTGGACCCAGATGGCTCAGAAGAAGGTGAGGTTGGTGACCTTGCACAGCCCTCCCTCACTCAAGTCAAGCCAACTGCAAGGCACGTCATCATGATGTCATAGACCTCTTTGAGAATGAAAAGAAATGCACAACAAAGTGGGTAATACCTCCCCCCGGGGTTACTGGAGTGATCCAGGGCAGGCAGTAATAGCCTTGGGTGCAACTAGGGCAAGGGCATTGAATAAAAATAAGGAGGTGGTGGAAGCATCAGGAATGAAGATAAAAGAATACAGTTTTGAAAAAGTGTTCATAATGCTTCATCTGTTGTATAACTGAGTTAAAGTCTTAGTGATTACATTGTTTTTCAAATAAACACACAAAATGCAAGTTATAACGGATCAGTCAAGTCTGCCAACAAGTCTAAAGTATCAGCAGGTGAGCATGTCACGCGTTGTTGGGAAGTCCAGTATGCACTGGCAGGAATATGTGCATATGATGACTTGTTTACAATACGATACTGTACAGTTACATGACGATGGTGCATCATCAAAATTTCAATGCAGGAACTCCCCCCACATTTACAATAAATTATTTAAGATGCATCATTTCAAAAAATTAATATTTTTTGAAATGATGAAAACTTAAAAAAAAAACTATTGAAGGGTTCAAGTAAATTTCTGGTGAGGGGGGTGCTAATTTTTTTTTTTCTTGGCAAGGGGGCAGTAGACCAAATATGTTTGGGAACCTCTGGTCTCGATAATGAGGAGATTGGGCCAGATGATCCCTAAAGTCTTTTCAAACCCTGACATTCTCTGCTTCATTATGCCCCTGAAGTGACATATTGCCAAGGGATGGATCCTGGCGCCTGCCTGTGTCATCTTTTTACCTTAATTGATTTTTTTCATGTGTGGTGATTCCTATTTATTGGTCTAGCAACTGTACTCTAGTTGCTAGTGGACATATGGATCTCATCTCACAGCCCTACTTCTTTCTTCCCCATTGCCTTCCTTGTAAGGCTGTTCAGATCCCATCTTGTGGATGCCAAACTGAACATAACCTCTTGTTTCCTGCTTATAGGAATCTTAAGACAGAAACCTCAGACTCTACTGAGATTTTGCTGAGTTATTCTTGTTTACTCCTACCTGCCCATCCAGCCCTTAGCATAGTGCTTGGCACAGTTGGTGATTAAGACTAACTTTCCCCAAATTAGCTATTCTCTAGTTCTGTAATAGTGGGATAACTTGTACCAAGAGGGATCTGAATAACCTAGAACTCAATTTGGTTCAGCAAACATGAAATATCTTCCAGGTGTAAGACTTCCTTAGATGCCAAAGATGAAAAAGACGAGCATTGATGTAATTCCTGTTCTCAAGGAACATAATGTCTAATAGGGGATTAGACTGGTAGAAATAAATATACTACAAATTAGAATTTGATTAAGTGTATGGGGGAGGTTGAACAAGAAAAAAAATTGTTCTGTAGACAGATTCCTCTTTTGGACCCATTTCACCCACTAAAAGTAACAAAAAGACGGCTTCAGTGAGGGGTGGAGGAGAGGGGCTCAGTTTAGGAGCAGAACTTCTCAAAGGCAGAAATTTGGATCCAATAACCTTTGGTAGGTCTTTTTCTTTCCTAAATAGGTTATTGCTGTGGTTATAGACTCCTTTTAGGTATGCCTCACCTCTCTGCCTGTGATATGAGCTCCCTTTGGTCAAACCAGTTTTAATCTCCTGATTAAACACCTGGAGAACAGAATGGCCTGTGTGAGATTGTAAAGGCCAAGCATGAGGTATGGCTTGAGATAGTGAGAGACCGTGTGGTGCTGTGGGTGTTGGCTTTGGAACCCAAGGAACTTAGTTCAAATCCCAGCTCTGCTATGTGTGCAACTTTGGCAAGTTACTTAACATTATTGGGTTTCAGCTTCCTCATCTGTAAGAGGAGAGGATTGAATTAGATGGTTCCTAAGGTCCTTTGTGGTTCTCAATACATTCCCTTTTTAATCAGAGTTTCTGCTATGCCTGGTTTATCATTTTCATCCTGACTTTGATTGTATCAATCAAAATCTAATTTTTTTAGGAACAGTCCTGTTCCCCCGAAGGAAGAGGTACTAAAGAGATTATTATTCCCTGTTGGTAAGATTTCCACTGGGATGGTGATGATTAGCTAGAGACATTAAAATTAATGATTTTAACATGTCTACAGGGTGACTACTTGTCTGAGGTACTTTCCCACAAAGTGATTTAAATCCTAGTCTCAGCTTTTAGGGATCTAGGGAAAGTGTCAGCAAGTCAAGTTCTTTGGTAAAAGGGATCCTTTCTGAAGACCTTGCAATGTTACCATGCGTGCAATAGCCTACTTCTAAGACTAAACAACTTTAAGGATGAGCTGGGTGGGAGCAAAAGCCACTACCATTGGCTTTTTTTTCTTTCTTTCTATCTCTCCCTTACCTCAGGCTGTCGCAGAATCCACCAAGTTGGCATAATGGTGAGAAGAAATGCCATGGGTGCTCCACCATCTTGCCTTCTCCCTTCAGCCAGGCTGTTTGTATGATATGGGAGCTAACACCTCCCTGCATTCCTTTTGCTAGACAGAGAACAGTCATCAGACCTTACCGTCTGCTCTGCTATTGCCTTCTAAGACCCTCTATGCCTTATTTTCTGCCTTGCCTCATATGTCCTCCTCCACCCTTCCCACTGTCATCTTAACTACCTATGTAACCTAAAAACCTATCATTTACTTCACAGTTGAAACTTTTAGGACTTCTAGTGCTTTCATTCTGTCCTACAGGTGAACTTTCTTTTTCATATGTTGTGAGACTGTCTTGTTTTTTCTATTTGCACTCTCAGTCCTTAGCACAGCCCGTCCCACATACTATGCATTTAACTTTTTTTTTCATTCATTCATTGGTGAGTTACTTGGAGATAGGGGGTGGGGAGGGGCACCAAGACACTAATTGACTTCCCAACGGGTCACACAGCTAGTATGCACCAGAGACTGGACACTGAATCTGGATCTTCCTGATCCTAAGACTGACCCTCTATCCCCTCTGTTTCTCTGCAGTATTATCAACCCAATAAAAGAGATGATTATATTGCTTTCAATTCAGATTCTCAATTCAAATCTCAGGTTTTTAAGAAGAGTACTATTTAACAGAAAATGATAAGTGTACATGAATGACTATGATACAAGTTAGAAGGTGGTCAATGTATAGGAGATGTCAAAATGGAAAGGAAGATAGGTAGGGAGTAGAAAATTATTATGTCTCTGGTAAAGGAGAAGGATGAGAATCGGAGACTGGTCACAGAGGAAGTAAATGCAAGAGCCAGAATGGAAGCCCAATTTTTCCAGTTCCAAATCCAGGCTCTTTCCTGCACTCCTCTTTGCCATTCTAATTTTCAGTTCCATGTGGGACATTTTCTTGTGAAGAGATGGAGCCTTTTACTTTCTAATTGGCTAGTCCATAGAAATTTGTTGTGTGCTGGCAGGTAGAGATATTCTACGGTGTTTTGGCATTACTTCACCCCTGGGTGAGATTCTGTAGAGATGGATGCTGAGAAGATTTTTTTTTCCTCTTCACATTGAACAGTCAGTGGGGTGATGGGTGTTTCTACTTCTTTAAACTTTCCTCACCCATTTGCCCACCCTTCTTCCAGGGAGTGTTTTCTTTTTCTCCACTTTATAGGGAGTAAGGCAGGGCAGAGCAGGGCAAAGGGCCATAGGTAGGGACCTGACTGGTAGTCAGAATATCTCTGAGTCTCACTTTCCTAATCTGCAAAATGAAGAGGGTGTTTGCTCTCAATCAGGGGTTCTTAACCAGGGCTCCATGAACTTATTTTAAAAAAATGATTTAAAACCATTTCAATATAATTAGTTTCCTTTGTAATGTTTATGTATTTTATTTTATGCATTTGAAGACATTATTCTGAGAAAGGGGGTCCATCCTGGTTTCACCAGATTGCTAAAGGTTAACTATGATACAGAAAAGGTTAAGCTCTCTTGGTCTAGCTGTTGTACTCTGAAGTCCTTTCCAGCTCTGGTGACCTCCGGATTTGGAAAGAAATACTATGTCCTACTGCCATCTAGGGGTGATAGTAAAGAAGAGCCTGCCCTCCTGCTGAACCCCAGAGCCAGTGATAGAAGCCTGGAATGCCCTGGGTTGTTTGTGTTTATGACAGAGGAAAACAACTCTTAGCTGAATTTATGTGTAAGTTTATCATTCTTCTCCCCTGTCCCCTCCTCATGCCCAGCTAGCTATCCCCAGAAGGCTGAGGAATAGATTTGAATCAGGGCTTCCAAGCCAAAATGTTCCGAAAAGGGTCTCATTATTTGTCAATGATAAAATCAGAGGATTTTCATCAGAGCCAGTGGTGGTGCTGGTGGATGGGCTGAGGAGGAATACTTATTACAAAAATGAGAAGAGGGATTCATAGTTCAGAATAAAGAGATTTAAAAAGCAATCCTCTAAGCCTCTGAAATACCTACACAAATACTTCACACCCATCTATATCCATGCTAAGCCTCAACTCTTACAGCCTAGAACTGTTATCATTGGCTTGGAGGGGGATGGCATGGCATGTGCCGCAGTCTCCATAGACAACTGAGAGCAGACTCAGAAGAATATCTCTGAGGAAGTACTGTGCCTGACAGTGATCTTGGAACATAGACTTCCTATAAGAAAACTGAACCAGGAGTCACTGAAACTGGGCTTCTAATCTTGTGAAGCCATTTGTTAGCTGTGTGGTCTTGGCGTCAACTTCTCTAAGTTTTAGTTCCCATGACTGAAAAATGGAAATATTACCTCCAGACCTACCTACTGTAAATATCTGCCTACTTCACAGGTTGTTTTTTAGGATCAAACAAACTAATATGCGTAAAAGAGCTTGGCAGGGTATGAAGCACTTTGCAAATCTGAGCCAATGCAACTTTGATTAATTAGAATTCAACTAACCAGAATCTTTAATTGCCCAGAATTTTCATTCTGGTATTCATTTTTAGGAGAGGCAAATGTCAAGAAAATAAAATGATAACAGGGATTTAGGAGACAGGGTTAGGGAATGAACCTGGGATATAATTGGTAAAGGGAACTTCCAGTTGAAAGAACAATGCAGATCACACCTTCTCAAAAATTCATAGGGCTAGACAGCTAGAAGACTGTGAGATAAAGTGATTTGCTGAAGAGCACATAGCCAGTTGTGTGTTGGAGACAAGATTTGAATCCAGCTCTCTATCCACTATAATTTGCTATCTGTCATCATGGGAAATTGCAATTAAATGAAATATTATCTGGAAATTTCCTATGGTTAGTCCATCTCTAGCTCAGCCCTCTACAACTGCTTACAGTCCTAGACAATGAAAACTTATGTTCAAAACAACAGGTGAGTCTCAGTCATCAGTAGTTCCAAGATGGTCATCAGACCCTACGTACCAAAGCCAGGAATGGGACTCAGGTGAGTCAATAAGCATTTATTAAGAACTTTCTGCATGCTGGGCACTACGCTAAGCACTGAGAATACAGCCCCTGCCTTCAAGGAGCTCACAATTTAATGGGAGAGACAACCAACAAATATGTAAAAACAAGCTAAATACAAGGACAGCAGGAAATAATTAAAAGTGGAGAAAGGCACTGAAATTAAGAGGAGTTGAGAAAGTCTTCTTGTACAAGTTGATTTTTACTTGGGACTTGAGTGAAGTGAGGGAAGAGGCAGCGATGAGAAGGGAGAGCATTCCAGGCATGGAGAGCAGCCAGAGAAAAATTCTGGAGCCGAGAAATAGACAGTCCCATTCGTAGAACAGAAAGAATCGTATCACTGGATCAAAGAGTATGTGGCAAAGAATAAAGTATAAAAGACTGGATAGGCAGAGCTGGGGGGCTAGATTATGAAGAGATTTGACTCAGACTTTAGGAGAATTTCCAAAAAGTCTTGAAATGAAAAGGAGTTTCTGGTTAAGTATAAACTAAAAACTAGAAAATTAAATTATCTAGAACCTCCATCCCCCAGGCATTCTAACCATTTTATGATTTTACAGAATTATCGCCCTTTAGAAACCAAACAGAAAACAAACAGCCTAAATCTGAGAGAAATTAGACTGTTACTAAAAACAGATACTTTATCCAAAAGCTAAATCTCCCTTTCCAATCAGACGGAGCACGTCTGTGGGACATGGTAGATGACTGACTGTACTTTGAGGAAAGATCACCTTGTCCTGTTCTCCCTTTCCAGTTACATCACCATCACCTTTACAGTCATCAAGGCATGTACTGTGCCAGCTCAGGGATCATCACAGAATCTCAGACAGGATCTCAGAGGGCATTTAGCCCAAACTATAACTGATCAAAAAAACCCTTCTACAACATACATACCAAATAGCCACTGCCTGAAGACCTTCAGTGATGGGGACCTTACTATATCCCAGGACAATTCTTTTAAGTTTGTTCTAATTAAGAAGTCTTTCATTACATTGAACCTAAATCAGCTTCTCAGCAAATTTTACCCATTGCTCTTAGATCAGCTCTCTTGGGACAAGTAGAATAAATCTAGGCTTTCATATTAAAGCCCTTCACATATTTAAAGATTGCTGTCATGTTCCTTAAAGTCTTTTCTCTTGGCTAAACTACCCTTATCTTTTCAGCCAATTCTTGTATGGTGGTATGGCCTTTTACTGCCTTGACAACCTGCCTCTGACCATGCTTTGTTTGTAAATAGCCTTCCTAAAACGTGGTGCCCAGAACTGAACATACTATTCAGAGGTACTCTCTCTCTCTCTTTCTCATCCTACCCCCCACCCCCACCCCTTCCCCATCTCTTGGTGGTCATAGTACAGGTATTTCTCTAGGAATAAGTTTAACCATGTGCTTGGGAGTGCTCCCTTCTGTTTGCAGCAGATGGTGTTCCTGGCTTCCCACCTTGTGGAACAACATTGGGCTACAGGTACGGGTAGTCAGATGGATTCTAATCTGTTCACATGGGCAGTGTGAATATACCCTCAGGAGTTCCTACAAGATGATATGATGGTATACTTAGAGAATCCTAGAGATTCAAATAAAAAAAACCTATTGAATAACTAACAAAATTGCAGAATATAAAATAAATCCACATAAATCATCCCCATTTTTACATATTACTAACAAAGTCCAATAGCAAGAGATAGAAAGAGAAATTCCATTTAAAGTTACTGTAGACATTATAAATATTTGGTAGTCTACCTGCCAATGCAAACCCAGAAATTATATGAACACAATTACAAAACACTTTTCACAGAAATAGTCAGATCTAAATAATTGGAAAAACATCAGTTTCTTGTACGTAGGCTGAGCTAATATAACAAAATGACAATTCTATTTAAATTAATATACTTATTCAGTGCCATACCAATCAAACTACCAAAAATTATTTTATAGAGTTAGAAAAAATAATAACAAAATTCATCTGGAAGAACAAAAGGTCTAGAATATCAAGAGGATTAATGAAAAGAAATTCAAGAGAAGGTGGCTTAGCCATACCAGAACTTAAATTGTATTATAAAGCAGCAATCACCAAAACTACTTGGTATTGGCTAAGAAATAGAATAGTAGATCAGTGGAATAGGTTAGGCACACAATACACAGAAGTTAATGACTATAGTAATCTACTATTTGATAAACCAAAGACTCTGGCTTCTGGGATAAGAACTCACTATTTAACAAAAACTCTTGGGAAAACTGGAAAATAGTATGGCAGAAGCTATGCATAGATCAACATCTTACACTGTATACCAAGATAAAGACAAAATGGGTACCCAATTTAGTTATAAAGGCTGATACTATAAGCAAACTAGGAGAGCAAGGAATAGTTTATCTGTTAGATTTATGGAGAATGAAAGAATTTATGACCAAACAAGAGATACAGAATGTTATGAAATGCAAAATGGATAATTTTGATTACATTAAATTGAAAAGATTTTGCACAAACAAAGCCAATGCAACCACGATTAGAAGGGAAGCAGAAAGCTGGGAAATAATTTTACAACCAGGGTCTCTGATAATGGCCTCATTTCTAAAATATATAGAGAACTGAGTCAAATTTATAAGAATGCAAGTCATTCCCTAGTTGATAAATGGTCAAAGGATGTGAACAGGTAGTTTTCAGATGAAGGAATTAAAACTATAGTTATATGAAAAAATACTCTAAATCACTATTGATTAGAGAAATACAAATCAAAACAATTCTGAGGTACTATATCACACCTATCAGATTGGCTAACATGACAAAACAGGAAGATAATAAATATTGGAGAGGAAGTGGGAAAATTGGAACACTAATGCATTATTGTTGGAGTTGTGAATTGATCCAGCCATTCTGGAGGGTAATTTGAAACTATGCCCAAAGGGCTGCAAAACTGAGCATACCCTTTGACCCAGTAATATCGCTTCTAGATCTGTATCCCGAAGAGATCATAAAAATGAGAAAAGGACTCACATATACAAAAATAATTATAGTAACTCTTTTTGTGGTGACCAAGAACTGGAAGTTGAGGGAATGCCCATCATTTGGGGAATGACTGATCAAGTTGCAGTATATGAGTG
The DNA here is from genome assembly GCF_028372415.1 of Notamacropus eugenii. NCBI lineage: Eukaryota > Metazoa > Chordata > Mammalia > Diprotodontia > Macropodidae > Notamacropus > Notamacropus eugenii. The sequence continues at coordinate 87,903,336 of NC_092872.1, forward strand.
TAATGGAATACTATTGTGCTATGAGAAATGATAAGCAGTATGATTTCAGAAAAATCATGGAAAGACTTAGATGAAGTGAGCAGAACCAGCAGAATATTGTACACAGTAATGGCAACATTATGCTATGACTAACTTTGATAAAATTTCCTTTTTTTGGCAATGCAAGAATCTAAGATAATTTAAAAAGACTCATGACAGAAAGTGCTGTCCACATCCAGAGAAAAAACTATAGAGTCTGAATGCAGATTGAAGCATGCTATTTGCTCTCTCTCTCTCTCTCTCATCCCCACCCATCTCATTTCTCCTTTCTTGTGCTTCTTCCCTTTGGTTCTAATTCTTTGTTTTGAAATTTCTTCATCTAGGAATTCCTTTTATCAGTGAAATCACAAGTCCAGTCACTCTCACTAGTCCACTTACACATGTGCATGTCATTTCCCCTGATGAATATAAATTCTCAGTAAGCAGGAATTATCTCAATTTTGTCTTTGTATTCCTAGCACTCAAGACACACAGTAGGTGCTTCATATATGATTGTTCTTTGCTTAGTTCCCTAGTTAAAACTATCATCTTAAGTGCTCTCTGATGACTTGGAATAAATGACTTGACTCCTCTGGACATTAATTTCTTGACCTAAAAGGCTGGGCTGGGTTCCATGGGCTGTGCTTGGCTCTGCACCCCGTGCAATAGACCTTTCTTGTCGGCCTTCCAGGCTACCTTGGGCTGGAAATCTCTTACACTCTGTCATTTTGTTGGCTTTTGCTGCTCTAGTGGAGCAACTAGGTGGTGCCATGGATAGAGCACCAGCGCAGGAGTTAGGAGGACCTAGTTCAAATCTCACCTCAGACACTTGACACTCACTAGCTGTGTGACCTTGGGCAAGTCACTTAACCCCAATTGCCTCATCCTGGGTCATCTCCAGTATCCTGATGAATATCTGGTCACTGGATTCAGATGGCTCTGGAGGAGAAGTGAGGCTGGTGACCTGCACAGCCCTCCCTCATTCAAAACAAAGTCAAGTGCAAGTTATGTCATCATTTCTCTGATGGCATGGTCTTCTTCGGCAATGAAGGATGAGCATTCACAATTTGTTTAGAGTCATTTTTACAGGTATTTTATGTGCTGTGGGGGAAGAGCTAGAGGAGATGTGTCTTTCCACTCCACCATCTTGGCTCTGCCCTCCCTGGTTCCAATTCTTTTTTATAACATGGCTAATGTGAAAATATGTTTAATATGAATGTATATGTAGAGCCTATATCAGATTGCACACTCTCTTGGGATGAGGGAAAGGGAGGGAGAGGAAGAAAATGTGGAACTCAAAATCTAATGGAAGTGAATGCTGAAAAATAAATAAATAAATGAATTAAAAAAAGAGTTCCTACAGATTGTAGGAAACAATAGAGCTGAGTCTAGTCTATATGGGGAAGAGTGACAATGACCCTCGGTTGGGAGGAGGGACACATAACCAGCATCCTTACTATCTTGTTTTTTTCTTAGAAGATACTATGTCTTGGGGCCTTGGCACTTTTTGATTCCACCACATAGCAAATTACACGTATTCCCAAACTGGAAACAAAGGTACAGAAAGCCTTTTTTTTTTTTTTGTCTAATGGGAACAGAAAGGACCAAAGTTACACAGAGGAGAGGCTATAATCATACTATATGGGAGTGAGAGAAGTATATAAATACTATGGGGCAATTGGAACTGTGTCCCAGGGTGCAAGCTTTGGGTGGGGTGTATTCTTCCTTCCCAATGTAGTATTTTGCTGACCTGCCACACTTCCCCCCCGGCTCCCACCTCCTTGGAAGAGTTCTGTTGTAATCATGCTTTCCTCCCAGTGCCTATTCCTCAGCCACTGTGTCTGTCTAACTGTTCTTGAAGGGGCCATATGACTGATTCATGCTGATAGACAATGAATAATGCCTGGAATCAATGGTAATGATGGCAGGTGCTTGCCACTCCAGCCTTGGGGGCCATTGTCACTCTCTTTTCCCCTCAAAGGAATTTTCCCCAGGTCCTAGCATTCTTTGTTATCTTCCTGGTCAAAGATTTTTTCTAGATAGATATATAGATAGATAAATAGGTGATAGATAGATAGATGATAGATAAATAGATGATAGATAGATAGATAGATAGATAGATAGATAGATAGATAGATAGATAGACGAAACAAAACAAAGTCAAAGTGTGAATTGGGAGGAGGACAGAAGAGAAGTTGCAATGGCAGCAGAGGCAGTGGAGACCTGGAAAAAGAGGAAGTGGTAGTGCAACTGCTTCCTCCATGTCACTTTTGACAGGCTCCATCATAACTATATCCATTGAAAATAATGCCCAGTGACTGGATTGACTAGACTCCCTGCATTTCCATTCCAAACACAACATATCATCCATGACCTTTTTGTCCAATTTGCTCTACTTTCATTCCCCTTTTTCATACCCTGCTCCCTATCTTGGTCTACCTGCTCCAATGAAGGGTCCCTTGCTGCACACACCCAATGAACCAGCCCTAGCTCTGTCCTCTTCAGATTTCTCAGCTCTCCTGCTCCTTGTCAGACCATAAGCATAGCCTAGTCCTCCTTTCTCATTAGCCAACTGACTTCCTTCTCACCTAACCAGTCACTTCTAGCCCAGTCTTTGATTTGTGATATTCATCTTGGATGCCTGCCTGTCCAAAGGTAACTGGACAACCTTGCTAGGGAGTTCCTAGGATATGATTCACATTTGAAAAATGCTGCTTTCAACAAACTCTTTGCTCTTTCCCAGGGGATCCATGAAGAAAAGAAGTGCCTCCTTAAAAGAGTCTCTGATGGAGTGACCCCAAGAACTCTGCTTTTATATCAAGATGAGACCCTTACTATTATTAGGAAATTTAATCCATGACCAACCTCATCTGACATACAGTGTTGCAAGCTCCCTTAGGGACATTATTTAGAGTGTAGACCATACTAGGCATTCCCATGGGTTCAAAGCTAGTGTAATATCTAAAGGTATTGAGCTGAAAAGTTCTAGAAGTTGAAGGTTGGGGTGAAGAGAAGAAGACTTTGGGTTCCTTTGAAAGGTAGTGCAAGATTATAGGGAAACTGATGGCCATGGAGTCCAGAGACTTGGATTCAAATTTCTCAGGTACTAATTAGCTTTGCAACCCTGGATTAGTCATTTAACCTTTTAGAGCCTCAAGTTTCTTGTCTACAAAAATGAAAATTACAACTGCTCAAACTGCAACAGAGTTATCCTGAGAAAAGTGTTCTGTAAACCCTAAACCCCTTTAGAAATGTGAGTCATTATTATTCACACTGGTCTAGGTTCAGGACAGGAGAATAAAAATTGGTGATTAAGGGAAGGGACTGGGTAGCATACCCTAAATGCTACACTTGGGTAAGGGAGATTCATAGCCACAGAGACATGATAGAATAATGAGAAGAAAAATTGGAGGTAGGAAGGGACATCACACTTTAATAGAAGTTTTAAGACTTCTTTTTCTCCTTTATTTATCTTTAGTTTTCAGCATTCATTTTCACAAGATTTTGAGTTCCCAATTTTCTCCCCATCTCTCCCCTCCCCCACCCCAAAACACCATGCATTCTGATTACCCCTTCCCCCAATCCTCCTCCTCCCACCCCCACCCCCCACCTTACCCTGAGTGGTTACACAGGTTTTCCCAAGTTTCTCTGACATAATCCCTTTTGTCATTTCTCTTTTTCCTTTCTCTTTCTTAATTTAATGGAATTTCACAGAAATGTTGTTTCACTTTGAAGTAAACATTTTATCCACCAAGGTCACAGCCCTGAGGGTGTTCATAGGCCTCTGTTTTGGACCATCTTCTCTCTTTTTTAAAAAAAAAATTTCTTTTTTAATTTATTAGTTTATTTTTTAGCTTTCAGCATTCATTTTCACAAGATTTTGAGTTCCCAATTTTCTCCCCATCTCTCCCCTCCCCCACCCCAAAACACCATGCATTCTGATTACCCCTTCCACCAATTTGCCCTCCCTTCTATCACATCCCTCCCTTCTCTTATTCCCTTCCTCTCTATTTTTTTGTAGGGCAAGATAGATTTCTATACTCCGTTTCTTGTATGTCTTGTTTCTCAGTTGCAGGTAAAAATAATTTTTAACATTCGTTATTAAAACTTTGAGTTTCATCTTCTCTTCCTTGCTCCCTCCCTCCCTACCCCCATTGAGAAGGCAAGCAATTGGATATAGATTATGCAAGTGTAGTTATACAAAACACTTCTATAATAGTCATGTTGTGAAATACTAACTATATTTTCTCTCCATCCTATCTTACCCCTCATTTATTCTCTCTTTTGACCCTGTCCCTCCTCAAAAGTAGTTACTTCTAATTACCCCTCCTCCCATTTGCTCTCCCTTCTATCATCTCTCCAACCCTCACTCATACCCTTCTCCCGGCTTTCCTATAGTGTAAGATAGATTTTCATAACAAATTGGGTGTGCATATTATTCTCTTCTTAAGCCAAATCTGATGAGAGTAAGGTTCACTATTTCCCTCTCACCTCCCCCGCTTCCCCTCAATTGAAAAAGCTTTTCCTTGCTTTTTTTATGTGAGATAATTTACCACATTTTATTTCTCCCTTTCTCCTTTTCCCAATATATTCCCCTCTCACCCCTTAATTTTTTTTAGATATCATCCCTTTATATTCAACTCATCCTATGTCCTCTGTCTATATATAATCTCTCCAACTATTCTAATACTGAGAAAAATCTCAAGAGTTACAAATACTATCTTTCCATGTAGGAATGTAAACAGTTCAACTTTAGTAAGTCCCTTATGATTTCTCTTTCCTGTTTACCTTGTTATGCTTCTCTTGATTCTTGCATTTGAAAGTCACATTTTCTATGCAGCTTTGGTTTTTTCATCATGAATGCTTGAAAGTACTCTATTTCATTGAATAACAATCCCCTTCACCCCCAAAGTATTATACCCAGTTTTGCTGGGTCAGTGATTCTTGGTTTTAATTCTAGCTCCTTTGACTTCTGGAATATCATATTCCAAGCCCTTCTATCCATTAATGTAGAAGCTACTAGAGCTTGTGTTACCTTGATTGTGTTTCCACAATACTTAAATTGTTTCTTCCTGGCTGCTTGCAATATTTTCGCCTTGACCTGGGAGCTCTGGAATTTGGTTACAATATTCTTAGGAGTTTTCCTTTTGAGATCTCTTTCAGGAGATGATTGGTGGATTCTTTCAATATCTATTTTACCCTATGGTTCTAGAATATTAGGATAGTTTTCCTTGATAATTTCTTTCTTTATTTCTTTTTTTTTTTAATTTTTGGTTTTGTTTACTAACTTCTTGGTTTAACTCAGTCATTCTTTTCCCTGGACTCAATTCTCTCTTTCAATGAATTATTTTGTTTATTGAACTTTTAACCTTCTCCTTCATTTGGCTAATTCTGCTTTTTAACACCTCCTTCTCCTCATTGGTTTTTTGGACCTCTTTTCCCAATCGAGTTAGCCTCTTTTTAAAGCTACTATTTTCCTCAGCGTTTTTTTGGTTCTCCTTTAGCAAGCTGCTAACTTGATTTGTAAGGTCTTCTATTGCCTGAGCCAAGTTTAAGTCCCCTTTGGAGGGAGGGCCTTTGACTTCCTCTGACAGTATGCCTTGTTCTTCCTCATCCGAAGGGATGGGGGGAGACACCTGTTCCCCAAGAAAGTAACCTTCTGTGGTCTTATTTTTTCCCCCCCTTTTCTGGGCATTTTCCCAGCCAGTTACTTGACTTACGAGTTTCCTCTCCACACCCACCTCACCTGCAGTTCCGCCCAGCTAGCACTTAGCTGCTGAGATTCAAATGCTGCTTCCCAGGCTCAGGGCTTTTGGTGAAGGCGGGGCCGCTATTCAGTGTGAGATTAAGTTCAGGTGCTTGGGTGGGGGCAGGGCCACCACCAGGGCTCAGTTCCCTCAGGGGGTTTATGTGGAGACCTTCAACAATGTATCCAGGCTTCTGCCTGCTTTGGGAGCCCTTGTCCACTGCTGCCTCTGCTGCTGCCTCCCAAGGGGACCTGAGTCATGGGGGCACCCCACTCCCCTCTCAGTGAGCTGAAAAGACCCTCTCACTGACTTTTGGCACCTGTAGGTGGAGGGACCTGCACTGCCTCTGGAGATTCTGTCCCTAAAGCCTGCTTGGATCTGCTCCTCTCGGTGCTGCTTGGCCAAGGTAGGGCTGGGCTCTGCTCCGGGTCCGGTGCTCGACAGACCTTTGGTGTTGGTTTTTCAGGTCTCTCTGGAATAGAAATCTCCTCTGTGGCTTCTGCTGCTCCAGAATTTGTTGGGAGTTCTTCTTTACCGGTGTTTTATGGGCTGTGGCTTAGGAGCTAGCATACATATGTCTTTCTACTCTGCCATCTTGGCTCCTCCCCCTTGATAATTTCTTGAAAGAAGATGTCTAGGCTCTTTTTTGATCATGGCTTTCAGGTAGTCCAATAATTTTTAAATTGTCTCCCTGGATCTATTTTCTAGGTTAGTTCTTTTTCCAATGAGATATTTCACATTGTCTGCTATTTTTTTCATTCCTTTGTTTTTGTTTTATAATTTCTTGATTTTTCATAAAGCCATTTGCTTCCATCTGCTCCATTCTAATCTTTAATGAATTATTGTCTTCAGTAAGCTTTTGGACCTCCCTTTCCATCTGGTCATTTCTGCTTTTTAAGACATTCTTCTCCTCATTGGCTTTTTGGATCTCTTTTGCCATTTGAGTTAGTCTATTTTTTAGGGTGTTATTTTCATCAGCATTTTTTGGGTCCCCTTTAGCAAGCAGTTGACTCATTTACTATGATTTTTCTTGCATCATTCTCATTTCTCTTCCCAATTTTTTGCTCTATTTCTCTTACTTGATTTCCAAAATCCTTTTTGAGCTCTTCCATGGCCTAAGACCAATTCATATTTTTCTTGGAGGCTTTGAATATAGGAGCTTTGACTTTGTTGTCTCCTTCTGGTTGTATATTTTGATTTTCCTTGTTACCAAAGTAAAATTCTATAGTATGAGTTTTTTGGGGGGTTCTGTTTGTTCATTTTCTAGCCAATTACTTGACTTTTTAGCTCTTTGTTAAGATAGGGCTCTGCTTCTAGTCTGAGGATCAGCTAACTAACTATACCCCTAAATTTTATCCAAATAAATTTGAGTTAAAAAAAGAAAATGGATTTAAAAAAATTTTTAAAGTTATGATCACTGACTTGTAATGTCACAAAAAGCACCTTTCTAGAAAATATTTGGTGCTGAGTGGTGAGGAAAACTAGCTTTTGGGGTTTACCAAATTTTAAAAGGGAAGGGGAAGATAACATGCATTTATTAAGAACCTACTATGTGTCAGGCACTGTGTTAAATGCTTTACAAATATTATCTGTAGATAACTCCCATCTTCTCATGCTGGACTATCGGGATGCTCATATGGAGGAGTAGCTAGATGGGAAAGGGACTTTTTTGTGCCCATATAGTTTTATTCTAACAGTGACTAGGGTTTCCTGACTTCCCACCCAATTTTCTCTATTTATCTGCTCATGGAGTAATTTTTGGAATTACCATGGATGGATCCCTGGTTATATACTTCCTCATAGTACATTATCACTTTACTGAGTTCTTCTGGTTATTTGGGAAGTGGTATTGGAATGACAGGGCATTTCCTTAGGGCTCACTGATGGGGCTCCTACAACTTTTCCACTCTAGTCAGAGAACAATAGAAGCCATCTTATGTAGCCTTCTGCCTCCAGGTAGAAATCTCAGATGGAGAGAGCTTCATATTTTGGGAGAGGGAATTCACAAATATATTACCTTATAAAAGGACCAAATGTATGTTTCCCACATACTTCTTTGTCTTTCCCTCTAAGAAGTGACTGTTGAGCACATTTCTTTTTCTTCTTAAAGTGGACATTTCTAGTCTTTAATTAATAAGGTTATTGAGAGGACCCAATGAAGTTCAAATATGAACTTCCATTGCTGGAATCATGGCTTAATCTTAGCTCAGTCCAACCTTGGGACTTGAGTTGTAAGGTTTGAAGAGGTGGCTGAAAAGAGATTAAACAATAGGGATCCCATCTTAAAGTTGAGTCTCTAAGTGATCCATTCAGAAGGTAGTAGTGGTGTTGGTGTTGGTGTTAAGGCTGAAGTCTTTTTGGTTAGAGGTATAGTAGGGAAGAAAGTACAATTTCCAATAGGAACTTGGGGCTGGATGGGGAAGGAGAAGGAAATTTAGAAAGAGGAGGAGAAGAGGAAGGGAACAAGTATTTATTAAGTGCCTATTGTGCACCAGATACTTTGCCAAACACTTTTGGGGAGGGTGGGTTTAGATACTGGTCTTTTGGTAAATTGAGTGGTAAGGAAAGAAAGTCAGGGGGAGCAGGGGGAAGAAAGATCATGCTGTATTAGTAACTGTTGCTTTTTACATATTCTATTCTCTCTCACCATACATTGCCTTATCCATATTCCTGTCAAGGCACTGCTTAATGATTGGGATAAAGAAAGCAATGGAGAAGAACCTGAGGTTGTTAGTGGGGACTTGCTTCTAACCTTTCCATTATGTTCTCTGCTCTTGTCCACTCTGCAGGAGAGGAACATAAGACTGAGGTTCTATGGGTGATAACTAGGGCTGACTGTCTAATTGCAAGGTGTGAGACCTGAGGGGGAGAAGGAGCATTTCTATGTAGTTTGTAAACCATAAGACCTTTGTGTTTATTCTGGAATCTGTAGTGGAAGGTGAATGAACAAACCATCGATGCAACTAGGAACGAGCACCTTGGGATAATGGTTAGGGACATAATTGAAGAGTTGAGAGTGACTTCTACCAAAGCAAGGGAGAACAAAGTTTCTTGGGCAGTCACCATGAGCATACCACTCTTGGGCAGCAGAGGGCAGTGATGCCTTAGCTATCACTCCATTTGTCTCAGCTGTATGTGTTTTGTGCTGTTTATGGGAGAGAGAATAGGATGTTTCCAGCCAAGCTCTGACAGTTTATAAATAATATTTATGGCCATTTGTATGAATAACTCATGTAGAAGCTTATAGAAGATTGGTGGATCTCTCTGGCTAATCCAGGTGACTAGGACCCCTCTTCAGGGTCACCCAGACACTCTCCTGCATATTGAGGGTAACTGTTTCTCTGGCTTTGCACAAGGGGTGGCTAAGATCTCCTTTGTACCAGTCAATTTGGTAATGCAGCTCAATGAGAACTAGAGGCTTCTGTAATCTCAAGATTTGGTGTAAGGGATAAAAATGTCTTAGGATCATTAAAGAGGATTGTTTGACAATAACATGGATAACAAATCTGGAGGCCTTTGTTCGACTGGAGCCATTAGCCTACATAGGTTGGGGAGGGGATGGATTACTGCTAGGGTAGTAACTAGGTTCTGCTTCAAGCAGAGGTGAAGGCATATTTTCTGCATAGGACATATGCTCTGGGGCCCCTACTAATTTCCATAAACACCTTCTTTCACCCCTGCTCCACCAAGAACTGCTAGTTTAATCTGATAAAGCTTTAGAACTCTAAATAATACTTTTTTGATCATTTCTGTTTCACTTTACATAAAACCAAAATCAAACCCAGATGTGATTTACTGACATAGGGAAAGCCTGATAAGGAGCATTCTTTATGATAAAGGTCAGTATCTTTTTTTTTTTTTTTTTGTAATTTAGAGTTTTAGAGAGTTGCTTGACTCACTAAGAGATTATATAACTTGCTGAAGAAAGTATGTATGGCAGACAGGATTTGACCCCAGATTTTTCTGACTTTGAGGTCAGCCCTCTAGCCGGTATGGTACGCTTCTTCTACTTATGAAGGTATTTACACTTCCATTTTCATATTATATCTTCAGAACTCTGTGAAGTAGGTAGAACAGGAAGTATTAATCCCATTTTACAAATGGAGAAACTGAGATTCAGAGAGATTTGGTGACTTACCCAAGCCCATACAGTAAGTTATTGGTTCAACCATGACTTATTATCCTAGTGGTTTCCCCCTATAATAAATAAAGTATATTATTTGTTATGTCTACTACTTACTCTTGATTCTCTGGTTGAGTAGACTTGTACAATAATGGAATAAGAAATGTTTCACTAGAGAAAGCAGATCAAGGGAAGAGGAATAGGTAATCTCAAGCCATTGGATAATAATAATCTTTCACATTAGTGCATATAATGCTTTACAAGTTGCAAGGTGTTTTCACATATTTCATTTAATATTCACAACAATCCCATGAGTTTATCACATTATACTACCTACATTTTGTGGATGAAGAAAGAGGTTTAGATTGGTGAACAAATTATCCAGGTCTTTAAAGTAATATTGCTTAGAGCTAGGACTATAACATACATCTTTTGATACAAAATCTTTCCTTCATAGCATCTTAGATTTTTAAACATAGTTTGCATTTTTAGTCCTTTTGTTAGATACTTAGTGTGTCTACAAATCAAGCTAAAATCTTTGTGCATTCCCACTGTGTAGTAGGTTGTCCCTGGGGACTGACTAAATCAGTTTAAAGGTCTTAGGATGAGAGTCAAGCAAACTAAACAGTGTGATTGAATTGGAGATGGCTTTCAGTGGAAAATGAAACAGGTTTTCTTTTATCTTCACTGACCTTATCCCTTTGCATTGAAGATAAATTTTCTCCCTCAGATGGATTGAAGTCCTGGCATAAAACAGATGAGAAAGTCTAATTCCAAGTGCGGAGAAAAGTTGGAGGACAATAATCTACCATGGAGAAGGGAGATGAAGCAATGGGGAAAAAGTTTGCCCTCTCCTATCATTTTCTTATTTCTGTTCCTATAGTGATGACACAGTCAAGAGGAGAATGAACTTTGTTCATCCAGAGAGATTACAGCAACCTTTAGTGAATCAGAAGTGTTGACCTGGAAATTGATATTAAAATGTTATCTTGAATCTTTGCTAGGCAGGAAATTAGGGCAGGAGTGAAGAGGATTTGAGGTAAGGAGCAGGGAAGGAGCTTCTTCTTTTCTGGATGAACTTAGTGCTGCTTGAAGGATGTCCTTATCAACCACGGAAGTGCATGTCACTTTAAGAAGGCAACCTAAACTTCTGTTAAACTTCCCAGTAGCATTTAGCCTATAATTACCAGCGGGGGAGGTTCAATTATTTTTCTCTTTAAATTTCTAAGTGCGTTTCTGTCCTTACCTTCAACCCTTCAATAATACAACGGTTTAACAATGCAGTTGAGCTATGAGAATCTTGGTGCTATCCCTTTCTTAGTGCTGACAGCTCTTTGCCCCTGTCCAGGGTGCTGATAAATGTAATTCCTTTTCATTTCCTTTTTTTTTTTTTTGTACATGCCAGTTTGAATAGTTAGGATTTATTAATATTGGAGGCATAATCTCCCCTTGCAAATAAGATATTTGATAGATTGCTTTGTTTATTTTTGAACTAGAATTTCCCCAAAGTAATTATTTTATATTTGAATCCAGTGTACTCAATAAATATATCTTTCTTTTAAAAATTAAATTTTTATTAATATCTCTTTTGCAGCACATAATTTCCTCATACATTACTACCTAACCATCTTTCTCTTGCAACAAAGATTAAAAAATTAAAGAGAAAAAAAGCAGTTCAACAAAACTAACCAAAATTGTGACAGTATTGTACAGCAGACATGGTAGTCCATATCCATAGTCCCCTACCTTTGGAGTGAAAGGAGGGATAAAACTTCCTCATTTTTAGGGGGAAAATATGTACATGTCACATTTATTGGGTATAATTTGCAAACAGTAATTATCCATGTCAAAAGGTCCATGGTTTGGAAGGCTATTTCTGCTGGAAAATGTGAGAAGCAGTCTTGTTATAACTTTGGTACTCCTGGAAGAAAATGAGAAGTCTTGGTAACTGGTTTGGTGGAAGTAGTGGGCTGAAAGACCGTGAGCAATCTAGTTAACATTGTCTCCTTCATGCTTAGCCCTATACTTCTCATGGCTTGTTCTTGCCATTGAGCCACCTGGGAACTGAGAAGGTTGTGGATAATCAATTGGTTTGCACATAATAGAGACTTAACTTGCTTTTGGAATACACACACACACACACACACACACACACACACACACATCTGGAGAGAGAGAGAGAGAGAGAGAGAGAGAGAGAGAGAGAGAGAGAGAGAGAGAGAGAGAGAGAGAGAGAGAATGTCTGGTTTGAAAGCAAAAAAGTCTTGAGAGGAAATTGATAACTACATGTAGATTTTAATGAAGAAACCCAAAAACTTTGGGAGGATATGTTTGTTTCTGTTTGCACCTCTGACTATAGTAAGTAAGTGCTGGATAGAATTTCTGGCACTGGACCCCATGACTAGTAGGGTATAGGAATAGCAATTGCTAGCTTTACTTTCCTTATCTGGAAAGCAAGTCTGAAAATTTCTTTTGATTTAATCAGTTTCAATTTGCCCTTCTAATGGCTGCCTTCTTGAGCAAATGACAATAAAATAGCAATTTGGTTAAACAAAGAAGAAAATCTAATAAACTCTCCCAGCTGCTTAATGCCCAGGGGCTAGAACCTACCAACTGAGGGTGGAAACTGCTCAGAACTGGGTAGTGGATAAGAAGGCCATAGGATTTTGATAATAGACCCCAGTATGGCAGGGCATATAGTCAGTGTCTTTGCCTCCTCTTTACCTCAGAGACAAAGCTCCCACCAAGCAAGAGGTGACAATATTTCTGAACTCTGATACTTGTGTTTTTATTATTCAAGGAGGAAAGAGTATGTAAAGTGTATGTTCTTTCAAAATTCTACCAAAGGAAAACTTGTAGCTTGTCAAAGGAACCTCAGGAACAGACTGATAGAGTCCAAATCTGAATCACTTTATACCTGCTGCCTATAGGCTTCACATAACATCTAGATTTCTACCTGGGTCATCTTGTCATCTATCCTGCTGTTACCCCCATTTCAGCCCACATGGAATAGCACCTTTTGAACTGATTTTCAAAACCCATACCCCTAGTTTCTGAGAGTAATTAATCTATTCACCTTTGGAACACCTGCCTGGGGTTGAGCTAATTTTGATTAATGCATAAGTATACATGCACTTAGCCCATTATATCTAGTCAGCCACAGACCAGACTATATTTTACATCCCATCTATTCATCTATCCATGCATTTTCCCCATCCATCTGGGCCCATTGAAATTTCTGATAGAATGAAATCAATCAACAATGCTACCATTATTTCTGGAAAGCATGTATTAATAGAACTGCTTTGGATCAACTCACCATCCCTTTAACTGTCCAGACCAAATCTCCCTTCCCTGACCACCACTCTCCTATATATGCTCTTTTCTTTTAGTAGAAACTCAACTTCATTAGGGCAGGGACTCTTTCACTTTGGTATTTGTATTTATGCATGCTTTTTCATCCATTAAGTAACTAATAAGATGATTTGTGCTGTTTGAGTAAACAAGACTATTGACTTGAATTATTAACTCTTAGAGTCAGCAACATAAAAACAACAGTTGTACTTTTTTCAGTTCTCATCTTCTTTGACTTCTTTAAAGGATTTGACACTGTTGATCACACTTTCCTCCTGGGGACTGTTTCCTCCAGTGGCTTCTATGGCACTATTCTCTTCTGGTTCTCATTGTTCCTTTCTGATCATTCCTTCTCAGTCTCCTTTGCTACTTTAGTTCCTATTTCTTACCATTGGACATCCCAATACTCTGGCTGTAGCCTCCTTTTCTTCTTTCTTTATACTCTCTTGGTGATCTCATTAGATCTTCTGGGCTCAATTAGCATCTCTATGTAAATGACTCCTAAATTTATATATCTAGCTTAATTTTTCTCATGAAATTTATTCTTATGTTGTTTACTGCCAACCAGATATGTCATAGGCATTTGAAAACTGAGCATATTCAGAATAGAACTCATTTTTCTCTCAAATCTATCCCTATGACAATTTCCCCTTATTTTCATTAAAGCGCTCCCATCTTTCCAGTTGTCCAGGCTCAATACTTCAGATTCATCTTTGGCTCTCCCTTCTCTCTCACTCCTGCAGTTGAAGATTCTCAATTGATTGCTTATCAATCTTATAATGCAAGACACTTCAACATATTAAATGTTGAAAAAACTCTGAGCCAATACTCATCTGTTAACTGCACCTATATAATACCCTTTAAAGGTTGGAATTTGACTTCAGGGAATTGGGTCGAGAATGATGATGATAATGATAATAGCTAGCATTTATATAATTTGCTAAGTTTTGCAAAGATCTTTATAAATATTATTCCACATCTATGCATATATTCAGATCATGGACCAACTTAAAGGCATCTTTGCTTTCTTTCTCTCTTTCCCCCACCCTTTTTCCCTATTTGCTAATTATGTAAAGCTTAGCCATGAGACCCTGTTGCACACATATCCTTAAGGAAAAATGATTATATTATAAGTAATGGCCATTTATGCAGATAAGTGGACCCTCTAGCTCTGGGAATATATAGGTAAGAATGTCTGAAACCCATCTCAAAGTCATGTAATGAACCTGGTTGTCCCCCTCCTTTCCTTGTCTCCCCCTCTCCATTTATTGCTAACTCAACCAAATGTATTGCTTTGAAATCCCAAAGCCTTCATGTCTCTCCTTTGGGCCCTCTTTTCTTCTTTATTTCTATTATCTCACTATGATGTAGTCACATGATCCAACTGAGTCAATTGTCATTCCTCATACATAACACTGTCTCTCAACTCTGTGCTTTTGCACTGACTATGCCTCATTCTTTGAATGATCCACCCTTCTCATCTGCATATATTGGTTTCCTTGTCTTCCTTCAAGATGCAGCTCAAATCTCACCTTCTCCAGGAGAGCTCTTCTGGTCTCCCCTCACTCTCTCCCTAGCCCAGCCCAGCCCAGCCCAGTGCCTTCCCACAGAGATTATCTTCTATTTCTGGAGGAGGGAGGGGGGCTGATAACTTGTCCAGCTCTTCCTCACTTAAATCCAATTCACTTGCAAGTCAAGACATCACCCTCCTGAAGTCCTTGGTCCACTTAGAGAACAAAGGATGAATAATACACAAACAAAAACACAAGATCTTCTATTTACACTTTATCCATCTTGTATATTGTCTCCCAAATGGTCTGTGAGTTCCTTGAGAGCAGGGATTATGCCTTTGCTTTTCTTTGCATCCCCATTGCTTAGCACAGTGTCTTACATATAGTAAGCAGTTAATAAAATACTTATTGACTGGCTGAATGGAAGCCTGAGTCCTGACTAGAGCAAGTTAATCCTTTCACTCCTACTGACTTGATTCTTTATCCCACTTGCCATAGAGGATATTACAATTCTCTTTTTTCAAACCTCTTGCACTTCTCACTTCCTCTCTCACCTGCCCCTCCCAACTGAGGACCTTGCCTCATATTTAACTGAGAAAATAGAGGTCATTCATCTCTGGCTCCCTTTTTTTTCCCTTCTCTTCATCTCAAAATCCCTTAACATTATCTCCCACTCTCTTCTCTTTGACTTCAGTCTCTGACACTGAGGTGGTCCTTCTCCTTGAGAAGACCAAAAACTCCTTTCTATGTGCTCTAGATCTCATACCCTCTCATCTTCTCCAGTCATTTCCCCCTCTCATCCTCAATCTCTCTTTATGTATGACTTTTTCCTTTTTCCTATAAATATGTCCATGCCTTCCCCATCTTAAAACAAATTCTTTACTTGGTCCTATCATCCCTGCTAACTATACCTGTATCTTTTTTTAGCCCAATTCCTAGCAACTGTCTATACTTGTTGCTCACACTTTTCTCACTCAGTCCCTTCTCAGTCCTTTTTCTCTAGTTTCTGACCTCATTGCTGAACTGCAGCTGATTTCTCTCTCTCTCTCTCTCTTTCTCTCTCTCTCTCTCTCTCTCTCTCTCTCTCTCTCTCTCTCTCTCTCCCTGTCTGTCTGTCTATCTGTCTCTCTGTTTCTCTCTCTCTCTCTCTCTCTCTCTCTCTCCCTGTCTGTCTGTCTGTCTATCTGTCTCTCTGTTTCTCTCTCTCTCTCTCTCTCTCTCTCTCTCTCTCTCTCTCTCTCTCTCTCTCTCCCTGTCTCTCTCTGTCTCTGTCTGTCTGTCTGTCTATCTGTCTCTCTGTTTCTCTCTCTCTCTCTCTCTCTCTCTCTCTCTCTCTCTCTCTCTCTCTCCCTGTCTCTCTCTGTCTCTGTCTGTCTGTCTGTCTATCTGTCTCTCTGTTTCTCTCTCTCTCTCTCTCTCTCTCTCTCTCTCTCTCTCTCTCTCTCTCTCTCTCTCTCTCTCTCTCTCTCTCTCTCTCTCTCTCCCCCTGTCTGTCTCTGTCTGTCTGTCTGTCTATCTGTCTCTCTGTTTCTCTCTCTCTCTCTCTCTCTCTCTCTCTCTCTCTCTCTCTCTCTCTCTCTCTCTCTCCCTGTCTCTCTCTGTCTCTGTCTATCTGTCTATCTGTCTCTCTGTTTCTCTCTCTCTGTCTCTCTCTCTCTGTCCTCCAATGATCTCTTAGTTGCCACATCTGGTGGCCTTTTCTCAGGCCTCATCCTTCTTTCATTCTCTGGAACTTTTGGCACTATTTCTCCTGGATACAGTCTCTCCTTTTTTGTTTGTTTTGGTGGCACTGCTCTCCTGGTTCTTTTCTGACCAGTCTGACTGTTTTTTTTTTATCATTTTCCTTTGCTGGCTAATCTTCCATATCACACCTCCTAAGTGTGGGTGTGCCTCACTCATCTCTGTCCTGGATTCTCTTTTATTCTCTCTATATATACTCTCTTACATGGTGATTTCATCAGCTCTCATGGGTTTAATGATCATCTCTAAGCAGATGACTGCCAGATTAAAATATTCCAGCCTTAATCTCTCTTCTAAGCTCTAGTCCAATATCACCACCTACTTGTTAGACATTTTAAACTCAACATGCCCCCAAAAGAACTCATTATCATTTTCCTCAAACTCTTCAGAACTTCTTAATTTATTTATTGTTATTTTTTCTTTTAGGAATAGCCATTATCTTTCTAGTCTCTCAGTTTTGCAGCTTCAGTGTTAACCTTGACCATACTCTCCCTCACCTGACATGTCCAATTAAGTTGACAAATCTGAACATCTCTACCACCGTAATCCCTTTTATCCATTCCCTTCACAAGCTACCATCTTAGTTTGAGGCCTCATTACCTTCTACCCATACTATTGCAAAGGTCTCCTAAGTGGTCTTTCTACCTCAAGGCTTTCCTTACTTCAATCCATCCTCCTAATAATTATTGGCTAATGGATTTTCCTTAAATGTAGACTTGCCCTGTCACTTACCTACTCAATAAATTCCAGTGATTCCTCATTGCCTATTGGATAAAATAGAAACTCTTCCATTTGGCTTTTAAAACCTTTCACATTCTTACCCCAACCTATTTTTCAAGGCTTATTGTATATGACTCCCCTTCCCTTACAAATAATGAAACTGAGTCTCACAAAAATTAAGAGACCTGTCTAAGATCACAGAACTAGTAAGTGGCAGAGCTGAGATAAAATATTAGTACTAGAAGGGACCACAGAGGTCTAATTTAACTTCTTTATTTTACCTATGAGGAAGTAAGGCCAAATCTTGAACTCAGGTTCTCCAATTCCAAATCCAATGCTGGTTCTACCATATAATAGCAAAAGAATTTAAATAAGTAAATGTTATCCCAGTTGCTTAAAAATTAGGAGGGGAGATGGGATTAATGTAGATTTTGAAAACTATAGACCAATAAATTTCACATCCACCCTCAAAAAATGGCAGCATGCTACCCTAGAGGAAGTATGGTACATTGAATGTTTGTAGGATATATAGTCAAGAAGACCTGGGTTCGAATCTTGTCTCTGATACACTAGCTATGTAAAATAAGGACAATTATACTATGGTATATCTTTAATAGGGCTATTGTAAATCCCATATAAGATATTGTATCATAAATGCTATAAAATGTCAGCTATTATTATATACTAGGAGATGCAACACATTAACACAATTTAATAAGTTAGTTTATATAAAGTAACCTATTCCCACACTTTGTTACCTGGGAAAATTGATTTCAGGAGAACTTTCCTGATCTGCACAGTCATCAATGCTGCTTCTCCAACTTCAATCATTGTATGTTTATTTTGCATATGTTCTATAGCTACTTAACCATGAACATATTATATTCTCCCCGGTAGATTGTAACTTCTTAAAGGAAAACTTTGTGTCCCCAGTATCTATCATAGTGTCTGGTACACAGGATCATACATAGTGTTAGAGCTGGAAGGGACCTTAAAAGTCATGTAGTTCAACCTTCTAAGTTTACAGACAAAGAAAATGAGACCTATTTAAATGGTTTTTCCCAGGTCACATAGATAATAAGCATTAGGGCTAGAATTTGAATTCAGGAGCTCTCACTTTAGAGCTTTTTCTCTTTCTGTTTTTTTCCCTGACCCCTCAGGGAAAGCAGGCCATGTGGGAATGAGACCTAGGACAGAGAAGTTTTTATTTTGAGAGAGAAAAAAGTAAGGTACCATGGGAGGGATCGCAAGGAATGGGGAAGGTGATAAACAGTCAAAGGATATGAATAGGCAGTTTTCAAATGAAGAAATGCAAGATGCTAACAAATATGCAAAAATGTTCCAAGTCAATAATAACAAAATAACGAACTGAATTAACACTGAGAGTCAATCTCATACCCTTCAAATTAGCAATGACAAAACATGAAAATAACAGTTGTTAGAAAGGTCGGGACAGGTACACACTAATACAGTGTTGGTGGAGCTAGGAATTAGTATTACCATTTTGGAAAGCAGTTTGGAACTCTATTCAAAAAAACACTAAACTGCATTTCCTTCAACCCAGCAGAACTACTACTAGGCATAAACTCCAAAGAAGTTAAAATCAGACTAAAAAGAACTACCTGTACATAACAGAATTTTATTATTTTAGTAAAAAATTGAGCACAAAGAAGGTGCTCATCAGTTAGGGAATGGATGAATAGATTATGAGGGCAGAGCCAGGGAGGAGCTTACCTGGGATACATACCACCCAAGGGAGGGAATGTAGCAGTTTATTTTTGTTTGGTTGGAGAGGGTAGGAAATAAATTTGTTTAATTTTTTTTTCTTTTTAAGATGCTACATAGTCCAACAAGATTGGTCATCGATGACATAGAACTAGTTCACAATTAACTCTGTTTTGTGGATTATCTGGAGAAAGGTCTGCTCCTTTGCCTTCCTATGCAACAGGTCTCTTCTCTTCAGACTCTTAGGGTTGACTCCAGAGCTAACTCCCTTTAGCCACTTTTGGAATACTCTCCTTTTCATGATAGTGGGTCAACTTTCCTTGTGGTAGTTTATTATTAAACTAATTATTCTTATTAAGTAAGCACTATGCTTAATTTTTTGCTAGCTGCTAAAAAACAAGTACTCTTAGTGCCTTCTGAATTTCAGTGCCCTAAGACAAAGTCTGAGCTACCTCATTCTAGTTAAGGCTCTGAGACAAGAAATAAGACCATCTTAGCAAAGGCTGACAGGCAGCTAGGTGGCTTGGTGGATAATGCACTGGGCATGGAGTCAGGAAGAACTGAGTTCCAATGTGGCCTCAGACACTTATTAGCTGTGTGACCCTGGTCAAGTCACTTAACTTCTGTTTGCCTTAATCCACTGGAGAAGGAAATGGCAGGCCACTCCAGTGTCTTGCCAAGAAAATCCATGGACAATATTGGCATGCTATGGTCCAATGGGTCAAGAAGAGTCAGACACAGCTGAGCAACAACAAGGGGTAGGGAGTGTGGGAGTAACAGAGCTTGTCTAGGGCTCCAGGGTAGGGAAATTCATTTATATATATAGTCCTATTATTTGCATGTATTTATTTATATATTTATCTATCTATCTATCTATCTATCTATCTATCTATCTATCTATCTATCTATCTATCTATCTATCTGTCTGTGTGTCTGTCTGTCTGTCTGTCTGTCTGTCTATCTATCTATCTATCTATCTATCTATCTATCTATCTATCTATCTATCTATCTATCTATATTTATATGTAACATACAGAGAAGTACTAGCCCTTGTACTTCTAGGTTTGAAGAAGCCCTTTTTGACTGTGTTATTCTAGTAGCCCAACTGTTTTGATTACTTGCCACCTGGTAGGTTCACATCCATGTGTCTTATCTTCCCTAACATAACTTGGAGGTCTTCTACATCTTTTGTATCTCTTACGGTTACAAGCATAATGGTTGTCACCATGCTTTCCATACATGCTTACTGGCAGGGCTGTTTTGGAGCCATCTCATGCAACCTAATACCAGCTGAGGAACTGATTGTTAAAATTTCAGTATAAACATTTATGCCTTGGAAATCACCTATGCTGCAACTGAGGGATTTTAAAAAATTGTTCTGTAGATTGTCTAGACTTAAGAAAGTGATGGAGAATATAGCAATAATGCAGATTAAACTTAAGAAATATGTTCTACTTAATTTTTGTTGTTGCCGTTGAGCTGGATGTTAAACATTTACCAGCACATCTCTGCTTACTAGGAATGGTTTTTGTTTCTCTTCCCCACCTTCATTTTTTTCTCTTTTCTTTTCAATCAAAGCTCAGGCTGTTGAGGAGCATATCAGTATGCTATAGAACAGTGCAAAGAACAGGGAATTTGGAATAAAAAACACTTGGGCTAGAATCCTTAACTCTAATACTTATTACTATTA
This sequence comes from Notamacropus eugenii, assembly GCF_028372415.1. Classification (NCBI taxonomy): domain Eukaryota; kingdom Metazoa; phylum Chordata; class Mammalia; order Diprotodontia; family Macropodidae; genus Notamacropus; species Notamacropus eugenii. The sequence continues at coordinate 87,923,964 of NC_092872.1, forward strand.
TATATGTGACACTGAGAAAGTTATTTAACCTCTCTTGGTCTCAGTTTCTCTATCTGTGAAATGAGAGGATTGGACTAGTTGACCCCTATAGTCCTTTCTGGCTCTAAATCTATGGTCCTATAAACTCTAGTCTTCTACTATGCTTTCCTATCAAGGTGCTAAATAATATATAGCTCATGAAGAGAAGGTCTTAACAGAATTTTCCTATTGAATTGAAATTGAAAATATAAAATGCTCCAATAATATAAGGTATTACCCCTTTTACTGGCAGCAACCCTTGTGATCCCAACCCTCCTTGCCTCCAACCTGAGGCAACCATGAGGCAACCAGTTGTCAGAGTACATGGAGTATGGAGCCTTGAGCCAGGAAGTTGTTGTTCAGTTGCTTTTTCGTTGTGTCTGACTCTTTATGATCTCTTTTGGGGTTTTTCTTGGCAAAGATACTGGAGTGGTTTGCCATTTCCTTCTCCAGTTCATTTTACAGATGAGGAAACTGAGGCAAATAGGATTAAGGGACTTGCCCAGGGACCCACAAGTAGTAAGTGTCTTTGGCCAGATTTGAACTCAGGAAGAGGAGTCTTCCTGACTCCAGGCCTGGCACTATCCACTGCACCACCTAGCTGCCCCAAATTAGGGACACCAGAGTTCAGACTGGTCTCCGACAACGATTCTTTGATTCTGAGCAAGTTACCCTCTGTCTGCCTCAGTTTCCTCAACTGTAGAATGCCCCTTCCCTGCCTCCCATGATTGTTGTGAGGAATAAATGACATCATATTTGTAAAGCATAGTGCCTGTTGTGTAGTAGATGCTAGTTCTTATTTTCTAGCCTATTCTCTTAATCATTAGCAACTGCTATTCAATTGAATGGCATTCAGTTGAACTGTATTCAATCAACAAACATTTATTAGAGACTTTATATGTTCTAGGCACTATGCTAAGTACTGGGGATACAAAGAAAGGTAGAAGACAGCTCCTGATCTCAAGAAATTTGTCTTTAAACAGGGAGATGAAGTGCAAATATTTGGACACACAGAGATATACTGAGCATATGAAAGACATTTGAAAGCTTCCTTTGATTCTGCCATGCTGTTGATAGTAACTTTCAAGTTCTTCCTCCTTTACAGGAACAAATTGATTCAAATGTCTGCCACTGGTTAAGAGGAAGAGAGGGTCTCACCACAACCTTTGAGGTTCTCATGCCAATACATCAGTAGAGTGAGCAGTCCTTTCCATTATGGGAACGTTGGCTGATTTTCAAGAGGATAATTCTCAGCTGTGTTAAGTTACATATAGTACACAAAGTTCTGCATGTTCTCAGTAGATGGTCAGGAGTGATTGGCATGCACAATCTGTCTCTTTCAATGTTGACACAGGCTCAATGGTAGCATTTACAAAGGACTTTCAGCATTCCAGTACTTTCTTTGCTTGCACAGCTGGTGTTTACAAAAAAGACTGGAGGCTTGGATTCACAGCCACCATGCAAAGTCAATGTGTGGACCACTTGGGGCTCTATTCTTCCACATACTCCTTAGGACTTCATGCTGTAATAGTGATAATAGGACATAAATAATATCCTAATGAATGTACATGAAATACTATTGATTTTGTGAATGAGAGCAGGGATGCTTTATTCTGTGTCATCAAACACACATAGAAGCAAGTTGTACCTGGTTATTCATCTTTCCAGGGATGGCCCTTCATTGATCAATCCCCCATTTTGGCATGTTGAAAACATTTCTAAACATCAGTTAAGTACATTTTGAAACATAACAGAAGCAGTCATATGTTTATATGGCTGGAACCTATTAGATGCTTAATAAATAAATAAATGATTGTTTGATTCTTAGAGATGATTTTTTTCCCCTCTTCTGTCGGTGCTGTCTAGCTTTTCCTAGATTTTTACTAGGGAAAGAAAGAGAGGGACTCCCTTTGACTGGCTTAGTGTCTTTTTCAAGCACATCCAATTCCTACTCAGCAGTCAAACAGAAAAATCTTTCCAATATCCAGTAATAAGTCAACAGGAAATAGTGATAAAAGAACTGCACACACTCTTAAGTTGATGGAGTTCACATAGGCCATTGTATTAGTCAAATTTCCCTATCATACATATTAGGACTATGCTGTCATCGTTCAAGTATCCCCCATTACAAATGAATGAATGAATAGTATTTACTAAGTGTATAGTATGTGCCAAGTGCTGTGCTAAGTACTGGGGTTAGAAATACAAAAGGGTGATAACAGTCTATAAGGTTATAGGTTGCCATAGAAAGGAATTATGACTTGGGAAATTGGAAAGATGGTTGGTGAAACAATAGGGCCATCCATTGAAATGCCCTTTCCAGAGGCAATGGTAGTATTGCTTTGATTATAATTCTCAGAGCAAAAGTTGGAAGGGGTGGGGAACAGGGTAAGAAGATATGAGGGTAGAAAATAGTTGGTATGAAGATGAAGATTCATGGTTCCCGAGAGTGTAGAGCTCAGTGGCATAGCTCCTTCCAGACAGGTTCTCCCAGCTTGTTCTGATTTGAAGAGTGGAGACATGGCAGTGGCAGTAGATTCTATAATTTGGATTACTCTCAAATTCATTGCTACGTGTGGGATAAAATGAATTTCACGGATGGGGATTATGGGTTGTCTGTTTGAGTCACAGTTTTAGATTCTGTGCTAAACCTCAACTCTTCAAGAACTTATAATTTTGTTGATGAACACTTTCTCCCAAACTGATGCAAATTCTGATCTCGTTTCATCTTGGCAATTTTTATGAACTTCTATTGTCTCTGTCTCCCTCCTTTTCCTCTCCCCTCTCTGTTACCTGATGGTCACCTTTGTGGTGATGAACCTCTTCACTTTGCTAGGCTGTGCTTCAGATAACAGTCACATCACCAAGCCAATACCTGAAGCTTTTCTAGTTTAACGGGGCGTACCAAAGCTTTCTTTACACTACCAGACCCTTTATGAATCCAAGATCACTTCCATGCCACAATGGACTTTTTTCTGTTTAGGTCAAGGTTTATATTTTTGTGAGACCTTAGAACTTGAGACAGATTTTAGTGAGGAAGAGTGTTTTGTTTGCAGAAGAAATAGACTATAAATGTCCTGTGTTTTGTTTATCAGAAATGAGATTTTCTGGGGTTGATTTAAACCCAATATACCTTGGGACCTTCTTTCTTTTTAAATTAAAAAAAAATTTTTTTTTTTAATTTTCAATGTTCTACAATCACTACCATATAACTTAGATTTTTTCCCCTCCCTCTTCCTCATTACCCCCTCACTCCCCCTTCCCTCCCCAAGACGGCACACAATTTTATATAGGTTCTGCACATACATTCCTGTTAAATACATTTTCATCATAGTCATGCTGCATAGAAGAATTAAAATGAATGGGAGAAATCATGTAACAAACCAAAATGTAATACAAAAGAAGGTGATCTGCTATATTCTGCGATTGAATTCCATAGTTCTTTCTCTGGATGTGGAAGATATTTTGCCTTAAAAGACCACCGGGAATTTTTTAGGTCCTTGCATTGCCATGAAGTTCTAAGTCTACCAGAAAAAATTCTTGCACACTGTGGTTGTTGCTGTGTACAAAGTTCTTCTGGTTCTGCTCCTTTCGCTCAGTATCAGTTCATATAAGTCTTTCCAGGCCTCTCTGAAGTCTTCCTGTTCATCATTTCTTGTAGCACAATAGTATTCCATTACATTCATATACGACAATTTATTCAGCCATTCCCCAGGTGATGGGCATCCCCTTGATTTCCAGTTCTTGGCCACCACAAAGAGTGCTGCTATAAATATTTTTGCACATGTGGGACTCTTTCCCATTTTTGTGATCTCTTGGGGATACATATATATATATATATATATATATATATATATATATATATATATATATATATATATATATATATATATATATATATATATATACACATACATATCCTATAAGTGGTACTGCTGGGTCAAAGGGTATGCACATTTTTGTAGCCCTTTTGGCATAGTTCCAAATTGCTCTCCAGAATGGTTGGATCAGTTCACAGCTCCATCAACAATGAATTAGTGTTCCAACTCTCCCACATCTTCTCCAACATTTATCATCCTTCTGTTCTGTCATATTAGCCAATCTGATAGGTGTGATGTGGTATCTCAGAGTTGTTTTGATTTGCATAATCAATAGTGATTTAGAGCATTTTTTCATATGACTATAGACAGCTTTAGTTTCTTCCTCTGAAAACTGCCTGTTCATATCCTTTGACCATTTATCAATTGGGGAATGACTTGTATTCTTGTACATTTGACTCAATTGTCTATATATTTTAGAAATGAGGCCTTTATCACAGTCACTAGCTGGAAAAATTCCCAGTTTTCTGCTTTCCTCCTAATCTTGGTTGCATTGGGTTTGGTTGTGCAAAAACTTTTCAGTTTAATGTAATCAAAATTATCCATTTTGCACTTCATAGTGCTTTCTATATCTTATTTAGTCAAAAATTCTTTCCTTCTCCATAAACCTGATAAGTACACTGTTCCTTGCTCCACTAATTTGTTTATAGTATGACTCTTTATACCTAGATCATGTACCCATTTGGACTTTATTGTACAGTGTCAGGCATTGGTCTATGCCTAGTTTCTGCCACACTGTTATCCAGTTTTCCCAGAAATTTATGTTGAACAGTGAATTCTTATTCCTGAAGCTCGGGTCCTTGGGTTTATCAAACAGTAGGTTGCTATATTCATTGACTGCTGTGTCTTGAATATCTAACTATTCCACTGGTCTACTCTTCTGTTTCTTAGCCAGTACCAAGTGATTTTCGTAATTGCTGCTTTATAATACAATTTGAGATCTGGTAGAGCTAGGCCACCTTCCCTAGCATTTCTTTTTATTAGTTCCCTTGATATTCTCGATCTTTTGTTCTTCTAGATGAATTTTGATATTATTTTTTCTAGCTCTAGAAAATCATTATCTGATAATTTGATTGGTATGGCATTGAATAAGTAAATTAATTTAGGTAGAATTGGCATTTTTATTATATTGGCTCGGCCCACCCATGAGCAGTTGATGTTCTTCCACTTAGTTAGATCTGACTTTATTTGTGTGAAGAATATCTTGTAGTTCTGTTCATATAGTCCTGGGATTTGTTTTGGCAGGTAGACTCCCAAATATTTTATAGTGTCTACCTTAGCTTTAAATGAGATTTCTCTTTCTGTCTCTTGCTATTGGGCTTTGTTACTAATATATAGAAATGTGAAAGATTTGTGTGGGTTTATTTTGTAACCTGCAACTTTGCAAAGTTGTTTATTATTTCAAGTAGTTTTTTACTTGAATCTCTGGGATTCTCTAAGTATATCATCATATCATCTGTAAAGAGTGATAACAATTTCTTCTTTGCTTATTTTAATTCCTTCAATTTCTTTTTCTTCTCTTATTGCTACAGCTAACATTTCTAGTACCAACGGGACCTTCTTTTTTTAATGTACACACAGGGTTTTCATAATAATGTTGAATTTAGTTCATTTGTCATATTGAGTAGTGCTTCTAGACAGTATTCACTACCAGCATTTGAGATGGCTACAGATGATATAGCCTTTTGAAAGAACATTTTTTTATTATGCAAATCTTTTATCTAAATTTTATTTTATTTTACTGAATTTGCAACCCAAGTCACAAAAGAGTGTTTTATTGTGGTAGTTTTTCCCCTCCTCTCCTCTCTAACATACACACAAACACATAGAGTTCTTGGCTTTGTTGGCTAAGTTGTTGTCATTTTTCAGTCTTGTCCTATGCTTCATGAACCTGTTTGAAGTTTTATTGACAAGTTTCCTGACCATTTCCTACTCCAGTTCATTTTATAAATAAGGAAACTGAGTCAAACAGGGGTAAGTGACTTGCTCAGGGTCATATAGCTAGTAAGTGTCTAAGGACAGATTTGTACTCAGATCTTGCTAACTCCAGGCCCAGCCATCTATCCATTGTGCCACCTTGCTGCCCTAGGTGTTAGGTAAGAGATACCACCAAATACTATCCCTGAATCTCTGATCCTTTTGTGTTTCTCTTTATTCATGATTATTTATTTATTTTTAGTTTTCAGCATTCATTTCCACAAAATTTTGAGTTCTAAATTTTCTCCACATCTCTTGCCTCCCCTCACCTCAAAACACCGTGCATTCTGATTACCCCTTCCCCCAATCTGCCCTTCCTTCTATCACACCCCTCCCTTCCCTTGTCCCCATCTTCTCTCTTTTCTTGTAGGGCAAAATAGATATCTATATCCCATTACCTGTATTTCTTATTATCCAGTTGCATGCAAAATTCTCAACATTTGTTCCTAAAACTTTGAGTTACAACTTCTCTCCCTTCCTCCCTCTCCACTCATCCCCATTAAAAAGGCAGTCAATTCAGTATAGGGTATTTATGTGTAGTTTTGCAAAAGACTTCTGTAATAGTCATGTTGTATAAGGCTAACTATATTTCCCTCCATCTTATCTTGCACACCATTTATTCTATTCTTTCTTTTGACCTTGTCCCTCCCCAAAAGTGTTTACTTCTAATTCCTCCCTCCTCCCATTGCCCTCCCTTCTGTAATCGCCCTGCCCTACTTTTCTCCTTCTCCCCTACTTTCCTGTAGTGTAAGACAGATTTTCATACCAGATTCAGTGTGCATGTTATTCTCTCCTTAAGCCAAATGTGATAAGTGTAAGTTTTACTTTTTCCCTCTCACCTCCCCCCTTTCCCCTTCCATTGAAAAAGCTTTTTCTTGCCTCTTTTATGAAAGATAATTTACCCCATTCCATTTTTCCCTTTCTCCTTCCAATATATTCCTCTCTCACCCCTTAATTTTATTTTTTAGATATCATCCCTTCCCATTCAACTCACCTTGTGCTCTGTGTCTGTATGTGTGTGTGTGTGTGTGTGTGTGTGTGTGTGTGTGTGTGTGTGTGTAATTCCTCCAACTACCCAAATACTGGGAAAAGTTTCAAGAGTTACAGATATTATCTTTTCATGTAGGACAGTAAACAGTTCAACTTTAGTGAGTCTCTTATGATTTCTCTTTCCGGTTTACCTTTTCATGCTTCTCTTGATTCTTGTGTTTGAAAGTCAAATTATCTTTTCAGCTCTGGTCTTTTCATCAAGAATGCTTGAAAGTACTCTTTTTTATTGAATAATATTTTTCCCCCTGAAGTGTTATACTCAGTTTTGCTGGGTAGTTGATTCTTGGTTTTAAATCTAGTTCCTTTGACTTCTGAAATATCATACTCCATGCCCTTCAGTCCCTTAATGTAGAAGCTGCTAGATCTTGTGTTATCCTGATTGTATTTCCACAATACTCTAATTGTTTCTTTCTAGGTGCTTGCAATGTTTTCTCCTTCACCTGGGAACTCTGGAATTTGGTTACAATATTCCTAGAGGTTTTTCTTTTGGATCTCTTTCAGGAGGTGATCAGTGGATTCTTTCAATATTTATTTTACCCTTTGGTTCTAGAATATCAGGGCAGTTTTCCTTGATTATTTCATGAAAGATGATGTCTAGGCTCTTTTTTGATCATGGCTTTCAGGTACTCCCATAATTTTTAGATTGTCTCTTCTGGATCTATTTTTGAGGTCAGTCGTTTTTCCAATGAGATATTTCATATTGTCTTCTATTTTTCATTATTTTGTTTCACAATTTCTTGGTTTCTCATAAAGCCATTAGCCTCCATCTGTTCTATTCTAATTTTTAAAGAACTATTTTCTTCAGTGAGCTTTGAACCTGCTTTTCCATTTGGTTAATTCTGCTTTTGAAAGCATTTTTCTCCTCATTGACTTTTTGAACCTCTCTTGCCATTTGAGTTAGTCTATTTTTAAAGGTGTTACTTTTTTCAGCATTTTTTTGGGTCTCCTTTAGCAAGTTGTTGACTCACTTTTCATGATTTTCTTGCATCTCTCTCATTTCTCTTCCCAATTTTCCCTCCACATCTCTTACTTGATTTTCAAAATTCTTTTTGAGCTCTTCCAAGGCCTGAGACCACTGAATATTTATTTTGGATGTTTGGGATACAGAAGCCTTGACTTTTATGTCTTTCCCTGATGGTAAGCATTGTTCTTCATCACCTGTAAGGATGGAAGAAAATATCTGTTTATTAAGAAAGTAGTCTTCTATAGTCTTATTTTTTCCCCCTTTTTTGGGCATTTTCACAGCCAGTTACTTGTCTTTTGAGTCCTTTGTCAAAAGGAGGATATACTCTGGGGACCTCTAATTACCAATTCCTCCAAGGTGGCACCATCAAGGGAGAGGAGTTTACTCCTCTCCTGGTCTGAGCTCTGGTCTGGGAGTAACCACAAGCACTCTGTTCTGCCCAGGATCTGCGAGTAGCATTCCCTGTTGAGCCTCCACCAACTCCATCAGCCAGCACTCCTCCTCACCCCAGGACCACCGCTCAGGGATAAGATATAGATCAGCAGCTCAATTACTCCAGAATCTTTGGGCTAAGGGCTCTGAAAATGGATGCTGCTGTTACAGTTGCTGCTGCTAGTGGGGCAAGACTGCATGGCCTTCTCACCCAGGTGAAAGAGCTTTCTCACTGACCTTTGAAGCTATCTTTGGCATTTGTGGGTTGAACAATCTGGGAACTGCAGCTGCAACTGGGGATTCTGCCCTTGAGGCCTGCTCTAGTCCTGTCCCTGCCACATGGTGTGGTCAAGGCTGGCCTGTGCTGTTCTCTGATCCTGGCGTGATAGACCTTTTCTGTTAGCCTTCCAGGCTGTCTTGGGCTGGAAATATCTTTTGCTCTGTTGTTTTGTGGCTTCTGCTTCTCTAGAATTTGTTTAGAGTCATTTTTTGCAGGTATTTTATGGGCTATGGAGGGGAGCTTCTACAGGTCTGTCCTTCTGTTCTGCCATCTTGACCCTGCCCCCTGTGTTTTTCTTACTGTCTTTCTGTCTCTCTTTTCATTTTATGAGTATGAGAAAGGAAGCAAGTGGCATAAAAGATGAAATTGCTCTCATTGTTTAAAAATTTCCTACCATTAAAGACGAGGTCTTAGACTAGATGATCTCTAAGATTCCTTCTTGTTCTAAAACAAATGCTCCTATTTGATTTGAAGGAGCAACCCTTTTGGTTGTATAGAAAGTTAATTCCTCACCACAACTGACATTTGGCATGCAGTACTGACTGGTGTCATTTCAGCACAGGGTCAGGCAGTATTAAAGAGAAAGTGTGAAATCTACCTTGTTGAAATTGAGGGCAGGAGTGTCTATGTAGCAATCTATGTTTCATGCCAGGTGTTTAATAAGTGCCTGGGAAAAGAGGGTGAAACATAGAACAGGGTCATAGAAGAAACTAGGAAAAGAGGAACAGATAATTCCCAGTCAGACATTTCTAGTCATTGATTTAGCAAGGAACATGAGTGATTCAGATTAGAGCAGGGGTTTAAATATATTTTTTGTGTGTGTCATGGACTCCTTTGACAGTCTTCTAAAGAAATCTTTCTTAGAATAATATATATTTTTTGAAAATAGTGTGTGGTATTTATTATATAGTTTTCTTGAAATGGAAATTTATTGTTTTATATTGATTCCTCTCATAATCTGTTGTATACATGACAATATATTTCTTTTCTCATTTTGTATTTACATTTTTATTTAATTAATTTATTTGTTTTCAGTTTTCAACAATCACTTCCATACGTTTTAAATTTTCTCCTCCTTCCTCTCTGAGATGGAATGCAATCTTACATGAGTTCTACACGTACATTCTTGTTAAGAACGTTTTCTTTTCTTTTTTTTTTTTATTTTTTAATGTTTAACAATCACTGCCATACAATTGAGATTTTATCCCCCCCACACCCTACCCCCCACTACCCCCCTCCCTCCCCACGACTGCATACAATTCTGTATAGGTTCTACATATCCTTTCCTATTGAGTATATTTTCACTATAGTCATGCTATGTAGTCAGACTAAAATAAATGAAAGAAATCATATAACAAATCAAAACATGATACACAAAAACTTACACATACACAAACATGATCTGCTACATTTTGCAAATGACTTCCATATTTCTTTCTCTGAGTGTGGAAGGCATTTTGCCTTGAGAGCCACCATTGGGATTTTTTTTTTCTTTTTAAGAAGTTCTTGCGTTATTACGAAATTCCAAGTCTACCAGAAAAAACTCTCGCACACTGTGGTCGTTGCTGTGCACAAAGTTCTCCTGGTTCTGCTCCTTTCACTCAGCATCAGGTCATATAAGTCCTTCCAGGCCTCTCTGAAGTCTTCTTGTTCATCATTTCTTATGGCACAATAGTACTCCATTACATTCATATACCATAATTTATTCAGCCATTCCCCAATTGATGGACATCCCCTTGACTTCCAGTTTTTGGCAACTACAAAGAGTGCTGCTATAAATATTTTTGTACATGTGGGACCCTTTCCCATTTTTATGATCTCTTGGGGATACAGTCCTAGTAGCGATATTGCTGGGTCAAAGGGTATGCACATTTTTGTAGCCCTTTGGGCATAGTTCCAAATTGCTCTCCAGAATGGTTGTATGCGCTCGCAGCTCCACCAACAATGAATTAGTGTTCCAACTCTCCCACATCATTTCCAGCATTTATCATTTTCTTGTTCTGTCATGTTTGCCAATCTTATAGGTGTGATGTGGTACCTCAGAGTTGTTTTGATTTGCATCTCTCTAATCAATAGTGATTTAGAGCATTTTTTCGTATGATTATAGATATCTTTAATTTCTTCTTCTGAAAATTGCCTGTTCATATCCTTTGACCATTTATCAATTGGGGAATGACTTGCATGATTATACATTTGAGTCAGTTCTCTATATATTCTAGAAATGAGGCCTTTATCCCCAAGCTTAGCTGTAAAAATTCTTTCCCAATTTACTACATCCCTCCAGATTTTGGTTGCATTGGGTTTGGTTGTGCAAAAACTTCTCAGTTTAATGTAATCAAAGTTATCCATTTTGCATTTCATAATGCTTTCTATCTCTCCTTTAGTAAAGAATTCTTCCCTTCTCCATAGATCTGATAAATACACTATTCCTTGCTTCTCCAGTTTATTCATGGTATCAATCTTTATACCTAAATCATGTACCCATTTGGACTTTATTCTTGTGTACGGTGTCAGGTATGGGTCTATGCCTAATTTCCACCACACTGTTATCCAGTTTTCCCAGCAATTTTTGTTAAACAGTGAGTTCTTATCCCAGAAGCTGGGGTCCTTGGGTTTATCAAACAGAAGGTTGGTATATTCCTTGCCTATTGTGTCTTGAGTGCCAAGTCTATTCCACTTGTCTACCTCTCTGTTTCTTAGCCAATACCAAGTGGTTTTCATAATTGCTGCTTTATAGTGCAGTTTGAGGTCTGGTAGCGCTAGGCCACCTTCCCAAGAATTTCTTTTCATTAGTCCCTTTGATATTCTGGACCTTTTGTTTTTCCAAATGAATTTTGATATTATTTTATCCAGCTCTAGAAAATAATTGTCTGATAGTTTAATTGGTATGGCACTAAATAAGTAAATTAATTTAGGTAGAATTGTCATTTTTATTATATTAGCATGGCCTACCCATGAGCAACTAATGTTTTTCCACTTACTTAAATCAGACTTTATTTGTGCAAAAAGTGTCTTGTAATTGTGTTCATATAATCCCTGGGTTTGTTTTGGCAGGTAAACTCCTAAGTATTTTATACTGTCTACCCTAGCTTTAAATGGGATTTCTCTTTCTATCTCTTGCTGTTGGACTTTGTTGCTAATATATAGGAATGCAGAAGATTTGTGTGGGTTTATTTTGTAACCTGCAACTTTGCCAAAGTTGTTTATTATTTCAAGTAATTTTTTACTTGAATCTCTGCAATTCTCTAAGTAGATCATCATATCATCTGCAAAGAGTGATAACTTAGTTTCTTCTTTGGCTATTCTTATTCCTTCAATATCTTTATCTTGTCTAATTGCTACAGCTAACATTTCTAGTACCATATTGAATAATAGTGGTGATAATGGACATCCTTGTTTCACCCCTGATCTTATTGGGAATGCATCTAGCTTATCCCCATTGCATATAATGCTTGCTGTAGGTTTTAGATAGATACTGCTTATTATTTTATGGAAAGTTCCCTTTATTCCTACGTTCTCCAGTGTTTTTAGTAGAATGGGTGTTGTATTTTGTCAAAAGCTTTTTCTGCATCTATTGAGATAATCATGTGGTTTTTGTTGGCTTTGTTGTTGATGTGATCGATAATGCTAATAGTTTTCCTAATATTGAACCAGCCCTGTAATCCTGGTATGAATCCTACCTGATCATAATGTATTAATCTCATGATAAGATGCTGTATTCGTTTTGCTGAAATCTTATTTAAAATTTTTGCATCTATATTCATTAGGGAAATTGGTCTATAATTTTCTTTCTCTGTTTTGTCTCTTCCTGGTTTGGGTATCAAAACCATATTTGTATCATAGAAAGAATTTGGGAGGACTCCTTCTTCCCCAATTTTCAAAAATAGTCTATGTAGTATTGGAATTAACTGTTCTTTAAATGTTTGATAGAATTCACTTGTGAATCCATCTGGCCCTGGAGATTTTTTCCTAGGGAGTTCATTGATGGCTTGTTCAATTTCTTTTTCTGAGATGGGGTTGTTTAAGTATTCAGCTTCCTCTTCTGTTAATATGGGCAATTTGTATTTTTTAAAATATTCATCCATCTCGTTTAGATTATCGAATTTGTGGGCATAAAGTTGGGCAAAGTAGTTTCTAATTATTGTTTTAATTTCCTCCTCATTGGAGGTGAGTTCACCCCTTTCATTTTTAATATTAGTAATTTGATTTTCTTCTTTCTTTTTTTTAATCAGATTGACCAAAGGTTTATCAATTTTATTAGTTTTTTCATAAAACCAACTATTGGCTTTATTTATTAATTCAATAGTTTTCTAATTTCAATTTTATTAATCTCCTTTGGTTTTCAGTATTTCTAATTTGGTATTTACTTGGGGATTTTCAATTTGTTCTTTTTCTAGCTTTTTCAACTGCAAGCCCAAGTCATTGATCTCCTCTCTCTCTATTTTATTTATGTAAGCATTCAAAGATATAAAACTTCCCCTAATAACTGCTTTTGCAGTATCCCATAAGTTTTGGTATGTTGTCTCACTATTGTCATTCTCTTGAATGAAATTGTTGATTGTTTCTATGATTTCTTCTTTAACCCAACCCTTCTTTAGAATTAGATTATTTGGTTTCCAATTGATTTTTGGTTTCTCTTTCCATGGCCTTTTATTACATGTAATTTTTAATGCATTATGATCTGAGAAGGATGCATTGATTATCTCTACCTTTCTGCACTGGATTGTGAGATTTTTATGTCCTAGTACATGGTCAATTTTTGTAAATGTTCCATGTACCGCTGAGAAAAAGGTGTATTCCTTTCTATTCCCATTTAATTTTCTCCAAAGATCTATCATACCTACCTTATCCAGAGTTTTATTTACCTCCTTAACTTCTTTCTTGTTTATTTTGAGGTTAGATTTATCGAGTTCAGAGAGGGGGAGGTTGAGGTCCCCCACTAGTATAGTTTTGCTGTCAATTTCTTCCTTCAACTCCCCCAACCTCTCCTCTAAGAATTTGGATGCTATACCACTTGGAGCATACATGTTTAGTAATGATATTGCTTCATTGTCTATGGTGCCTTTTAGCAGCATATAGTTTCCATCCTTATCCCTTTTGATTAGATCTATTTCTGCTTTTGCTTTGTCTGAGATTAGGATTGCTACTCCTGCCTTTCTTACATGAGCTGAAGCACAATATATTCTGCTCCATCCTTTGACCTTTATCCTATGTGTATCCCCCCATTTCAAATGTGTTTCTTGTAAGCAGCATATTGTTGAATTATGGCTTTTAATCCATTCTGCTATCCGTCTCCGTTTTATGGGAGAGTTCATTCCATTCACATTCACAGTTATGATTACAATCTGTATATTTCCCTCCATCATCTTTCCTACCATTAGTGCTTTTAGCTCTCCCATCTCCCTTCCCCTCCTCAATAGTATTCACTTTTCTTCCCCTCCTTCTGCAGCCTTCCCCTCCTTCTTTTAGCCCCCCTCCCTTTTACTCCCCTTTACTCTTATTGCTTCTTCCCTCCCTTTTAGCCTCCCTCCCCTTTCTTCCCCCTTCCCCTCCTACTACCTTCTATAGCTAGTTAGGATTATCTACTTAAGATTATTGTTCCCTCCTTTAAACAAATCAGATGAGAGTACCTCTCAAACAATGCTCATCTCCCTCCCCTCCTTCCCTCTACTATAGTTTTGTACTTCTTCCTGTGATGTAATTTGCCATTTTCTGCTTCCTCCTTTTCACACCTCCTATTACAATCCCTTCTCATACTTAAATCATATTTTTGACATGACATCATTTACTTTATACCCGTTCCCTCTACATATATCCCTTTTATCATAATAGCTGCACAGTTCTCAAGATTAACAGGTATCATCTTCCCTTATAGGGAGGTAAACAGTTTGCCCTAATTGAGTAGCAAGTTTTTGTTTTTGTTTTTTCCCCCCTGTTTACCTTTTTATGATTCTCTTGAGACCTGCATTTGAAGATCAAATTGTCTATTGAGTTCTGGTGTTTTGGTCAGGAAGCTCTGGAAATTCCTTATTTCGTTGAATGACTTTCTCCTTGCCTGAAATGTTATGCTGAACTTTGCTGGGTAGTTGATCCTTGGTTGAAGTCCCAACTCCTTTGCCTTACGGAATATTGGGTTCCAATTCTTTCGATCTTTTAATGTAGAAGCTGCAAGGTCCTGTGTGATCCTGACTGTATGTCCTTGATATTTGAATTGTTTCTTTCTGGCTGCTTGTAGTATTTTCTCCTTCACTTGATAGCTCTGGAATTTGGCAACGATATCTCTTGGGGTTTTGAGTTTGGGATCCCTTTTGGGAGGGGAACGGTGGATTCTTTCGATGGCTATTTTGCCCTCTGAGTCTAGTACTTCTGGGCAGTTTTCCTTGATGATTTCCTGGAAGATGTTGTCCAGACTCTTTTCTTCATCATGGGTTTCTGGCAGGCCAATAATTCTTAAATCTTCCCTCCTGGATCTATTTTCCAGGTCAGTTGTTTTTCCAATTAAATATTTTACATTTTCTTCTATCTTTTCATTCTTTAGATTTTGTTTGACTGATTCTTGTTGCCTCATTGAGTCATTAGTTTCTACTTGCCCAATTCTAATCTTCATCGTATTGTTTTCTTCAGTTAACTTTTGCATCTCCTTTTCCATCTGACCAATTTTTCCCTTTAAGGAGCTATTTTCTCCATTTAATTTTTGTACTTCTTTTTCCATTCAACCAATTTTCCCAGTTAGGTTTTGTGTTTCCTTTTCCATTTGATCAATTTTCCCAATTAGGTTTTGGGTTTCCTTTTCCGTTTGATTAACTCTTCCTTTTAGGGAATTATTTTCTCCAGTTAATTTTTGAACTTCCTTTTCCATTTGTTCAATTTTCCTTTTCAAAGTGATGTTCTCATCAGTGAATTCTTTTTTTATAATTTTAAAATCATTGGCCAGTTTTTCTTCCATTCCCTTCTTCAGCTGTTCCAGGTAATCTAGTTGTGCTTGTGAGAAATTCATAGTCCCTTCTGAAGTTTCAGATGGAAGTACAGTCTCAGCTCTGACCTCTTTGGTGTTTGTGTTTTGGTCCTTATCCCCATAGAAAGATTCTATAGTTTTTTCACTTTTTGTCTGCTTTTTCCGATTCATGATGTTGGCTGAGTGTTGTAGCTTCTGGTTCTTTCAGTCAGAAGGTACAGAACTTTGTGTTGAGCTGATCTGTGAAGAAGCTAAAAGCAGGTTTTTGTTTTTTGTTTCCCAGATCAACCCTGGGGTTAGCTTGTTAAGTGTGTGGGAGGGGTGGTCTGGTCACAGGAGATCTCCTCAGCTGAACTGAGGCAAAGGCAAACTCAGGGGATGGTAATCCCAGCTTCTCTATTGTCTTCCCTTTTCCCCTGGAGGGCTAAGGCACGCCTAGATGCTAATGCATGTTCCCACCCCTCCTGGGGCTTGTCTCCCGGAGCTGAGGCTTGCCTGGGTCTCAGTGAGAATTTTCTCTGCCCTGGGTCCTCTGTCCTTCCGGATTGCCTCCCCCACAGTAGGAAGAATCCCCCTTTGCTATTTTCCTAGCCTCTGGTGTTATGAGACTATTTGCCCCCTTCTGCTGTTCCCGCTGATCCAGGATTTATCTGGGGAAATATTTTATGGTTCTTTCACGGTCATCAGGGGGGAGAAGAGAGCATTTACTGATCACTCCGCCATCCTGGCTCCCGGAAGTTCAAGTAGGTGACTTACCAAAGTTTAGTCTTCAGGCTGAAGGTTTCAAGGGCTGCTGCGCTGATATCTGGCGCTCAGCGGCTTTCACCGGCTCGGTTTGTCTTGTCTCCTGCTCCGCTGGTTTCGCCCGCCACTCTCGGGCTTCTCAGGTCCCTTCCGCCCTGCTGCGCTGACCACGCTGCGCTGTGCGCTGGGGCTCACCCCCACGGAACAGATCCTTCCCGCGGACTTTCCAGTCTAACCTGGGCTCCGAATCCGTCAAAGTCTGTCACCCACTGGATTCCGCACCTCCAAAGTTTGGTCAGATTCTCCTTTCAGAGGTATCCAGAGGAATTTGTCCAGGAGCTTAGGTGAGTTGTTGCTTTCACTCCGCCATCTTGGCTCCGCCCCCCCAAGAACATTTTCACATTAGTCATGTTGCATAGAATAATTAAAATGAATGGGAGAATCCATGAGAAAAACCACACTGAAACAAAACATAACACAAAAGAAAATGGTTTGGGTCATTCTGAATTCCGATTTCATAGTTCTTTCTCTGGATGTGCATGGCATTTTGCATCAAGAGTCCTTTGGGAGTGTTTTAGGTCCTTGCATTGCTGTGAAGGGCTAAGTCTCTCAGAAACAATCCTTGCACACTGTGGCTGCTGCTGTGTATAGTGTTCTCTTGGTTCTGCTCATTTCCCTCAGCATTGGTTCACATAAGTCTTTCCAGGTTTTTCTGAAGTCTTCCTGTTCATCATTTCTTATAGCACAATAGTATTCCATTGCATTCATATACCACAACTTGTTCAGATATCCCTCAATTGATGGACATTCCCTTGATTTCTAGTTTTTGGCCACCACAAAATGAGTAATGCTTTAAAGGGCATACCTTAAAACACATAGAATTACAAATAAAATCAATTACATTGAAGTTCAGTTAATAATGAATAACAAATTCATGGATCACAGGTTAAGAACCCCTGATTAGATCAACTTCTTTTAAAGAAGGACACTTCCTAGGTGGGATTAAGCCAAAACTCAGGCTTATATCAGGATACTGTACATGGCAACAGGAGACTCCATAAGTCTGTAAGTTTGAGGCACTTTAGGGGTCGGTTTCTACTCAAAACAGCAAAAAAACCCATTTAATCAAACAGTATAACATATTAACTAAAAAGTTTTCCTCAGGTATATAGACTATTACTGAGGTTGCCTTACTACCAATGTGTCAAGGGAGACAAGCAAGGAGCTCACATGACCAAAGAATATGCATGGAAGGATATATGTAGCCACAGGAAATGTATAACCAGACAGATACACACAGAACATATATGACTAAAGAGCATATATAGAGCAACTTATGTCTCCAAAATTGCAGAACCACTATCTTTCAGTGATGTTGTGGTGCTGTTCCCTCATGAATGCTTCTATTGCACTGCTCTCTGCTAAACTGGTCTCTGTTGAGGTAGTGGAGATAGACATCTTCCTGCTGTCTATAGGTCTTCATCTGTGATGTGACTTCTTTGTTGAGCTACTATTTACTCTACTGTCACAAGTTGGTTTTCAGCAAAGACTTATCTTTTAGCAGGAGCTAAGAAGAGTCTGAAATTTCTTTTAGACCAGGGCTGGGGAACCTGCAGCCTCGAGGCTACATGTGACTCTTGGCTCTCAGGCATGACCCCTTCACTGAATCCAAACTTCACAGAACAAATCCCCTTAAGAAAAGAATTTTGGACTCTGTCAAAAGGCTGTACCCAATGACCTAGATCACATGGGGTCTTGAGGTCATAAGTTCTCCACCTCTGCTTTAGACTATAGTCCCAGGCACTCCCTTTAGCTCTCTTGAGATATAGATTTCAGGCACCCACATCCACTTAGAAAATGATAGAGGCCTATTAGCATTGGTCTGCTTTTTGACCCTCTTTTGACCTGTTGATGCTAAGGATTTTGACATTTATGCTTTTACTTGAGTTGTGGTCCTTAAACTTCTCCTAATTCTCATAACAGGTAGGAAACTTTATCTTTTCAGATTATCCTGGACATCCCATTTATCAAACCTTCACAGTGTTACTATGTTGAAGGTATTCTTTACATCCATCAGCATACCTTTTTTCCACATAAGTATGTTTGAGATCAATACTGAAAAGGGCCATTTAGGGCTTGATGAGCAGGAGATCTTTGCCTTGATTTCTACTAACAACCAAAATGACCATCCTCTCTACATATTCAAGAGCCATTGGAAAAACCACATTGTCACCTGGGAAAATGATTCTGAGTCAGCAGGTAGGATAGTAAAATTCATTAAAAAAATTGACCACATGTGGGGAATGGAATTACCAACTTGTATAATGTTAGAAGTAGAAGAGATCATCTCATCTCTCTCTCTTATTCAATAGATGTAAATCCAACAAAACCTGCTAATTCTTTATCTATGTCATGGTAGAAAGAATGCTGGGTCTAGGGTCAATACGTAATTTATTTAATTATTTAAATGCATACTGTGTGCCAGATACTGTCCTAAATGCTGGGAATATAAAAGGAGGCAAAAACCAATCCCTGCCCTCAAGGATCTTACAGTTTAATGGGGAAGATGACATAGAAACAAATATATACAAAACAAACTACAACAGTTAAAATCTAATTTTAGACCCTTACTAGCTGTATGACCCTAGGCAAGTTGCTTAACTTCTGTCTACTTCAGTTTCTTCATCTGTAAAATGGGGATATTAATACTGTCTACCTTCCAGGGTTTTTGTGAGCACAAAATGAGATAATATTTGTAAAATGCTTTGCAAATATTAAAGCATTACACATATATGACAGCTATCATTATTGCTGTCATCATCACTGTAATTGACTCTGGACTTGCTTATTCTGTCTAGTCAAGCTCATCTATAAGTAAGAAGCTCTGAAGAGTGGGCAGGAGACATCAAAAGGGCCAGGAAAGACATTTGGGTTTAGATAAATGTTAATGACAATTGAAGAAAACCAGAGGGCCATCTTAGTGCCTTGTATTCCTGAGATCCAGGTCTAGGAAGGTAAGGAGGTTGGAGATCCAGGTCTCAAGAAAGAAGACTCCTCTGCCTTCTAAGGTCTTAAGTTATCAAGAATGAGCTTATCCAATTAAAATTGATATTGGTTTATGACCGGGATTGGTCTATGGTACTGGGATTTGAAAACTGCTAACGGGGATAAGGAATTTTTAGTTTTGACTCCTGTGTGGACCAGTGTTCTTTTCTAGGTCTCTACCAGACTGAATCTTCTTTCACAAAGGAATAAACTGGCCAGATGTGGTGGAGCAACTCTGTAATCCCTGCTACCAAGGAAGTGAAACTGGTAGATCACTTGAAATCAAGAGTTCTGAGTTGAAGCAGGGCTGAAACCAATTGGGTATCCACCACTCTATGAAGCATCTTTGGGAGCAGAGGGCCATGAGGCTGCTCAAGGAGGAATGAGAACTGGCTCAGGTCAGAAACGGAGCAGGTCAAAACTTCTGTGCTAATCAGCAATGGTATTGGGTCTATCAGTGGCCTGAGTGAGTTAGAGAGACCCAGTCATAAAAAAGAAAACAAAATAAAAAATCCCCAAAGACACAAACCATTAATCACTGGGGCAACCCAGAGAAAGTGGGAAACAACCCACATAGTGGAAACTCACCTCTACTTCTCTTAAAGAGCACATCGTAGTTCTCTTTCTTCTATTCTATTCTATTCTTTCTTCTCTTCTTCCCACTTCTATGTCTTTTCATCAGGCTTTCTCGGTTCAGCTATTACCTCTACACAGATGAATTCCAAATCTGCATATCTAGACCTCATCTCTCCCCTGGGTTCCAGTCCTACATTACCAAGTGTCATCAGTTTTCTGCTGGGAAATTTCCCCTGTACATACATAGGTATCTCAAACTCAATATATCTAAAATAATTCATTGTCTTTCCCTCTAGACCCACTCTTTCTTTTATTCTCCTTATTTCTGTCAAAGATGCCACCATCCTTGCAATCACCAGATCCTCAACTAGGAATCATCCTTAATTTTGCTCTCACTCATGCTCCCTCTCATGTGATCCTTTGAATATTTTAATCTACCCCCACAAAAATCTCTTGCATTTATCAGTTCCTTTTTCCACTCACACAGTCATAGCCTTAGTTCAAATTCTCATCCCTTCTCATCTGAACTATTGAAATATATACATGTATGTATACACACAAAAACAGCATTCATTTTTTATAAGACTTTGCATTCCAAATTTTTCTTCCTCCTTCCTCCCCAAGACAGCAAGCAATATGATGACAGTTTATACATGTACAATCAGGTTAAACATATTTCCTCATTAGTTATGTTGTGAAAGAAGAATCAAAACAAATGGGAAAAACCATGAAACCCCCCCCCCCCAAAATATGTATGCTTCAATCTGCATTCAGACTCTGTAGTTCTTTCTCTGAATGTGGATAGCATTTTTCAACATGAATCTTTTAGAATTGTATTGGATCATTGCACTGCTGAGATGAGCTAAATCTATTATCGTTGATCATTGCACAGTGTTGCTGTTACTGTGTACAGTGTTCTCTTGGTTTTGTTCACTTCAGTCAGCACCAGTCCATGTAAGTCTTTTCAGGTTTTTCTGAAATCTACCTGCTCATCATTTCTTGTAGTGCAGTAGTATTCCCTTACATTCATATACCATAACTTGTTCAGCCATTCCCAAATGGATGGGCATTCCCTCAACTTCCTACTCTTTGCTATCACAAAAAAGAGCTGCTATAAATATTTTTTGTCTATGTAGGTCTGTTCCCCTTTTTTGAAACAGACCTAGTAGTGGTATTGCTGGATCAAAGAGAATGCACTGTTTGATTGCCCTTTGGGCATTGTTCCAAATTGCTCTCCAGAATGGTTGGATCAATTCACGACTCCACCAACAATGCACCAGTGTCCCAATTTCCCTGCATCTTCTCCAACATTTATCATTTTCCTTTTCTGTCACATTAGTCAATCTGATAAGTGTGAGATGGTACCTCAGAGTTGTTTCAATTTTCATTTCTCCAATCAACAGTGACTTAGAACATTTTTTCATATGATCATAGGTAGCTTTAATTTCTTTATCTGAAAACTTCTTGCTCATATCCTTTGACCTTTTGTCAACTGGACAATGATTTGCATTCTTATAAATTTGACTTGGTTCTCTATATATTTGAGAAATGAGGACTTAATCAGAAACAACTGGCTGTAAAAATTGTTTCCCAGTTGTCTGCTTTCCTTTTAATCTTGGTTGCATTGATTTTGTTTGTGTAAAGCCTTTTTAATTTAATGTAATCATAATTTTTCATTCTGCATTTCACAATGTTCTCTATCTCTTGATTGATTACAAATTCTTCCCTTCTCTTTAGATCTGCCAGATAAATTATTCCTTGCTCTCCTAATTTGCTTGTTGTATCACCTTTCATGTCTAAATCACATACCCATTTTGACCTTATTTTGGTATACAGTGTGAAATGTTGGTCTATGCCTAGTTTCTGTCATATTATTTTCCAGTTTATTGAAATATTTTCTAATTTTCTAATCTAGAAATAATTCTAATTTTTCTAAAGTGTTCTCCAAGCCTAACTGTAACTTTCACTTAAGTGGGTTGTTTTGAGCCTCCAAATTGTTAGTCCTCCCCCCACCCATCTCCTGTTACTTTGTATTTGCATATTTAGGTATGTTTTTTTTCCCCCCAGAAGAAAGTAAGCTCCTTGAAGTCAGGGAATATTCCAATTTTTTCCTCTATGTATTCAGGACCTGGGACAGTTCCCTAAATACTGGAAGCACTTAAGTTCTTGTTGAATTGAAGTTGCAAATATCAAATTTAGGCTTAAGGAAAAACTTCCTAATGATAAGAGTTATCCAAATATGGAATGGACCCCAAAGGGGGCAGCAGGTTCCTCCTCATTGGCCATCTTTTAGCAAAAGAAGAATAGTTACTTATAAAGTACATAGCAGAGGTAACTTTCATTCAGTTAAAGGTAGACCAAAGAACCTCCAAGTTCCCCTCTAACTTGGGACTCTGTAATTGTGCTATTTACCAGGCATATGTCTGTGGGAAAGTAATTTAGTCTTTCTAAGCCTCAGATTGCTCATCTTGTTAAATGGGGTTAATAATACCTGCCCTTTCTTATTTATACGGTTGTTATGAGGATCAAATGATATAATGCATGACAGAAAACTCTTTCAGACTATGACACATTATACAAATGTCATGGATTAATAAATTCATTAAGATAATGTGAAGGACAGTATTTGGTAATAGTAACATTAATACATATATCATTTAAAGATTTTCAAAGTACTTTATATGCATTGTGTCATTTGTACCTCACAATATTCCAGTAAAGTTGGTGGTATAGTTATTACTATCTCAGTTTTATAGACAAGGAAACTGTGACTAGGAGATGTTACCTCCCTAAAGTCATATAGCTAGTAAGTGCCAGAGGAGAGATTTGAACTGATGTCTTTTGGCCTCTGGGTCCAGTATATAATTCACTATGTTTTATTGCAACCCTCTATAGCAATGTTTAACTTTGATGACTGACTTAAATAGATAACTCAATTTATATAATTCTTTGAGGTTTCTTCAAATGGAAAATTTTGTTGATATTATTTGATTTTATATTACCCCATTTCTCAGTATATCCTTTCCCTCTTCCTCCTGGAGGGCCATCTACTTTAACAAATGAGTTAGATGAAACTAATTAATATATCTACTAATTTATGACATAATATGTAGTGTTCTACCCTGAAAACTTTTACCCTTGCAAAGAAGGGAGGGAGGAAGGGTCATTCTCATATCTCTTTTTTGGGGGCTAAACTTTGTTGGTATATTTTCATAGCATTTAGTTTTAGTACTTTCATTTTTTGTTATCTCTATGTATGTTGTTGTAGTCAATTATATGTGTTGTTTTTCTGGTTCTGCTTTCAACTGCTTTCAACCAGTTCATATATGTCTTTTCATGTTTCTTTGCATTCTTTACATTCATCATTTCTTACAATGTAGCAATATTCCATTACATTTACATACCACAATTTGTTTAGCCATTCCCCCATTGATGAACATCTACTTTATTTCCAATTCTTTGCTACTACAAAAATTGCTACTATAAATATTTTGATGTATGTGGGACCTTCCTATCTTTGGCTTCTTCAAGATATATGTTTAGCAGTTGGATCTCTAGGTCAAAAGGTATAAATGAGTTGGGGAATCTGTAGCCTCAAGGCCACATGTGTCTCTCTAGGTCCTCGAGTGTGGCACCATTGACTGAATCCGAACATCACAGAGGAAATTCCCTTCATAAAAGAATTTGTTCTGTAAAAGTTGTACTCAGTCAAAAGGCCACAGCCAAGGGCCTAGAAGGCTACATGCGGCCTTAAGGCCGCAGGTTCCCCACCCCTGGCATAGAATATATAGAACTTTCAGTTACTTTCCAGGACAGTTGGGCCAATTCACAGGTTCACTAACAATGTATGCATGCTCCTGACTTTCCACAATCTTACACTGACAATTCTGAACTTACTGGGTATGAGGTGAAATCTAAGAATTGTTTTGATTTGCACTTCTCTGATGATTAGTGACTTGGGGCAGTTTTTATGTATTTGTAAGTAGTTTGTAATTCATTTGAGAAATGTATGCTCATATCTTTTGATCACTTACTCATTGTGGAATAGATTTTGGTCTTAAATTTTATTGTTAGTTCCCTATATAGCTTAGATATCAGACTATTGAAAGAGACATTGATGTAAAGATTTTTTTATTTGACCAATTTCCTTTTTTATCTTTCTTGTGTGTGTATGTGTGTATAAGAGCTTTTAAATTTCATGTAATCATAATTATCTTTAAAAAATTGTTTGTGATTACTTCTATTCCTTGTTTAGTTAAGAGTTTTTCCCTTAGCCATAGATGTGAAAAATATTTTAATTTTTTATGGTATAACTTTTAATATTCAGGTCATATCTATTTTTGAGCTTTCTGTGTGAGATGATGTAAGATATTGAACTAAATCTAATTTCTACAAAGCCACTTTCCAGTTTTCTCAGCAATCCTTGTTAAATGGGGAGTAATTCGCAAAGTAATTTTTGTTCTTGGGTTTATTGAATACTGGGTTATTGATTTTAGTTTCTGCTTCTTCCTTATCTAGTCTGTTCTACTGATCTACTTTTCTATTTTTTAACAACTGTCATATGACTTCAATGATTACAGATTTATAGTATAAAGTTTTCAAAATGCTTTTCTCACAAAAGCTCTGTGAGGTAGGTAGTGCAAATATTGTTGATCCTATGGTACAGGTGAGGGAGTGTCAGTCCAGAGAGCTGACACGACTCAGCAAAAGTTATAGAACTGTTAATGTTGGAGTGAGGATTTGAAGTCAAGCATTTTCTATGGGCAACTAGGTGGCACAGTGGATAGTGTACTGGGTTTAGTATCAGGAAGACTCATTTTCCTGAGTTCAAATCTGGCATCAGACTCTAAGCAGCTATGTGATCCTGGGCAAATCACTTAACCCTGTTTACCTCAGAAGGAAATGGCAAACCACTCCAGTATCTTGACCAAGAAAACCCCAAATGGGGTCATGAAGAATTGGATATGACTGAAATGATTCAACAACAAAAACAAGCCTTGTATTCAAGTCCAGTGTTCTTTCCTCTGAACCACAATACTGTGTTAGTAAGATTTTATTTATTCTGAGTATATCTTTTTTGGAACATCTTTCAAGGCATGAAGGTCCTTTGCACCAATTTAAAGGTATATGACATTTACTCCGGAGCAGTTTACAGTAACAATGAGGTCTACCCAAACGAGATGTATCAGTATAAAAACCGTTTGTGCAACGGTAAGTGGTGCAAAATAAGAAATAGTAGAACAAAATAAGTCCTGGGGCTGCTGGTAAGGTTTCCCTGTGGCTCCCAGGTTATTCTCATACTGAAAAGATAAACAAACAAAAAACTAAAACAATTATAAGATTGTTCCTTATTGATGTTGTTAAGTGCGTAATACTACCCTCTTTCTCTTTGCCACAATCTAGGATTTCCCAGGGCACTGAATTCCTTAATCTGACTTCATTTCCTAGAGGAATTGTGTGTGAGTCTTTGCCTGAAACCTGGCCAAAATAAGAGCATTCCATCTTGCTAATGGCAATTCTGAGTGTGTATGTGTGTGTGCGTGCGTGCACATGTGTGCACATGTGTGCATGCACATGTGGGCATGTACACATGCATGTGTGTTTCCCTTCTTTCTCTGAGGAAGGGATGCTATGATTTGTGATGAAAGCAGATCAGTGAGGACTGAGGACATGTTCCAAAGTGATCCTCAGATGCCAGTAATTCATGGTCCAAGGATTATAGTACTATCATATGGACTTTGTTACAGGGAATACCAGTTATTGTGTTTACTCTTATGTCCCCTTCCAAGAGTCTAGAAGTACGTTGCCTCTAGCTCATCAGCTTCTTGATATTCTTATTGTAATTTTCTTACTGCTTTTTCCTTCTTCTTCTTTGCTACCTCTAACCTCCAAACTTACTTTTGGGAGATATTAATAGAAAGTTCTCATAAAATCCCTTTTTATTAAAATCTTCTAAGTAAATTCTACCAAAACATTATCCACACAATAAAAAGTCAATGAGACCTTTTGGAAAGACCTAGGGGCAGCAATGTGAGTAGAAGTCTTGAAACATATCCATGGCCTCAGTGTCATGACTACTGGTTGAAAATTCAGCAGAAAATTTAGAATATACCAATATGTCTCCATCGTTTCTCCCTCTCATCCTACTCTGATATGTGTCTAGAACAGCTTTGGAACTTTCTTAGTGTGGGAGTGTTAAATAATCTGGAACAATTTTGCTATAACTGAACAGAAGTAGAGAGGTAGAGGGAGCGTTTATATCCTTTCCAAACTGGCTAGAAGAATGAGTATCCCTGGCTGAGTAAGGTGCTGTATAGGATGAGATTATTAGTTGCGCATGGTGCCTGCCCTCAGGAAGCTCTTAGGCTGGCACAGGTTCTTGATTTGGGTAACTTTTTTGTCCTGTGATTCTTTGCCCCATCTCCTTCTACATCTTTTATGCCATACTCCATTTTTTCTCTCAAAGATTTTGGAGACTTCTTTTGAGTTGGGTGATTTTTACAAAAACTTTAAGCTGTTGAGTGACCACTATAGGAATTCAGGAGGGTTATTTGTCTGATGTGAGGCACATCTTATTAACTCCAGAGGGGCCCCACTGATTATATCAGATAGGGGTTAGAAAATCTGCTTTGAAGTGTTCCTTATGAGGATAAACACTTTTGAGTTTCCTTTCTCTATACCCTTTTGTGGTAGCTCAAGGGTTAGGATTTGGGAGGGAGGGCCTCCATATCTGGGAGTTGAAAGATAGTTATTATCTGAGAAATATAGCAGCAGGGAATGGAGACTGACAGCTCAGTTTCTGTCCAATTACCTGGGGTTATGACCATAATAAA
Organism: Notamacropus eugenii; assembly: GCF_028372415.1. NCBI lineage: Eukaryota > Metazoa > Chordata > Mammalia > Diprotodontia > Macropodidae > Notamacropus > Notamacropus eugenii. Next base: position 87,950,716 of record NC_092872.1, read on the forward strand.
TCCTATCCACCAGGGCCCAGATCCTTACAATATCTCAGATGGATAAAGAAAGTACTTCTGTCCCTGGCTCAATCCATCAATCCTGACCCTGTGGGAACTTATCTTGGACATCAAAAGTTGGGAAAAATCTACTATTTCCTTTTATTGCCTTTGTTGGAACTCTTCAGAGAAGCATAAGGGGACACATGCCCAGCTTTCCCATAAAAGACAGCACATTATCAATTTGGTATATGGGTGGCCACTCTTCTCACACTGTGGTCTTCTCAAAAACTACCCCAGGTTCAAGGTGCTCTGTGGATTAATATCCATTTTAAATCACAGCTCATGAGCCTCCAATAATGTGCTTATTTTTACTCATCCAATGAAGGATGCAATCTGTTCAAAATAAAGGCATTTAATAAAATAACCTCATAAGAAATGTAGCAATAGAATATTCCCTCCCTGCCCCAAATCTGAATTCCTTAGGAGCAAACTCAAGATTTACTTGGTAAGAGAAGACAGTCTAAATCATGAAATTCAAACTGAAAGAGATTACCTAGTCTCACTTGCTCATTTGATGAATGAGTAAATATTTTCTATTTCTTTTGGCCATGTATTTGTTTGAAAATGTTTTATTTTTCATACCACAGGTATTTCCTGATATTTATCATTCTCTTCCCACTCCAAAATGTTAAACAAAATCAACCACAGATATAACATCATTAATGGAAGAGTGGATACTCATAGGTAACATGCTTCATAGGTGCCCAACATGAAACATATGGCCAAGGAACACATAGGAAGAGACACAAATGTAGGGAAACAAGGGAGCCATAGAATACATGTGTAGGGGCAGTTCATGCCTCTGACACTACAGGGCCCATATCTGTCTGTTGCTGTTCTCTGGGTTGTTTTTGTGGCTGTCACCTAATGAGCATCAGTTGAGTTGCCCCCCTCTTTTCCTTTAGAGGAACTGGCACTAACATCTCTCTTTTAGCCTAGAGCCTAAAGCCTAAACTTCCCCTGTTTTAGAAGGAAGACAAGCTCTTCACACATAAAGTCATCAGACTGTGGAAAAGAGGCCTTTCTCTTCAAAGGGGAAGTTCTCAGAATCTTAGCCTTCAGAAAATAAGTCCTTTTGAAACATGGAATGACCATTAATTAGAACCTGGAGGCATCTAGTTTGTCTTTGGAATTTGTTTTTGGATTGGAATTTCAATCTGTTGTCCCAGACAGCTTGATGCTTCTTTCCTTGTGTTGAAGAGCAGCTTGCCACATCATCAAAGGAACCCAAGTAGAAAACATGCAGGGATAGGAGCTACAAAGTTTCACAATCATTTATCGTGAAATCTTTCCTTCAGCCTGCAGCGGCCACTCAGCTCATTACCCCAAAGCCCTGAGATAAAAGAGAATCAAATTTGCCCCCAAAGTGGTGGCATATACCTCCATTGCTATTGCTTGTGTATTCATCCTTCATTACAGAAGAAGACCATACCATCAGAGAAATAACAACATAACTTGCACTTGACCTTGTTTTGAGTGAGGAAGGGCTGTGCAGGTCACCAGCTTCACTTCTCCTCCAGAGGCATCTAAATTCAATGACCAGATATTCATCAGGATGACTGGAGATGACTCAGGATGAGGCAATGGAGGTTAAATGACTTTCCCAAGGTCACATAGCTAGTGAGTGTCAAGTGTCTGAGGTGAGAGTTGAACTCAGGTCCTCCTGACTCTTGCTCTGGTGCTCTATCCACTGCACCACCTAGTTGCCCCTATTGCTTGTAACAGCAGAATAATGACAAGCTCACTCCTTCCATAGAGAATCAAGAGGACTTATATAGGTTTGGGGCAAGTAGAGATCACTTGCAAAGGTGGACCAGTTGATGCTCTAGCATTTTCAAGTTCTTTCCATGGTATGTGTGTATATGTGTGTGTGTGTGTGTGTGTGTGTGTGTGTGTGTGTGTGTGTGTGTGTGTGTGTGTGTGTGTGTGTGTGTAGGGCACGTAAGTCAATATTCCATTTGGAGGACTGTAGGTTTTTGAAGAAGTGAGACTCTTCCGAGAGGGAAGGAGATTTATCTTGATAGTATATAGGCCTGGGTTCAAGTACTTTGTGGGTTTTATTTTATTTTCATTTTATTTTTTAAAAATTTATTTATTTTAAGTTTTCAACAATCATTTCCACAAAATTTTGAGTTCCAAATTTTCTCCCCATCTCTCCTCTCCCCCCACCCAAAACGCCAAGCATTCTAATTACCCCTATCACCAATCTATCCTCCCTTCTAACATTCCTCCCTTCCCCTATCCCCATCTTCTCTTTTGTCCTGTAGGGCAAGATAAATTTCTATACCCCATTACCTGTATTTCTTATTTCCCAGTTGTATGCAAGAACAATACTCAATAGTTATTCCTAAAACTTTGAGTTCCAACTTCTCTTCCTTCCTCCCTCCCCACCCATCTTCATTGGGAAGACAAGCAATTCAATATAGGCTATATATTTATAGTTTTACAAATGACTTCCATAATAGTCATGTTGTGTAAGTCTAACTATATTTCCCCTGATCCTGTCCTGCCCCCCATTTCTTCTATTCTCTCTTTTGACCTTGTCCCTCCCCAAGAGTGTTGACTTCTAATTGCTCCCTCCTCCCCTTGCCCTCCCTTCCATTCACTCCCCACCCTGCTTATTCCTTTCTCCCCCACTTTCCTGTATTGTAAGATAGGATTTCATACCAAAATGAGTGTGCATTTTATTCCTTCCTCGAGTCAAATGTGATGAGCATAAGTTTTATGTTTCCCCTCTCACCTCCCCCCCCTTTTCCCTCCATTGAAAGTCTTTTTCTTGCCTCTTTTATGAGAGATAATTTGCCCCATTCCATTTCTCCCTTTCTCCTCCCAATATATTCTTCTCTCACCCCTTGATTTCATCTTTTTAGATATGATCCCATCCCATTCAACTCACCCTGTGCTCTCTGTCTCTCTCTCTGTCTCTCTCTCTGTGTAATCCCACCAACTACCCAGATACTGAAAAAAATTTCAAGAGTTACAAATATTGTCTTTCCCTGTAGGAATGTAAATAGTTCAGCTTTAGTAAGTCCCTTATGATTTATCTTTTCTCTTTACCTTTTCATGCTTCTCTTGATTCTTGTGTTTGAAAGTCAAATTTTCTATTTAGCTCTTGTCTTTTCATCAAGAATGCTTGAAATCCTCTATTTCATTGAAAGACTATTTTTTCCCCTGAAGTATTATACTCAGTTTTCCTGGTTAGGTGATTCTTGGTTTTAGTCCTAGTTCCTTTGACTTCTGGACTGTCATATTCCATGCTTTTCAGTCCCTTAGTGTAGAAGCTGCTAGATCGTGTGTTATCCTGATTGTATTTCCACAGTACTTGAATTATTTCTTAGTAGCTGCTTGAAATATTTTTCTCCTGGAACTGTTAACTCTGGAATTTGGTTACAATGTTCCTAGGTGTTTCTCTTTTTAGATCTCTTTCAGGAGGTGATTGGTGGATTCTTTCAATATTTATTTTGCCCTCTGGTTCTGAAATATCAGGGCAGTTTTCCTTGATAATTGCATGAAAGATGATTATCTAGGCTCTCATTTTGGTCATGGCTTTCAGGTAGTCCTATAATTTTTAAATTGTCTCTTCCGGATCTATTTTCCAGGTCAGGTGTTTTTCCAAGGAGAAATTTCACATTATCTTCCATTTTTTTCATTCTTTTGGTTTTGTTTTGTGATCTCTTGGTTTCTCATAAAGTCCTTAGCCTCCATCTGTTCCATTCTAATTTTTAAAGAACTATTTTCTTCACTGAGCTTTTGAACCTCCTTTTCCATTTGACTAATTCTACTTTTTAAAGCATTCTTCTCCTCATTGGCTTTTTAAACCTCTTTTGCCAATTGAGTTAGCCTATTTTTAAAGGTGTTATTTTCTTCAGCACTTTTTTGGGTCTCCTCTAACAAGTTGTTGACTCACTTTTCATGATTTTCTTGTATCTCTCTCATTTCTCTTCTTAATTTTTCCTCCACCTCTCTTACTTGATTTTCAAAAGTCTTTTTGAGCTCTTCCAAAGCCTGAGACCATTGAATATTTATTTTGGATGTTTGGGATACAGAAGCCTTTACTTTTATGTCTTTCCCTGATGGTAAGTATTGTTCTTTGTCATCTGAAAGGATGGGAGGAGATAGCTGTTCACCAAGAAAGTAACCTTCTATGGTCTTATATTTTTCCCCTTTTTTGGGCTTTTTCCCAACTAGTTGCTTGACTTTTGGGTCCTTTGTCAAGATTAGGGTACACTCTGGGGATCTGTAAGATCTCAGTTCCTCCAAGGTGGCACAATCAAGTGTGTTCACTGGTCTGGGAGCAACAAGAAATTTTTGTGCCCAGAATCTGTGAGTATTAGTTTTCTCTCCACAACCACCTGGCCTGCAGTTCTACCAAGCCAGCACTGGGGGCTGAAATTCAGATAAGCTCCTCAATTCCCCCAGGGATTTTATGCTGCCATTCAGTGTGACATAAAGATCAGCTGCTTGATTCCCCCAGGAGCATCAGGTGGGGGCAGGGCCGCCAGAGGTATGGATCAACTGTTCAGATTCCCCAGGGGCTTTACAATCCAACAATGGATTCGGACTGCTGTGGGAGCTGCTGCTACAGGATGTGGCCTCTCCTACTGCCACCTGAGGTCAGAGGTATGGCAAGACCATGCTCCCTTCTTGGCCAGCTGAATAAACCTTCTCACTGACCTTTGGCACCTGTGGATTAAGGGATCTTCCAACAGCTGCTTCTGCCACTGGGGATTCCACCCCTGAGGCTGGGCTGGGCTCCCATCAGTCTTTTAGGTCATCCTGGGCTGGAAATCTCCTCCACTCCATTGTTCTGTGGTTTCTGCTGCTCTAGAATTTGTTGAGAGTCTTTCTTTATAGGTATTTTATGGGCTGTGGGGGAAGAGCTAGTGTATGTAGGTCTTTCTACTCCACTATCTTGGCTCTGCCTTGGGTTTTACTTTTTTAAGGCTAAATAAGACCTGTCCTTGTGTGGGAACTAAAGACTCTTCCCCTTTTCCTTTTGTAGAGAACTGAACACAAGAGAAATTCTGATATTTTCCAGGGGAAACACTGGGTGGGAATATGAATCAGAGAGATAATTTGGGAGGAACCCTCAAGACTGAATACAGTTTATATGAAACTAGAGTTTTGGTTCTAGGTCATGGGTTACAGTGTGGTGTGTGAATCAAATGAAGTTTAGAAAAAAAATAGGGAGATAGATTATTCTGACACTGCAAGTTTCTATGAAAGTCTGGTATCAACTGACAGTAGGACTGAAAATTATATTTGAAAATAATTTCTTCACTTGGGAATTGGATAAAGGGTAATATTGAAGTTGTCACATGTAGTTGTTAAAGACCTTTCCATACCAGAATTTTAAATGAATTTCATTTTTCACTCCATCTGGTTAGAATGTATATATTTATTCAAAGATTAATGGAAAGAACTGAGGTTTTATTTAATTAAAAACAGCCCCATTAAGCACAATACAAATATTAGAGAGGCAGACTGAATAGCTACCTTGAAAAAATGTCAAATTTCATTGCGCATGACACAAGAGAACCATGAATTATATGTTTTCCACTTTCAAACTATCAGGAAAATGAAAATGCTAGAAGTTATAAACCATAATGTAAATTATATCAGAGATATGCTAGCATTTTTTGCTTCTGTATTCTAGCCCCTTGCTCTTGTATGGGGTAGACCACAAGCTCCCAGGGACAGATCTATCTTGGACGTGTTGGCATATGTTCAGTTGGATTAGCTTAGTTGTTTTCTCATTTGTACGGGGCCTCTGTTACCATTCTCTAGTATCTCCCAACTCAAGTGGGCCTCCTTACTTCTCAACTCTCTCAGAGGACAGTCAGATAATTTTATCTTTGAGTTTGGAGGGAGGGGTTCTGGACTTGTGATACTCTAGGTTGATGGTGAAGGGAAAAGTGGTGAAAAAAAGTGGCAGTGATATTTGTTTCCCTGTGACATTTTGTAATCCTACCCTTTCTAGACTGTGACTAATGCTCTAGAGTCTAGACTCTCCACTTGCCTCCACTAAAGTTTCTCTGCCCTGGATCCCAGTCCTCTATATCTCTATGCTATTGGGAATTATGATAAACTCTGATAAAATAATTCTCATTAATACATTATCTGAATCCAGTAACATGCAACATTAATTAATTAGATATTTATTATTATTTTCTGAATGAGTGAGTAACAGAAGGAGCTAATGGATGTGTAATTGTAACCCATGGCCCAGCCTTCTGAAGCATTGTGCTATACACAAGGTCTAGTCTGGTGGGAGTGGGGGACATGATCCCTAAAAGGTCCAGTTTTTCTCTTTGGCAAAATGAGGTTTACTCTGGGCTGATATCTAAATATAGCTTGTGTTCAGGTTTCCACAGATATAGGTGAAAGGAGTTCCAGTTCTTATATAAACATCCAGAGTAACAATATAAATATCAGTCGTGGGATAGCCCTTATTTCACCCTACCGAAAATATGAAGAAATTAAAATCACTCATAGGAGTCCATAAGCAGATGGAAGGAAATACTTAAGGCACTCACAAGATTTAGGAACTCTTAAACAGTTATAGAAAATACATGTAATGGGGGTCGGAGGATGACTGACCATTGGGGACCCAATCCTAGGTGACTAGGAGCCTGTGATGGAGCATGGGTGAAGTTGATCCTTGAGCATGGGGGATGGGGATTAATCCTTGAGAAATGACCTGAGTCAGTGATCCAAACCAGAAGCTGAGACACTGCATTCTATAAGCAAGGAGTAGTAACTCTTCTACCAGCTATGCCACATTCAGAAGTGAGATTAATGGGGGTGAATGCTTAGTAGTCATCACTTTAAGTTTGGGACTGCTCTTTTCAGGGATTGGGGTTGAGAAGGAAGAATATGCCCTGGTTGGGGTTGGGGAATATTTTTGTACTTCAGTTCTTGCTATATATTTTTCATAAATATCCCTTTGTAAAATCTAATTGATAATAATTGGTTAACTGATATTGAAGAAAATTCAATTGGCAATTGATAATGCAGGAAATGGTACCTTCTTGGCTGACAGTGGGGAGATACTGGATAAACTCTTACATGTAGCACATATAGCCTCTGGATTTGCTCTCTCAACCCCTACTCTTACAGGCAGGTCAAGTTCTCAGAGTATAGCTGCTACTTTCTCCTCCCAAAGCGCATGGAGGAGTTGTGGTATATTTTTCTAACATGTGAGTTCATGAGCCCATATTGAGTGTTCTCCCTCAATATAACTCACTTACTAAATAAATAATATGCATATTCAGTTCTGGCTCAACAGCCAAGTAAAAGCCCTTTTCATTACCATATAGGAAGCCAACAGTCAAAAATGGCTATGCATGTTCTGAAGCTCCTCCTCCATTATTAATTTCAAGAAGCTGACTTACCAACCTTCCATGTAGTTTGGTACCAGAAATATCACACTGCACATGTTCCAAGGACTGAGACCTCATTGCCCAGTTTCCCCTTCCCCCAAGATTTCCACCACTACACTTATAAAATTTTCAGATAGTCCATGAGCTCCTCCTAGTTGGCAATCACATTTTTGGATTACTTAGCAAGAAAGACCTTTTCCAATAAGACTTGCACTATTTGAATTACACACTGTGGATTCTCCTGAAAGAGATCTGCAGTTACTCAGAGGAGTATGAAAATGTCCCCCAAAAAACTAGAGTAAGTGAATAATGTGATAGGAAGAGAATGTGGGCTAGTCATGTGGTGAAAAAGAAGGATAACAGATTGATGGTAAAGTGCTAGAAAATAATCTTGGGGAAACTTCCAGCCATTGAAAATCAATCAAGAGTTGTCTATTCTCCTCTTAACAAGATGTCATTTTGTGTATAGTACTCAATAGGGCAAAAGATAGGATCCAATTGGTCAGATAACCTCCTTTGCTATCGATATTCCTTACATGTTTATTTATGGTCTTTTGGAGACAAGGCCTCACACTGTAAAACAGACTGATGGTGGCACTGTAGCAGTGAGGCTGAGGAAATAGTCAGAAGGCAAATGCAATCTTATGGTGTCTCTTTACATCTTATTCCCACGATGGGAGGAGTGGACTTGTTAATTTTCTGTAGCTTTGGTCTGTAATATTGGAGGTAGGTCTCACCCAGTTGGTTGGCAAGTGTAATTTGGCTGTGTAATTTGGCTGTTCCCCTCTCTGAATGTTGTCCATTTGAGAGAAGTTTCCTTGGGAAACTGATCTGAAGATAAGATAATCTCTCTGAGATGACAGCTGGAGGTGCCTATGTTCTGCTCCCATGGTGTGCAGATGTCAGAAATGTGATATTTGCCTGTCAAAATAATATTGCAGGTGAAATAAAAATTAACCTGATTAGTAAGAGAGGTTGGCCATATTTGTCATTAGTTCCCCCAGGGTTTTGATGGGATTTAAATTTTGAGCCTTACATCTCAGATCAGTTATTTTTTTTGTCAAATCCCATGGCTGATGGCTCAAAGGAGATGATATTTCTAACCTACAGACAGACAACAGACTACAAATGGCTAATCAGAATGTTCTCTTACCATGATGAAGTGGTGTTAGGTAGGTGGGAATGGAATATAATGTCATAGAATGCCAAGGGCCTTTGTTCTGTTTGACCCAGGGACCAATTAAAGCTGATTTTTGACCTTTCTCAATTGGTTTTGCCTAGTGGAAAAAGGTTCCAGCTGATTTAGAATCATTCTGGCTAGTTCAGTGTGGCTTTGTCCTACTCAGAATGGTTTCAATTGATTGAAAGCTGTCCCACTTAGGTCAAAAGTGCTCAAATCTATCTTGACCAATTCAATCTGATTTGATAGAGGAAGAAAAAAAGAGATGGTTGCTATGGTAGTAGGGCTGACACAGGAGAAAACTACTCTTATCACTATCCTGACTGACTTTAGAACTCCCATGATTACTTTCTACCTCCTGAAATAATTTTCTCAGCCATGTCATATAATGTGCATGGTAGAAATATAGTCATGTCTTGGTTGAATGCTATTATCCTGTCAGTCAGTCAATAAACGTTTATTAAGGTCCTACTATATGCAAGGCATTGTGGTAAGTGCTGGGGACACAAAGAATGGCAAAAGAAAATCCCCATTCTCAAAAACCTCACAGTGTAACGAGGGAGACAACATGTAAACAACTGTGTTTTAGTGAGTTCTATATAGGACAAATTAGAAATAGTCAATACACAGAAGGCACTAGAGTTAAGGTGGACTGGGAAAGGCTTCATGTAGGTGGGATTTTAGTGGGAACTAAAGGGAAGTCAGGGAGTAAAGAAGATGGTGATAAGGAAGAAGAATATTCCCAACATGGAGGACAGTCAGTGAAAATGCCCAGAGCTGGGGGATGGGGAGTCTAGTTCAAAGACCAGCATGGAGACGAGTGCCACTGGTTCAAAGATTACATAGGTGTGGAAGATGTAAAATGATAGAAGATGGAAAAGGTGGTCTTGGTAGAAAGTTATAGAGGGATTTGAATATCAAAAGATTTTATATTTGAAGCTGGAGATGATAGGGAGCTACTTGAATTTATTGAGCAAAGGGATGACATGGTTAGACCTGTGTTTTAGGTAATTATTCTGTCAGTTGTGTGGAGGATGACCTGAAATGGGGAGAGATTTGAGGCAAGGAGACCTATTAGGAGGCTGTTGTAATACTAAGTGAGAGGTGATAAGGACCTGAACTAGGATTGCAGCTGTGTGAGTAGAGGGATAGGATCAGATGTAAGAGGTATGGAAATAGAAATGCAAGTTTTTGCCACTTTCAAATACGTGATGTGTGAGGAGTTCAGGATAAATCTCACATTATGGCACTGGAAGACTGGATGGATGGTGGTACCTTCAATAGAAAAAGGGAAGTTTGAAAGAGGGGAGGTTTTTTTGATTTTAGTTTTGGACATATTTAATTTGAGATATCTCCAGGACATTTGGTTTGAAATACCCAATAGGTGATTGATTTGAGTCTGAATTGCAATTCTCTCTCTCTCTCTCTCTCTCTCTCTCTCTCATATTTCTGAGTCACCTATACAGAGATAAGAATTAAACCCATAGGGGCTAATAAAATTACCAAAAAAGGGTATAGAGGAAAGAAGACATACTAAGACAGAACTTGGGGTACACCCCTGATTCTCAGTCACCAAATATCATGAAGGAAGGCCCAGTTCCTTAGTACTAATTGGAGGAGTTTTCTGGGTCCTTTCAGTAAGGTGTCTAGGCCGTGTATACCTCCACAGAAAGTGCCCTTCAGACAAAAGTCTTTGCCCTATGATTTCCTTTAATTAATTAGTGAACTTATCAAATTTTAATCATCTCTTTTAATCATCATTTCCACCACACTTTCTTCATCAGTTACATGAAGGAGGTTAAAGTACTGTAGGATCATGAGATTATAGGTTTAACTGGATTCTAAGAATGCTTCCAGCTTAGATAACCAGTTCTTCAGAAAAAAATACTCATGATGTACTTATAAGTTTGATATGTGTTGTTGATATTTTTCCATCATTTTCTTAAGTCTAGAAGGTCAACGAAACAATAAACCCAGCCTTAACTTGGAATGTTCACAAATTTCTGAAGTTAAAAGACACACATAGACAATTTAGCAATCAGCTCTCTTCAAGCTGGTTCAAAGTGACTCCAGTCCACCTCTTGGTTCAAATTTCATACAGTATATACTTAAGGATGAAGCTAAAAAAGACTTGGCATTGGGGTAGAGTGATAGGCATTTTCAGAGACCTACACTCATGGTAAGATGCTACAATTTGGAACTATGCCCCACAAGTAACTAAATTGTGTGTACCCTTTGACCCAGCAATGCTTCTGTTAGGTAGGTACCCCAAAGAGATCAAAGAAAAAAGAAAAGGACTTTTCTGTACAAAAATATTTATAGCAACTCTTTTTGTAGTGGCAATAAATTGGAAACTATGGAGTTGCTCATCATTCGGGGAATGGCTGAACAAGTTATGTTATACGGATGTGATGGAATACTCTTGTGCTGTAAGAAATGATGAAGGGGGTGGTTTTAGAAAAAAAAACACTGGAGAAGACACATGAAGTGATTCAAAGTGAAGTAATCAGAACCAAGAGAACAATCTACACTGTAACAACATTATTTTAAAGAGAATTAGCTGTGAAATACTTAGTAACTCTGATCAACACAATGGCCCACCACAATTGCAAAGCATCATGATAAAAAACGTTGTCCATCCCCAGACAGAGAACTGATGGACTCAAAGTGCAGACTGAAATATGTATAGAGTCTTCTTTTTCCTTTCATTTTCTTCTCTTTTCTTTCTTTCTTTTTTAGAGCATGGCTAATGCAGACATTTTTTCATGTGATTTCATGTTTGTAATGGATTTTTAATTTCTTGCTTTCCCAGTGGGTGGGGGAGGAAGAGAATCTGGAACTAAAAATAAAATAAAATTGAATTTATTTTATATTAAAAACACGACAAGATACTTCATTGTCATGGGAGTTGGGATATATTTGCGTGTTCTTGTGTGTGTATGTGTGTGTGTGTTTGTAAGAGAGAAGAGAGGCAGAGATGGAAAGAGATTGAGAGGAGACAGTTTGATGAAAATGTTACTGTGTAATATGCTTATGCTTGAGGATGGGAACTTTGGGTATCTTCTGTCTTACTCGTTCCTATGACTGCTAGAATGAATGGGCAAGGGTTATTACCTAATTTTAAGTTTTCTAGATTTAGGTAGTGGGTATATTGGCAAAAACTTTATGTTTATTGTGATAGCCAAACAACCTTTGTGACTTGATTTCTGATATGCTGGTATCTAATTAATCCTACAGGGGTTTGTTATATTACTGTTACATATTTGTTGTTTCAGTCATTTTTCACTTGTTTCTGACACTTCATGACCCTGTTTGAGGTTTCCTTGGCAAAGATACTGGAGTGGATTGCTGCTTCCTTTTCCAGCTCATTTTACAAATGAGGAAACTGAGGCAAACAGGGTTAAGTAATTTGCCCAGGGCCACACCGTGGTGTCTGAGGCCAGATGTGAACTCAAGAAGTTGAGTTGTCTGACTCCAAGTCAGCATTCTATCCACTGCACCACCTAGTTGCCCCACTGTTGTACATGCTGTTATGTAGAGGAGTGAATTTCTAATAGTGAAATTTCAGAGATCAGTGACCAACTGATGGTGAGGGATTTGGGGTAGAATATCTTTTGACACCTCTCTAATCATACAAAACACTTTGAAGATCAGAAATAATTATACATACGTGAACTCTTTCACCTATTTGATTAATGAAAAAGCTAGCTTGGTCATGTCGATAAAGTGTCTGTTCAGTTTCTGATTGGTTGACAGTGCTGAGTTTTTGGAATATTCCAAAAGGTCATAGATTTGAGCTCAATTTTGTGGGTTCTGCAGAAACACCTAATTTATTAATTAATAGTAGATGGTGAGCTCTCCTTATATTTTCATTAGCCTAATAGCCTTCGCAGCATGACTCAAATTTAACTGTCGACATCATTACAACTTTTTATGAAATGATTTGAAGGGCTATTAGGTACAGCTCATGAAACACTTTCTCGATTAGCCAGCTCATCTGCATGAATAACTTGGCAGCTGAGCCAGAGACATCCCAGGAAATGCTTGGCTTTTGATTTCATTAAATGGTTCTTAATCACCTAGAGGCTGATGGCCTTTCTGGCTTTGATAGGATTTGCTTTAATAGCTTATGTTTGTATGACACTATGATTTTAAGATAGCAAGGTGGCCTAGTCAATGGAGAGCCGGATGGGGAATCATAAAGATTTCAACCTATCTGTAAAATGAGTATAAGCATAGCATCTGCCTATGAGAATCAAATGAGATTTAAAATGCTTTGCTAACCTATATATCACATGGAAAGTTGCTATACAAAAACTAGCTATTACTTTTCGTCCTTTACTTTTGAAGAGGAGTGATGCCTTGACTCATAAATGAATTGCATTTAGGTGAGGCAGAGTTGCACAAAGTCATCAGTCTCAGTCTCTCTTTAGAGTCATCAAGGTCCAGTGGCACAATGAAAGTCAGGATGACTGGTGATGGCCTGGGATGCAGTAGATGACCTTGGTGTCTTGGATATCAGACCAAGCTCTAAGCACTCCAGAGTGCCTGCACCACCTTTGTGATTGTTGGAACAATTTTTTTTTCTTGTTCAATCATTTCACTGGGAAAAGTTTTCACATGCTCAAACTCTTCCAATACCCCAAGATGTAGTTTGTGTTTTGTCAGGGGCATCTACGTGTCTCTTACTCATTATTTATCTTTGATAGATAGCCACTAACTCCCAGATGGGTTTGAAGCCAGTCTGGTTATCCTCAACCTGATTTAGTCTGTCTCCTGAGATGGTTTCTGGGGTACATGCTGCTGTGCATGGCTATACCTTTTAGACAGCAAAAGTGGGTAAGCAACCCTGAAAAGGGCTCAGCAAGCTCTCACACCTATCAAAGAGATCAAGTAATTTGCTCTTGGTCACACAGCTAACAAATGGTAGAGATGGGACTTGAGTCAAAACCATGTGAGTCTAAGTCCAGTAGACTTGGACCCAGCTTTGCCATTTGTTAGCTGTGTAATCAAGAGCAAATCACTTCACTTCTATGAGACTGTGCTCTATGCCTTTCCCCAAGTAGAGCTCCTACTCCAGAGATAGGAAAAAACAAAGGATTTCCAAGAATAGTCATATACCCCATCATCTCTCCTTTTGTAAAAATCAGGATGACTTATGACCTTCTTCAGTACTGTTGCCCCTCTCCTATTTTCCATATTTGTGTTCAAAGACCACTGAGAGCATCAACACTCTTCTCATACCCTAAAGATATAGTTTGTGTTTGGTCAGAGGATCTAGGTGTCTCTTACTCGTTATTTATCTTTGGTTTCTATACCCCATTAGCCATTTTTGTTCTACCCTTCCCAGCTCAAAGACCATTATTCTTGGAAGAGAAAACAAGTAAAACGAGGATTGAGCAGTTTGTCCTTTTCTCAATCATCCATGAACACAACCTCATCTCTGCTTAGCCATAGCTCTATCTTTCTTTAAGCCTCCTCCTGCCCCCAATGTAGCTGCCTCTCCTCTCCTATTTTTTATCCTTATCTAGTCTTAGTTGATTTGGGACTTTATCACTCCCGATAGTATTTTTACAAGACTATTCAAAACTGTTACATTCCAATTCATCCTCCATACAGCTGCTAAAGTGATTTTCGTAAAGCACTGATTTGACCACATCACCCCACATGTCTCTATTTAGTAAATTGCAGTGACGTTCTATTACCTTTAGATTAACTGTAAGTACCTCCATCGGTCACTTGATACTGTTCACAACCTGATGCCTGCCTATCTTTCCAGTCTTCTTACGTATTTCTCTCCTCCACCTCTACTTACTCTTCAGCTCAGCCATACTGGCCTTTTGCTCTTCCTCACACGTATTGTTCCCTCTCCTATCTCTGTGCCTTGAACTGTCTGTTTCTCAAGTCCACAGTGCTCTCCCTCCTAGCCTCAACCTCTCAGAAATAGTATCTTCCTCCAAGACTCAGCTCAAGCATTACCTTTTGCAGGAGGTCTTTCTGGGTTCTCCATCTGCCAGTGCCTTTTCCTTCTAGTATTTACTTTATATGTATCTGTAACATACCTGTCTATTTGCATGTTGTTTTTCCCTTTAGAATGCAAGATCCCTGAAGGCAGGAACAGTTTTTTCCCTTTTTTTTTTCTTTACACAGTGCCATGCAAGTAGGTGGCACAGTGGACAGGGAACTGGGTTTGGAATCAGGAAGATTCACATTTATGAGTTCAAATCTGATCTCAGATACTTACTAGCTATGTGACCCCGGGCAAGGCACTTAATCATATTTGCCTCAGTTTCCTCATCTACAAAATGAGCTGGAGAAGAAAATGACAAAATTTTGGTGCTCTCAGTGATCTTTGAACAAAAATATGGAAAATAAGAGAGGGGTAACAGTACTGAAGAGAGGCATATATCATCTTGATTTTCAAAAAAAGAGAGATGATGGTGTATATGGCTATTCTTGGAAATCCTTTGTTTTTCCTTCCTTCAGAACCTTTGTCAAGAAAACCCCGTATGGTGTCACTGAAGAGTTGGACATGACTGAAATGACTGAACAACAGTAAAGCATGTAATACGTGCTTAATAAATGCTTATTAATTGATTGATCCTCAGTTATCTACCTGTCTTTACTTCCATTTTCTGCACATCTAAAAGATCTTATTTGGTCAATAAACTTCTGATGTAGTCATACTGGTCTCCTGAGGCAAATTCCCTCTTCTCCTGTATTATAATCACTGCTTCTTGCATGCATGCATACTTTGTATGTATCTTGAATATATCTATCTATTTGCATGTTGTCTTCCTCAATTGAATGTGAGTTCCTTGAACTCACAAGGTCTGTCTTGATTCTCTATTTGTATCCCTAGCACTTTGAAAACATTTTTTAATACTTTTGCTTATTTATTTATTTTTTGCTTATAGCAAACATTTAAAAAATGATTTGTTAATTCATTCATTTTCAAAACTTCCTGCTTGAGAATTTCTCTTCCCTCTTGGGCTAACTTCCCTTGTAAAATATTAAACCAATGGATCCTAACCTAACCTTTAAAATCTGTCTTCTTATGCTGTAGGTTGCACAACAGACTATGTGTGACTTTCTTTTCTTTTCTTTTTTTGTCACAAGGCCTTGATGGATTGGCCATTTCCCCAAAAGATGTTCCCATCATTTTCTACTTCAGTAACTACATTATTCTTGTTGATCAGAATTGTATCCAGAATAGCCATTCTCATCATCATTTCCTCTACTTTTTGGAGATTGAAGCTATCATTAAAGCAAGTGATTGATTTATCAGCTGCCTGGCTTTTGCCATAGAAGAGAGAGAACTCTAGCAGATGTTTGGACAAGTGAAGTCCCACAGCAGTATGATATGATGCTTCTGTGCCAGATTTGTGATCTATATATAAAACTTCTTTTATAATTCCTTTTTCTGTCTAGGTTTGCAAGTATAATCCTACTACAATATTGCTTTTCTTTCTCCCTCATTAGATCCCCACCCCAAATGCTGTTCATTTATTTCCCTCCAGTCCCTCATTTCTCCCTGAATTCCCTCACACACTTTGCCTTTTTTTGTATCCCCAGTGCATAGCACACAGTAGGTGCTTAATATATATATTTATTGACTGACATGTATCTTAATATAAAACACTATTCCATAGTTCCTTTTATCCATTCTCCTCCTTTTGAATAAGGTATATACTTCCTGAGCCACACTCTAGTCTCAGAGATATCTTTGAGGTCAAATTTGCCTTTTCTGTTTCATAATAATAATAGTTATCACTTACATAATGGTTTAGAAACATTATCTTTTTCCTTCCAACAACTCTGAGAGGTAGGTGCTATTATTATTCCCATTTTATAGATGGGGAAGCTGAGACAGATAGTGGTTATATGACTTTCCAGGCCAGGGTTTCAAGGCTGGTAAGCATCTGAGATTGGAATTGAACTCAGGTTTTCCTGACTCCAGATCTAGTACTCTAACCACTGTGCCACCTAGCAGCCTCATTCACCCATACTTTATACATTTGTATATAGACATCTGAATTGTTGGATTTTACTGGTGATTTTCTTCTTGAATATCATCTGTGAATGACTAGTATTCTCTGCTGTTTCTCTTCTGTGTTGTATTTGCTACTTTCCTTGGTCCAATTATTTTTATTTTTCAGATATTAATTATTTATTATTAATTTATTAGAATTATTTTTCTAGAATATGAGGCCTTGGGAGAGTAAATGACTTACCTAAGGTCACACAGGCAGTATATAGCAGAGACAGGAATCCAGTCTAGGGCTTCTGATTCCTCATTAAGGCAGTTCCCAGAGTAGTATTTGGCAATACTTTGGTGCTTTAGTTATGTGTGTGTAACACCTAACTGTGCAAGAGCTTGGTGTTTTCTCCTTCATTTTGCTGCTATCACTAAGCACCAGGAAGAAGTGAAACTATAAGGGCTCTTTTATCATAAAGAAGTAGCATAAAGTCATTAATGTTACTCTGCAGCTGGAATATGCTTTATGAGAATTACACCAGAAGAAGCACAAAGGAGGACATATAGAAAATATGCCTGAGCAAAACATGGGCAGAGAAATTGTTGCATGATGACATTTGTCCAGGATTCTGGGCTTTGGGGACAGCAGAGGATGGTGCTGGAGATATCATAGAAATTTTCCATTGACTATTGGACTCCAAGTTCTCCTGATGATTGGCTGCTATGCCCACTTAATAGTATTTGCAGGGGGAAATTCCCATCTGTCACATGGTGATTTAGATTTTCTTTTCCTTCTTTGTGACTTTGATGATTTAGTGGGGGGTGGGGAGGGGAGGGAGGCGTACCAGATAGCTCTATTTTGCAAATGGATTCAAGACAGATTTATTTTGATGGAAGTGAAGTTGAAATGTCAGATCTGTTTGAGAAAATCTTCAGTTCTTGAGCTGTTAAGATTTGAGACTTGTCTACCATCAGTGAATTGCTAGCTGCTTGGTAGATTTAACGTTTAACCTTTGTTAAAAAATTTATTCAGTAAATACATTCTACTTGGTCACATAAAGTTACAAAGGGGATACAGATTTTAATAGGATGTGAGTGGAATCATTTTGATAAAGTTATGAAACAAGCTATGACAATCTTTGAATTTTCAAGCCTAGACTAAACAAAACAAGATAGAACTTGGACCAAAGCACTAGAATGCTGAGAACTATATGGACACCAAATAATCTCTTCTTGCCAGCCCAGAGGGATTACTAGGGAACTAGTGCTGGCAGCTGTGGGGACATAGAGAGGATAGAGGCAGGCAGTCCAAGGCTGCATATTTGTGAGAGAGACTGAATAGGGTTGAGAACACAGAGCAACCCCAAACTCATACTGGTACCTGGTGGCTCACATAGAGTTTGTACTTCTGAATTGCTCTTTGAAGTCATGTCCCTCAACCCCGGGTAGAAACATTGTCGCTGTGACGACCTTATATGGAACAAAAGTATTTTATATGAGGACCCCATTTACCTGCCTTTTTACCTCTAATGCCTACGTATGGCAGGTTGTTTCATCTGAAAGTATCACATCACCACATATATAATATATATTTATATATAAATACTAAATAATAACTGTTTCTCTTTTAGCCAGGAACCATGAGGGTCTTGCCCTTCCAGTTTCATTTTTTTTTAATTAAAAGGGCAGTCCCTTGAGTAGCTACTTAAATAGGCCTATTCACTGAATGGGCATTACCTCACTCAAAGTGAGAACCTGAAAAGACCTTGGCTTAAAAGGACCAGGGTTTCCCTTTGCATCCTGGGCCTTCTTTAGTTGTCCTGCTGAATATCTGGCCACTGGACCCAGATGTCTGTGGAAGAGAAAGTGAGGCTTGTGATCTTGCACAACCCACCCTCACTCAAATAAGTCAAATGCTAGTCAAGTCATCATTTCCCTGATGTCATGGTCCTCTTTGAAAATGAAGGACACACACAATAATATATATTCATATAATATATTATACATTATATTTATATGATAGAGTATATGTAATTACACATATTTATATATAATATAATATCAATACTTTCTTTAAAAATGCTCTATAATTTATACTTTTCATATATAGAGACTTTAGTCAAATTGGTATTTTTACCATTACTATAAATGACTGGTCGAATGCTCATTTTGGCTAAACACTCATATGAAGGAAGTGGGGAAATTGTGGCCCTTGACAATTTCATCTGACCGATGGTTTCACCAGGTGACAGGACTACAGCTGAGTCACTTCATCTTTCTTGTTGGGTCCCAGTTTCCTTATGTGCAAAACAGGGATGATCATACTTGCACTACCTAATTTGCAGAGTTGTTGTGAGGGAAATGCTTTTAAAACCTTAAAGGGCCCTGTGTCCTGTTTTTGTGGTTATTTCCATGGTCTTTTCATCGTAGCTTGATGGAGTCAACCTAGAAGAGTCCTGCGACAGGACACTTTCCTGTCATTTTTCTTTTGTGTTCAATGTTCTGTGGACTAATAGGCATGTGGAGATAATAAGTATTATTATTATTGCTGCCAGTCTTATTATTATTAGGAAGACTCAGGATTCAGACATCGAAGAGTCAATTCATCATCATAAAAGAAGAGTGTTGAATTGTTGTGTTTTTCCAGAAAGCTGTGAGCGTGTAGCCTGGGAGTAATCATGCCTTCAGATTTCATTATTGTTTATAGCTTTGGTGATAACTTTGGCAATTACTTTCCGTAATCATCATAACCATCTTATCTGGTTCCCTGTTTCATGCAAGCATGAAGTTCCTTTTGCACTAAAGCAACAACAACACAGCCAATTCATGAAAATGAGGCTTTCCTTCATCCAGCCAATGTTATGCCTGGCTGCTCCGGAGATGGAGAAATGCTTAAGGTGTGAGTCCCTGGATACTGTGCTTTATATCTCCCCCTGTCTCTCTACCCTCCTCCCCTACAAGGAGACCCTAGGACAGGAATTCTTAACTCTGGGTCTGTAAATTTGTGTGTTTATTTGATTTTTAACAATTCAATAATTGCATTTCACTAGTATAATTTTTTGTTCATAATCCAATATATTTTATTTTATTCATTAAAAATATTATTCTGTGATGGGATCCATAAGCTTCACTAGATTGCCAAAGGGGTGCATGGTTTAAAAAAATGTTAAGAGCCAGTGCCCCAGGGCCTTCAGCAGAAAGGCCATCCATCTACTCTGTATGTATGTTCTACGTACCTATTTATTTATATGTTGCCTCCTCTTTAGAATGTATGATCCTTGAGTGCAGGGACTGTTTTTTTCTTTCTTTGTATCCCCAGTGCTTAGCACTTTATTAATGCTTGCTAATGGGCTCTTTCTTTTTCTATCATCCCACTCACATCTCATCTAGCTCCTTTGTGATTTGGGGATCGTTAGAAAGCCTATGGTTTATGCCTCAACTTGACCAGGAATAAAAAATTTCATCATTTGGTTTTTGATGATAATCATTTCTTTTGAAGTAATCAAAGTTAATCTCTCCTTTTTAAACAAACAGTCTTCCCTAAACAGGTGGCTTGGAGACAGCCATCTTGATCCAAGAGGTGTTTACAGTTTAGTAGCAGACTTCAAATGAAGAAAATAATTTCCCTTTTCTCTCCCCTACATAATTTTCTTGTGACTTCCTTTTTTTTTATTTGGAACTTTCAGATGTGGCAGGTTATAGTATTCAGATATATTTGCCTTGATTTCATTCATCCCATTCATTCATTCATCCCATTGCCACAAATTGCCAAGATAGGTCTACCTCTTTGTTTCCCCATTTGGAGTGATGAGGAATGGAGTGAAAAAGAAGAAGGGGTTGTTGTAGGTTGGAAGAGGACCTTATAGTTTGATTTGGTTAGAACAAAGTCACTTACAGTACTTTAGTCCTTATGATAAAAAAAAGTATTTTTGGCTGATATTTGTCTGTGGGAGGAACAGAGATCTTCTGAGAAGTTCTCTTCTGGTGTGTGAAAAGTGAGAAACTCTTTTGAGGTCTGCACTTGGCCTCCTTGCTCAGAGATATCTTTTCTGGTTTCACTGGCCACTCAAGCATGTTGCATTAAAAAACTCAAGTTCTGTGGAGGGATCCAAGGCACCAAAGAAAGCCAAAGTATTATAATTATTCTTGTTATCTTAAAAACTCTTTAGGACACTTGGCCAGACCTGTTCTCATAATCTTTTGTTGAATTAGAAATCTCCTGATGAGTTTCCAGAAGCCTTGGCCTTTTGTACTATAATATGACCATCCTAACCCACGTCAATCCCATAATATTTTATTATAATTATAAGTAATATTTTGTAGCCCCTAAAATGCTATACAAATGCCAGCTTTTATGCTTTAATACTTTTGTGGATTCCTTTATGTGGGTCCCATCTCCATTAATATTAGTTTAATCAAATAGAATGTTTGCTCTTATTAGCTGGAATTTGTTGGGCGATCTAGCCCTGGCCTTGAATGTGTAGGTGGCAGAAGCTGGTTATAGATGAAACAGTGTTTTAAGAGCTGTTTCTTGTCCTTTTTTCTTTTCTTCCTCAGAAATAAGCTATGGTGAGATCATGTTATAGAGTTTTTTTGGAAGGGGAGGGCAGCGGTAGAGACGACACTTTGTTCTGATTCTTGTCTGTCTATAAAGAGAGAAGTTAAAGTTAAAATTCAGGTCCTCCAACTTTGAAAAGGATCCTCCCTACCTTACTGCCACAGAAATCCCTCTGCTTCTTCACCTTCTCCTTCACTCTCCTCCCCACTTCCTTTCATCCTCTGTCCCTGTGTCCCTGTCCCTTCTAACCCCCTTTCCTTCCCTTCTCCCTTTTCCTCTCTCTCCCTGACTCCTTGTACTTCCCTATTTCCCACATCTCTCCTGTCCTTTTTCTCTCTGTTTTTCCTCTCTCTTTCCTCTTCTCTCCATCTCTATGAATTGTTATATGATGGATCCAAAGTAATAGAAAGAGGCAAAAAGAATTAGAACACACCTCTGATTCCACCTCATTCTGTTTTATAAATGCAAAACAGCTTGTCATTAATTTATAATTTTCATAAATGCATGTGAAATTCTGCAGACCTTTAAAATAGTCAAGTCTTTACCTCCATTCTGGTCACACTAGGGAAGAGTTCCCTAACCTCACTGACTCTTCTGACTCTGTTCCAGGTCCTACTCCCCAACACTTTTGCATTCTGTTGTTGTGAGGTATTTTTGTTTGTTTTAAGAAATCTTTTATTACATTGTCATTTCTTTTAAAGAAATTTAATTTATGGAATAAAGCAAG
This sequence comes from Notamacropus eugenii, assembly GCF_028372415.1. Classification (NCBI taxonomy): domain Eukaryota; kingdom Metazoa; phylum Chordata; class Mammalia; order Diprotodontia; family Macropodidae; genus Notamacropus; species Notamacropus eugenii. The sequence goes on from NC_092872.1 coordinate 87,972,583, forward strand.
CATTTCTATGATGTATTGAATAAGACCTGTTTTTCTGTGGCTTGGTATGACTTTATACGTCCTTTATTTGTGAGGAATATAATTTTTACTGAGAACGTGGTCCCAATTTTGCCCTTCATAAAACTTGTCCCCAATACGTCAAATGAACCTTGGTGTACATACGGTGGACACAGTTTATGGCATTGACAGTCTTGACTTTGCCTTAGGTCTACAGCAGATGTTTTGGGTGGGCTTGGAGCCATAAGTTACAGATATGCCAAGTAGGTAGCCTACTACCTAGTTTAATTTTGGGGATGCTTCAAGGGGTCTTTTGCTTCTAAAATCTCTCACCTGCAGAGGAGCTGGCTGGTTTCTAAAAATTACCTTAATTTGAGATGAAGTAATTTTACCATCTAAAAGGCAAACATCTCTGAAAAAAGGTCACACAGTTACTTATATGCACAATGGGATGCTAATGAGGTTCTGCGAACAGAATAATTCCTGATAGTAGGTTTGTGGATGGAGGTCTGTGAGAGCAGGAGGATACTAGGCAACAAAAGGGGACTTTGAAATGAGGATACATGGAAGCAGGAGAAGAACCCAGGAGAGAGAGAGGCTGACAGTGTGAACCTGAGCAAGTCACTTAACTCTGTGTGCCTCAGTTTCCTCATCTGTAAAATGAGCTGGAGTAGAAAAAAGCAAAACATTCCAGTATCTTTGCCAAGAAAACTCTAAGTGGGGTCACGAAGAGTCAGACATGACTGAATAACAACAAAATTAACTCCTCTGCCTGTGATACTTGAAGCAAAGAGGAAACTAAGCTTACTTTCTCATCTCTTAGGATCATTCATTTAGAGCTGGAAATGACCTTACAAGTGCTTGAGTTGAACCCCATCATTTTACAGATGAGGGAGCTAAAGCATAGAAAGATCAAGTGACTTTCCCAGGGTCACACAACTAGGATCTAAGATTTGAATTCAGGCTTTCTTGATTCCAAGTCTAGGGTCTCATACACTACCCAAAGATGTTTCTCTATAAATCTATGCCAATTGAGTTGCCAAACAGGGAAAACTCAGGTTTCTACACCAATTAGATAGACATGAGGAAAGTTTGGTGTAAGGCATGCATACCATGTCTTAAAAGGCAGTCTCTCCAAGAACCATTATTGAACCTTTCATCTCGCTCACATGACCTAAAGATCATCATGCCCAATACTCCCCCTTTAGCAACTGAGACTTGATTATAACTTTCTGTCTTTCCAGTGTTTGAGACTCAATAGAATATTTTGCCTTGATTTTCTTCTTTCCTCATCCCTGCTATCTCAAGCCCCAGCCTCTAGGTGTCTTGCTTGCTGTGAAATAAATTAACATACATCATTATAAAGAACCTACTGCTTTGCACATTGCTAATCTTTCAGATTCTTTTTTGAAATTTCCTTCAGTTCCAAGAGTCTTGAAATGGTTTGATCAGCTACAGAAATTGAACTTCTTATCATTACACATGAACATGGCCACTCTAGTGTATGAGAGTCTGTGTTTTGTCCAAATTCACACAGAGAGAAAATATCAGAGCCCTAGTTCTCTGGAGCTGTTCCTCCAAACCTTTAGTTTACACATATGGAAGGTCTTTCCTCTATCTTCAGGGGCTGTATGCTCAGGTTTAGCCTAACCAACCTGGAAGAATCAGACTTTTCTCTGAACTGGTGGAATGGTGTCAGAAATAGGACTCTAGCTAGAGGAAGCCAAGGATTTCAGGGCCCACATCCCTCTTTAATAAAATGAACTTGTCTCCTAGCCAGGCCATTTTAATTGGTCATTAACTAAGTCACCTTTGATGAAACTAGAAATGCACTTCCCTTGTCTTTCCCAGTCCTTTCTACCTGTCCATTCTTTAAGGGTTAGGTTCAAGCTCACCCTAAAAGCTAGCTCCTCAGTCTCTATAGGGAAGGAGATGAAATGGCAGGGGAAGCCCAGTTTACCACAACACATAAGCTGGATTGTATCAAGATTAAAAAGTTCAACATAATGAATGGGCATGGATCCTAGCTATCTATTAGAATGAGCTAAAGTTCCAGACCTGTATTGATCAAACACATGGGTTTCTTGGAAGTGTAGTTTTTGTAGACAAAGTGAGGATGAAGGATTCCAAAATCCATGGAGTACAAAGGGAGCCCCATAATATGAAAATGTGAATATCATCCTAGGTCACCACACTTCCTTGAGGCACTGTCGTTGTTTACTTGATTAGTCAAGTCTGATTCTTGGTGACCCTATTTGGAATTTTCTTGGCAAAGATACTGTAGTGGTTTGCCATTTCCTTCTCCAACTCATTTAACATATGAGGAAATTGAGGCAAACAAGATTAAGTGACTTGCCCAGGGTCACACAGCTAGTATTAAAGGCTGGATTTGAATTCAGGTCCTCCTGACTCCAGGACTGGCACTTTATCCACTGTGTCACCTATTATAGGTCCTGTTAAATCCTAAGCCTTTACATAGAACAGCAGAGAGCCTGTTCTTCTCTATTAGAGAGGATAGAAGCAATGCTTTAAAAAAATTGCCTTGAGTATATTAGTGAAAAATGATCTATCAGTAAAATTAATTTAAAAGATTTAAGCATTCATAGGGACTAACAAGTCTGCACCTGTTCATCTGACACCTTTTAATAGCTTCTTAAAAAAATTCTCCTTCTTCCCTGAAGGTGCCTGCTTTGTGAATTGAGCAGTTAAATAAATGTAAGGTAGGAGAGAGACATGACTTGCTAATTAAAAACTCTGTTTGCTATTTCAAAGTTATGAAGAAAAGAGCTTGGCAGAGCAACGGGAGATTGGAGGAGTAAGCTGAGAGGAGGAGACAGTGATTGGACTTTTTATGTGCCATGTAAAATTGCCTGGAGGGAATGGAATAAGAACATGTATTCATTAGCTTTCTCTTTTTAAAAATTAAAATTTATTTTTTCTATCAACCACAATCCATTTTATCTTCCTCTTGTTTTATCCCTCTCCCCCAACTGAGAAAAAGAAAAAAACAAAACTCCTACTACAGACATGTATAGTTAGTTAATCAAGACAAATTTCCCCATTGGCCATGTCAAAAGACAGCATCTGCATTAAGTCCATCATCTTTCTATCAGGAGATGAGTAGCCTGTTTCATCATGAGTCCTCTGAAGTCATGGTCGATCATTGTGTCGATCAGTTCCAAAGTCTTTCAAAATTGTTTATTTTTACAATATTGTTGTTGTTTAAATTGTTCTCTTGTTAAATTGTTAAATTGTTCTGCTCACTTCATTCTGTATCAGTTCATGCAAGTCTTAGGTTTCTCCTGAACTCTTATCATTTCTTATGGCACAGTAATATTCTATCACCTACCTAACTTGTTTAGTCATTTCTCATTAGTGGGTACTCCCTTCCCAGATCCTGATTCTTAGCCACTGCAAAAAGAGCTGCTACCAATATTTTTGTATATATGAGGCTTTTCCCTCTTTCTTTCATCTTATTGGGATAGAGCCCTATTAGTGGTATCACTTGGTCAAAGAGTATGCAACTGTTTAATTACTTTTTCAGCACAGTTCTAGAGTAGCTGGACCAATTCATAACTCTATCAACAATGTGTTAATTTGTTTGTTTTCCAGCCATGCCTCTAGCATTTGTCACTTTCCTTCTTCATCAATTTCTGTAATTCATTAACTTTCTAAGCCAGTTTCTTCCACCCTCCTTGCCTGGTACTCTGTTCATTTGGTGTCATGGTGGCAGTTGAAAATCATCACTCTTGAAGTGCATAGAATCAAATATCTTTTAAAATCTCTTCTCCAAAAAAAGGCTTCAATTCAGTCCAATCCAATCTGATTTATTTCCATTCAATAAACATTTGTTAAGCTTCTACTGTGTGTAAGACAATGAGATAGGTATACAAAGACAAAAATGAAAGTCTTTGCCCTCAAGGAGCTTACATTCTGGTGGGTAGAGAACATATACATAAATAAATGTTCATTCAACCAACAAATATTTATTAAGTACCTATTGCCGGCCACTAGGGATACAAATATAAAGAATGAAACAATCCCTACTCTCAGTTTGGGGGGAGAGAGAGAGAGAGAGAGAGAGAGAGAGAGAGAGAGAGAGAGAGAGAGAGAGAGAGAGAGAGAGAGAGAGAGAGAGAGAGAGACAGGGAGAGAGAGATAGACCGAGAGAGAGAGAAATACTAAACGAAGGGAGGGTATATCAAATCTTCTCTGCTTAATGAGTGAGTGGGCCACTTTTTCCACTTTCCCCACTAAATTCCACTCCTTAATTTCCAAAATTCGCTTGGTAACTAATGGTCATGTCAGCATTTACCTTTTTAGTCTTGATTTTTAAAAAAATGATCAGTGTTTAAGAATCTATGTTCTCTCTTACAGCACAGCTGTTAGTTTATTGGTTGAGACTAATCACACTGGCGACTTCTACAGGGTGGGTATCATACTTTTTTGGTTCTCTACTATGTTTTGTGAAAACCTGAGAATGACAACAGGAAGGTAGCTCAGTAAATTCTGTGGGATTTAGTAATGTGGTATAGTGTGTGTGTGTGTGTATGTGTGTGTGTGTGTGCGTGTGTTGCCAGTGTCTCATTGGGAAGCATAAATAGATGTATTTCTAGAGTCTCCTCCACCTAGCCCTCTCCACTTGACTCTTATGACTCTGGAGGAGAGAGTGAGGCTGGTGACTTTGCACAGCTCTGCTTCACTTAAATCCAATACATGTGGAAGTTAAGACATCACCCTCTTGATGTCTTTGGTCCTCTTCAAGAAGGAAGGGCAAACAATAAACAACAAACAAACAAAAGAGAGACTTTGATTTCATCCGGGGGGAGGGAAGGGGGCTGGGGGCAGGAGAGAGGAGCAGGATACCTGGGCCATAAGGCTTTCTGCTCAGGCTATTTAGAAAATAATGCCATTTAGCCATGCTGATAGCAAACAGAAATGAGAGAACTTATACAATTCAGAATATACTAGATATTGCACAGAGTGACTGACCTCTCTCATTGGGACAGGGAAATCTTAGCTTAAGAGAGGGAAAGGGAGAGGGAGAGAGGAAGATGGAGAGAGAGAGGGAAAGGGACAGAGGGAAAGGGAGAGGGAAAAGGAGGTGATGGGGATGAGCAAAGGGAGATTGAGAGGGAAGGAGGAAGGGAAAGGAGAAGGAAAGAGGAGGAGGAGGAGGAGGAGGGGAGAGAGAGAGAGAGAGAGAGAGAGAGAGAGAGAGTCCGTCCTTTGGTCTCATCCATGGGGAAATCCCCCCAGATCTTTAGTGTGGTAAGTTAGGGATAGGGATAGTGTGATAAGCTGGCTCCTCTACAGGTCAGCTTGTTCCAGGAGTTTTTCTCTCCTATTAGGGACCTCTGAGTGTGTCATTTCTTGAACCTGGAAGCCAGAATAATGTGTTTCTCTCTTCTCCTCAGCTGGTGCCAATCCTGCCCTTGCAGCATAGAACGTTCTCCACTAATGGGGAGAGTATTATGAAAATAACTTCAGACCCAGGTTACACTGGTGTAATGGGAAACTCAAAGACCAATGATTCAGAAGCCCTAGGTTCTAAATTACTTGTGTGACAGATGAACAAAATCATTTCACTTCCCTAGGTTTTGGTTTCCAAATTTACCAAACAGGAATAATAACATTGATTCCCTACACCAAGGGCCTTAGATTCTTTATCTGTAAAATGGGAGGGGGGTGGACCAGAAAGCCTCTAAGGTCCCTTTCCTTGCTAAATCTGTGATCTTATAAAGAGGGTTGTTGGAAGGCTCAGGTCAAACAATCCAGAGAAAGCTGAAGTTAAATAGAAAGTTGGTTGAGGCAGAAGTGAAGTGAGAGCTGAAATCTTCTAATTCTTACTGTTGTGCCCTTTAGACTACAACATGTTTATTTGTGACTAACGTCAGGATTATCCAGTAAGAAAAACAGGAACCTTTTATTTGGGTGACAAGAACAAGGAAATAAATTCAGAATGTGTCTATTTAAATGTTGGCAAGGGAATCAACAACTAAAGTGAATTTAAGCATTCTTTCAAGATACTTGGAGCTTCAATTAGGTTAGGAGAAACTGGGGCTTTGTCCCAGGGCCTCCTAATTTAATCACTGTCAATAGCCCTTGTATTGCTTCAGTCCACAGAGGAGAAAACAAACTTAGCACCAATTTAGTTTTCAATACTAGTTAAAATAGGAAGCTTCCAGATGACCATGCTTCCTTAGCTGTACCCTGGTGTGGTACCTGTATAACAGGGTGATTTCTTCCCCAGTTCCAGCCTTACCCTTCCTTAGGGATAGCTTCTCGAGTAGGGCTGGTATCCTTGTGTTTCCGTCAATCTTCTACAGGTCATGTGTCCAGAGATCTGAGTCCTTTCCCTAGGCCACCCCTCCCTCTTGCTCAATGTTTATCCTGGGATGCATTTTTGGTTCTTTTTGCTCCTGTACCAGATTTGCTAGTTGCAAATAACTGAAAATAACAATTTCAGAAATATGAGCACAATATTACTTTCAATTGCAGAGACTAGAAAGAGTAGCTCAGATTAAGAAACCATAATGAGTACAGGTATAGAATTTATTTTTACTTTGTAGTCTTAAAATATTTTTAAAAGTTTTTTTAAATGAGCATAAATAAATCTACTCTTTCTCCCTTCTAACCTCCATCCCACTGTGAAAAAAGAAGATAAATTAAATTCTATATAATAAATATACATAGTCAAGCAAAACAAATTTTCTCATTTGTCATGTTCAAAAATATATGTCTTACTCTTCACTCTGAATCCATCACCTCTCTGTCAGGAGGTAGATAACATGCTTTATTGGTCCTCTGGAGTCAAGGATGATCATTGCATGGATCATAGTTCTTACAGCTTTCAAAGTTGTTCCTCTTTACAATGTTAATGTTATTATATGAATTGTTTCTCTGGTGTAGCATACCTCACTCTGCGTATCTTCATAGAAGGCTCTCTATGTCTCTTTGACATCATCTTTTGCCTCATTTCTAGCAGCACAAAAGTATTACATTGTATTCGTGTACCATATGTACCATAACTTGTTCATCCATTACCCAATTAATAAATATCCCTTCATTTCCATTTTTTTGCTATCACAAAACAAAACTGGTGTAGATATGTTTGTACAACTAGGACCTTTTCATGTTTCTTGACTTCTTTTGGGTATAGGCCTATAAGTGCCATAGTTGGGTGAAAGGGCTTTTTGTGTATATTTCCAAATTGCTTTCTAGATTGGTCACATAATTGAATAGGGCCACCAGCAATACATCAATGTGCCAGGTTTCCCACAGTCATTCCAACATTTGTCATTTTTCTTTTTGGAAGTCATCTTTGCCAATTTGACGGGTTTTGAGTAGATATTCACAGTAGTTTTAATGTGTATTTCTTTACTTATTAGTGATTTGGGGATTTTAAACTGTGACTGTATATGTTACATATATATATATAGAATATTTATGAAAAGTGAAAATTCACCTTAGTTACTGATTTCTCCTTGTATTGGGACATACTCTATGGCTCCTTGCTCTCTGGTATCTGGCCTATTCCAGATTTCAGGATTTGGGTTCTAGTCTATGGACATTCATTCTAGACTCCCTTAGTATTTTCTCAAAGGTCACGGGAAAGACTGTAAAGCAAACAAACCTGGCTGTTAAGTAGGTGCATGTGTAATTAGCATATCCTCACATAGACTGGTATGCTGCTGTCCAAGACTGAATAATCAATTAATTAACCAATCATCAAGAATTAATTAGTATTTCTATGTGCCTTCCAGGTATAAAGGATACGAGTGCAATAAATGAAATAATCCCCACTCACAGAGTTTACATTTTCAATCTAGAATTCCATAAATAATACTCTGAGGCAGTGATAATTTTCCCTATAGAATCTTTGAATTAAAAGGGACCTTGGAGGTCATCCAGTATAATCCATGGCTAACTGGAGCAAATTCAGGCTCTTTTCCACATGACAACCTTTCAAATACTTGCAGATGGCCATCATGTTCCCTCTAATTGTCCTCTTTTTCAGGCTAACCATCCTTAGTTATTCTACTTTTTCTTTATTATATGTGCGTATATATGTACAGTTAATATTCCTATTCTTTATGTTATCATATGACACAATCTTCAATTATTTCACTGCCTCTCTGCCTTCCTCTGGATGTGCACAAGTTTGCCAATGTCCTTTCTACAATATGGCATCCAGAAACATACATAATATTGCCCTGGTATAGTCTGACTAGTGCAGAATACAGCATGGTCTCCAAATTTACTAATGTATGCAAACCCTCTGATCCAGCTACACCACTACAGAGCTTATACCCCCAAGAGATGAAACAAAGTGGAAAAAGACTCTGTGGACAAAAATATTTAGAACAGTTCATTTTATTAGTACTCTTTTCTCTAAACTTGAAACTCAGTGGGTGTCCCTCAACAGGGGATTGTCTAGGCAAACTATGGTATGTGAAAGCAATGAAATATTTTTGTGCCCTCAGAATGCAATAGATAGTTTCAGAGGAAAATGGGAAGACCTTTATGAAGAGCTCCAGAATATAGTGAGCAGAGCTAGGACAATTTATATAGTGATGACAACATTATAGACAACAACAATTTTGCAAGACTTTAAAGCTGATCTATTCAGTGATAAAACCTGAGTGCTGATGGACCTAAAATGCAGAAGGAGACATAATTTTTGGATGTAGCCAACATGGGAATTTGTTTTGTTGGACTATGGATATTTTTTATGGAATGTTTCTTTCAAAATGTTCAGTTGAAGGGTGTGGGCAATGTGAGGAGAGATAATAAATGCTTGTTAGAATATATTTTAAGGAGCATCTAGGTTGGTGCAGCAAATAGAGCACTGACTCTGGAGTCAGGAGCCTGGAGTTCAAATCCAGACTTAGACACTTGACATTTAACTTGCTGTGTGACTCTGGGTAAGTCACTTAGCCCCAATGGCCTCACTAAAAAAAAAATGAATGAATTTAAAAAATAAATAAAAGATACTGTGGGATCACAGGGTCATAGAAGGGACCTCTGAGTGTGATCTAGACAAGCCCTTTCAGTTCATTAAAAAACAAATTAGAGATGTTAAGTTGCTTGTCCAAAATCATACACAGCAATGGGGAGAGCTGTTTCAAACCCAGCAGTACTCTTTACATGATGCTATGCTCCTTCTATCAAATTCCTTGTTCTAAATCCTCTGCCTCCCTTAATGTGGCTAAAGATTGTTGTTTTATTTTTTTGTTTTTGGCTGTTACTCTTTAGTTTACCTTACTGTGGCTTACATTACCCCTTGGACTCGTATTGAACCTTGTTCCACCAAACCCTTTGAAATTCATTCATTTACTAAAAATGAGTCCATCCTAGGTATGCAGGGAATATGCTAGGTCCATACAGAGATATGTAAAATATATTCCTCTGAAAAGCTTTCACCCTGGAGGGAGGTAAAATATATAACTAGCAATCAATATAAGAGTGAAAACAAAACAGGACAATAATATGGGAACTTTTACAAGGCAGTTCAGAATAAATGGGATAGATAGAAAGTCACAGAATCTCAGAGTTGGAGGCAGGCCCCAGGGATCATCTAGCCCAGTGCTGTCAAACTCAAACAGAAGTGAGCCACTAAGCCACATACAATAATCTCTGAAGGCTGCATATCAACTTAGAAAATCACATATTAATGTGGTCCATGTTCTATCGTATTTTCATTGATTTTGTTAAATATTTCCCAATTACATTTTAATCTGGTTCCTTCCTTCCTTAGGGGTGTTGTGAGCTGCTCAGCCTGCTGGCTGAATGCTTGACACTCCTGATCCAACCTAACCCACCCACTAAGTAGAATACTTTCCCCAGCATCTCTAATAAAAGGTCACCCAACCCATCTCGAAAGGCCTCTAATGAGAAGAAAGCAAGATAGCTCATTCTGCTTTTGGACAGATCTAATTGCTACAAAGTTTTCCCTTATATTGAATCAAAATTGGCCTTTCTGTAACTTCTACCTTTTGGGAATTATAGACAGAAATAGTTTGGCTCCAAGGGGCCAAGCAGAATGAGTATCATTCCTTTTCATAGAACTTCAAGTGACCTTAGAGGCCACCAAGTCCAACCTTCTCATTTTACAGATAAGGAAACAGAGGCTGGAAAAAAGATTAAGAGACTTGCCCAGGATCATATAGCTAATGATATAATTAGCCCAAGTCAGAATTTGAATTGAAATCTTCCTGAATCAAAGTCCAGAATTATATTTTCTTTACCATGTAGCAGTCCTTTAAATAAATAACCTAGAAGTTTGGGAGAACAGAGCTGACTGCAGACTACAGAGTTTTTAGGGCTGGAGATGCACAGATTGAGGAAAGGAGAGGTCTGGGGGGAATGATGAAAGTGCTGGGAGTTTTCTCCTAGGCAGCCCTCCCCAGCACAGTAGCCTTCCTTCTGCATCAGCACTGAGATAGTATGTATTGTTTCCTCACATCCTCCCCCTTCTGTGGGTGCTATAAAGAGCAAGGCTCTGCTGTGAAGGATGCATTTTACAAATTAATATTTAGGCCACTGGAAAATCAATATACTCTCTATCAAGGAAATAGTCTTGTTATCTCCCTTTTATTGCATCCATTTCAGGGACAAATGGAAGCTTTCATACTGGATGTTATCTGTTCTCTTTTAGTACAAAGTTTGTGATAAAAAATGACGGTGTAACACCCCAAATATCCTACCGCATAATTTTCCATGTTGTGCTTGCCTGGAAGACTGGAAGAGATATTTTTTAATCTTTGAACACAATGGGTCTAAGGCAATTTGAAGTCTCTCTTCCCTCTTTCTCCCTTCCCTTTCTGTCATTGACCTTCTTTTTGAGAAACTGAATGATGGACATGTGCTGGGATGGGGAAATAGGAACAGAAAAACAGGTCCAGACAGAACGAAGGGGATGATGGGGTAAGGGAGAGATGAAGAGCTGTGTTCTTGGAGATTCACTAGAGAGCTGATGGGGCTAAAGCAAAGCTTTTGAAAGATGGTCATGTGGCAACTAGGTGGCCCAGAGGATAGAGCCATGGAGTCAGGAGAACCTGAATTCAAATTTGACCTTGGACTCTTACTTAGCTGTGTGATCCTAGGCAAGTCACTTAACTCCTATCTTCACCCTACCCCGACACACACACACATATACACACACACATATGCATGCACGCATGCACGCATGAATGAAAGAAAGAAAGAAAAAAAGAAAGAAAGGGAGAAAGAAAAACCCAAAATTGCACAGGTGGAGAAAGGAGGGGGAGAAACAGAACTTGTTAAATTTAAAAGAAAAAAATCATGAGAGGAAGTGTGACTACCGATTAGAGAGAAAGGGCAAGAGGGTGTTGGGGAATTTTTCAGTCTGGGGTCCTTGAGAACCCAGGGAGAATCTCACTCACCTGCAGGTTTACAAGATTGGAGGACAAATAAAATGGATAGCCAAACCGAAAGGAAAAGAGATTTATTAAGGTAAGGAAGCAAACTTGCTGACTGATAGCCACTTTGAAGGACCGAGGTTTGGTATGCATAGCTTTTAGTTTTTAGTCCTGCTTAGTATTCAGCATATCGGTAGCATTCTGAGAGTAGTTTGAATTGACTAATAAGATGAAGGGACCAAAGAGATTTAGTATAATGCTACCAAGGAAGTTAGTCAGGAAAGTGCTTGGTTGAATGGAACATTTGTGGAGTTAAATGATTATTGAGTACAGTAGGGCTTGCCTGAAGGCTTTGCCTAGCATCTGGGAGTTTTACTGGGTGAAACAGCAATTTAGAAGTGAAAAGTGATGACTGGAAGTTAGTTTTTGGTTCTCAAGGTTTCACCTTTTAAAAAAAAAAGGTCTCTAAAGTTGTTTCCAGCTGTGAGAGGGACTGGTTAGGTTGGAGATGAGGGAGATACTATCATTCACTGCTTTTTCACCTTTACTAGAATGTTGAGATCTAGGGAAATTGGGCTTTTCCTTTGAGATCGTCATAACAGATTTTCTTACTACACTCTAACTGAGTTGTGAGTTACTTTTTGGTACTGACTGTGGGATCCCCCTCCATGTAATAACCTGGTTGAATGTCACTTTCTTGGCAGTGGTAGGGGAAAGAAGGTAAAAATAAAGCCTGAACCTCTAAATGCATTATTCAGTGACCCATCATATTGGGCATGGGACCAACCCAATTGGAAGAGGGTACCCATCCTTTCATAGAATCCCTATAGAGGTAAGTATTCCAGAAGACCATGGAAGTGGGTTCCCATGGGCGGAATTATCATGGTAGGTTCAGGTTACTGGCAGGTTCAGGGAACTTGACCTGAAGATAATGACCTCAGGTTTGTCTGTGACCAATAAAAGTGTCTCACAGTCTCTGACTAGCTAACTCAAACTAGGCACAAGAGGGTGTAAGAAATACAGCAATATCCCAAACCTGTTAATTGAAGAAGCCCCAAGGAGCCTCTGAGCCTTGTGACAAGGAGCTTGTCACCCTGTCAGAGTAACACCAGCAATAGCAACCCCAAACCCTTTTTCCTGTTGGTGGAGAGTTTGAATATCACCTAGCTTTTTATTTCCCGGAAGTCTTTCCTCTTCATCTCCCCACTTTCCCAATTCTCCTGTCCCCTCCCCCACATCCTCTAGCATGAATGAACCCTATTCTGTCAGTCTACTTTCCTTGATCTCTGCTACCAGTGTCTGGTGCTGCTAGACATAGATAACCGAATGAAAACGCTCCTGACATTAATGGTCTGAGGAGAGAGGGCTCATTCCTTCAGGGGCTCCAGGAGGGTGCCCAAACCCACCTGAAGCTCCACTGGAATTATTTCCATTATTTTCACTGACCGCCCTTCATTTTGTGAACATGTCTCCTTTATAAAGCTGGTTTGCTTTACTGTCTTATTGTGAACTCTGTCTCCCTATTGGAGACACTGAGACAATGGCCTCTTTTTTCTTTTAATTACTTGTACAACATTTTATGGTTTATAGAGGACTTTCCTCACAAATGTAGGGCGTAAATAGTATATGTGTTATTATCTCCATTCTGCAGATAAGGAAGCAGGCTCCCAGTTATTTGACTAAGGTCAGAAGGCTGATCATGGATTTTAAAAGATTTAGACTATAGGATTATTTAATCCATTCCCTCCCTGCCACTTTAGAGCTGAGGAAGCTGAGACTCAGATGGGTTAAATCATTTGCTGAAAGTCATACTAATAGGTATTTGAAGTCAGGTTTCCTTATGAGTCCAAAGTTAGTATTCTTTCCATTGTGCCACACTGGGTATGGGGGAGTATGGTACCCTGAGCAGGACCCAGACATATTTAGTTTATTTTTTCCTAAATATAAAAGTGATATTTATTTCCATCAGTTATCTGAATTGTTTTATTTTTATTATTAATTTATTTTCAGTTTTCTACAATCACTTGCATAAGTCTTAGATTTTCTCCCTCTTTCTTTCCCCTCCCCTCCCCAAAGTGGCATGCAAACTTATTTGAGTTCTACACATACATTCTTATTAACCACATTTTCACATTAGTCATGTTGCATGGAAGAATTAAAATGAATGGGAGAAACCATGAGAAAAAATAAACCAAAACAAAACATAACACAAGAGAAAATATTCTTCTTCATTCTGCATTCCAGTTCCATAGTTCTTTCTCTGGATGGCATTTTGCCTCAAGAGTCCTTTGGGAATGTTTTAGGTCCTTGCACTGCTGTGAAGGGCTAGGTCTACCAGAAACAGTCCTCACACATAATGTTCTCCTGATACTGCTCATTTCACTCAGCATCAGTTCCTATAAGTCCTTCCAGGCCTCTCTACAGTCCTCCTCTTCATCATTTCTTATAGCACAATATTAGACTATATTAAATTATAAAAAATTAGATTCATATACCACAGCTTGTTCAGCCATTCCCCAATTGATGGCATCCACTAGATTTCCAGTTCTTAGCCATCATAAAGAGAGCTGCTATAAGTACTTTTGTACAAGTGGGACCTTTTCCCATTTTTATGATCTCTTTGGGATACAGTCCTAGAAGCTATATTTCTGGGTCAAAGGGTATGAACATTTTTGTAGCCCTTGGGCATAGTTCCAAATTGCTCTCCAGAATGGTTGGATCAGCTCACAGATTCACCAACAATGAATTAGTGTCCCAACTCTCCCACATTTTCTCCAACATTTATCATCTTTCTGTTTTTGTTATGTTAGCCAATCTGATAGGTGTGATGTGGGACCTCAGAGTTGTTTTGATTTGCATCTCTCTAATCAATAGTAATTTAGAGCATGTGACTATAGACAACTTTAATTTCTTGCTCTGAAAACTGCATGTTCATATTCTTTGACCATTTATCACTTGGGGGATGACTTGTATTCTTGTAAATTTGACTCAGTTTTCTATATATTTTAGAAATGAGATCTTTTATCACTGACAGTAGTTATAAAAATTCTTTCCCAGTTTTCTGCTTCCCTCCTAATTTTAGTTGCATTGGTTTTGTTTGTGAAAACTTTTCCATTTAATGTAATCAAAATTATTCATTTTGCATTTCATAATGTTCTCTCTCTCTTGTTTGGTCATAAATTTCTCCATTCTCCATAAATCTGACAAATACACTATTCCTTGCTCCCCTAATTTGTTTATAGTATCATTCTTTATACCTACAACATGTATCCATTTGCACTTTGTTCTTGTGTATGGTGTCAGGCATTGGTCTATGCCCAGTTTCTGCCACACTGTTATCCAGTTCTCCCAGCAGTTTTTGTCAAAGAGCAAGCTCTTATTCCAGCAGCTGGGGTCCTTGGGTTTATCAAACGGTAGACTGCTATATTCATTAACTACTGTGTCTTGAGTACCTAACCCATTCCACTAGTCTATCCCTCTATTTCTTAGCCAGTACCAAGTGGTTTTGATGATTGCTGTTTAATAATACAATTTGAGATCTGATAGAGCTAGCTCACCTTTCCTAGCATTTCTTTTCATTAATTCCCTTGATATTCTGGACATTTTGTTTTTCCAGATGAATTTTGATATTATTTTTTCTAGCTCTAGAAAATAATTTTCTGATAGTTTGATTGGTATGGTACTGACCAAGTAAATTAATTTAGGTAGAATTGTCCTTTTTATTATATTACCTCAGCCTACCCACAAGCAACTGATATTTTTCTACTTACTTAGATCTGACTTTATTTCTGCGAAAAGTGTTTTGTAATTGTGTTCATATAATCCCCGGGTTTGTTGTGGCAGGTAGACACTCAGATATTTTATAGTGTGTACTGTAGCTTTAAATGAGTTTTCTCTTTCTATCTCTTGCTGTTAGGTTTTGTAAGTAATATATAGAAATGCAAATGATTTATGTAGGTTTATTTTGTAACCTGCAACTTTGCCAAAGTTTTTGTTATTTCAAGTAGTTTTTTATTTGATTCTCTGGAATTCTAGAAGTATATCATCATATCTGCAAAAAGTGATAACTTAGTTTCTTTTTTGCCTATTCTAATTCCTTCAATTTCTTTTTCTTCTCTTATTGGTACAGTTAGCATTGCTAATACCATAATGAATAACAGTGGTGATAACGGATCTACTTGTTTCAGCCCTGCTCCTATTGGAAGTGCATCTAGCTTGTCCCCATTGCATATAATGCTTGTTGATGGTTTTAGGTAGATACTGCTTATTATTTGAAGAAAGGCTCCATTTATTCCTATGCTTTCCAGTGTTTTCAGTAGGAATGTTGTATATTGTGAGAAGCTTTTTCTGCATCTATTGAGATAATCACGTGGATTCTGTTAGTTTTGTTGTTGATATAATCAATAATGCTAATAGTTTTTCTAATATTGAACAAGCCCTGCATTCCTGGTGTAAATCCTACCTGGTCATAATGTATTATTCTCGTGATACGTTGCTGTATTCTTTTTACTAACATCTTATTTAAAATTTTTGCATCTATATTCATTAGATATATTGGTTTATACTTTTCTTTCTCTGTTTTGACTCTTCCTGGTTTTACGTATCAGAACCATATTTGTATCATAAAAAGAATTTGGTAGGACTCTTTCTTCTCCAATTTTCCCAAATAGAGTATATGGAATTATCTGTTCTTTAAGTGTTTGATAGAATTCATTTGTAAATCCATCTGGCCTTGGAGATTTTTTCCTAGGGAGTTCATTGATGGCTTGTTCAATTTCTTTTTCTCAGATGGGGTTATTTAAGTATTCAGCTTCCTCTTCTGTTAATCTGGGCAATTAATATTTTTTAAAATATTCATCCATCTCATTTACATTTTCAAATTTATGGGCATACAGTTGGGCAAAGTAATTTCTAATTATTGTTTTAATTTCTTCCTTGTTGGATGTGAGTTCACCCTTTTCATTTTTGATATTGGTAATTTGGTTTTTTTCTTTCTTTTTAAAAATGAAATTGACTAAAGATTTGTCAATTTTATTGTTTTTTTCATAAAACCAACTCTTAGTTTTACTTATTAGTTCAATAGTTCTCTTACTTTCAATTTTATTAATCTCTCCTTTAGTTTTCAGTGTTTGTAATTTGGTATTTACTTGGGGATTTTCAACTTGTTCTTTTTCTAGCTTTTTCAACTGCATGCCCAATTCATTGATTTCCTCTGTTGCTATTTTATTCATGTAGGCATTCAATGATATAAAACTCTCTGTAAGAATTGCTTTTGCAGCATCCCATACGTTTTGGTAGATTGTCTCATAATTGTCATTCTTTTGAATGAAGTTATTGTTTTTTTCTATGATTTGTTGTTTAACTCACTTATTCTTTAGGATTAGATTATTTAGTTTCCAATTAATTTTTGGTCTGTCTTTCCATAGCCTTTTATTACATGTAATTTTAACTACATTATGATCTGAGAAGGATGCATTGCCTATCTCCACCTTTCTGCACTGGATTGTGAGGTTTTTATACCCTAGCATATGGTCAGTTTTTTCATATGTGTCATGTATCACTGAGTAAAAGGTATTTTCCTTTTTATCCCCATTCAATTTTCCTTCTCCAGAGATCTATCATATTTGCCTTACCCAGAGTTCTATTCATCTCCTTAACTTCTTTCTTGTTTATTTTGAGGTTAGAGTTATCAAGTTCAGAGAGGAGGAGGTTGAGACCCCCCACTAGTATAGCTTTGCTGTCTATTTCTTCTTCTAACTCCCTTAACTTCCCCTCTAAGAATTCTGATACTATGTAACTTGGTGCATATATGTTTACTATTGATATTGCTTCATTGTCTATGGTGCTTTTTAGCAGGATATAGTTTCCTTCCTTATTTCTTTTTATTAGATCTATTTCTGCTGTTACTTTGCCTGAGATTAGGATTGCTACCCCTGTTTTTTTTTTACATCAGCTGAAGCACAATATATTCTGCTTCAACCTTTTACCTTTACCCTGTGTGTATCCCCCTGTTTAAAATGTGTTTTTTGAAAAGAACATATTGTTGGATTATGATTTTTAATCCATTGTGCTATCCATCTCCATTTTTTTGGAGAGTTCATCCCCTTCACATTCACAGTTATGATTACTATCTGTGTCTTTCTCTCTATCCTGTTTCCCCCCCCCATTAATACTTTTAGTTCTCCCTTCTCTCTTCCCCTCCACAATTGTGTTTTAATTTTGACCACCACCTCCCTCAGTCTTCTCTCCCTTCTTTCAATCCCCTTCCCTTTTGCTCCCCTTTTCCCTTACTATTTCTTCCCTCCCTTTTAATCTCCTCTCTCTTTTCTTTCCCCTTTCTCCTCCTACTGCCTATAGGGCAAGTTAGATTTCTATACTTAACTGAGTTTGTTGTTCCCTACTTGAACCTAATCAGATGAGAGTAATCTCAAATAGTGCTCCCCTTCCTCCCCTCTTTCCCTTTACTGTAATATGTTTATGTGCCTCTTCCTGTGATGTAATTTACCTTTTTCTGTCTCTTCCTTTTCACATCTCCCATTACAATCCCTTTGCACACTTAAATCACATTTTTATCATCACATCAGTTAATTTATATCCACTCTCTCTATTTATGTATGTCTCTTTAAGATATCATAATAAATGTACAGTTCTCAAGATTAACAAGTATCATCTTCCCTCATAGGGATGTAGACAGTCTGGCCATATTGAATAACAAGGTTCCCCTCCCCCTTTTACCTTTTTATGTCTCTCTTGAGACTTGTATTTGAAGATCAAATTTTCTATTGAGCTGTGGTCTTTTCATCAGCAAGGTCTGGAAATCCCTTGTTTCATTGAATGTCCATCTCCTTGCCTGAAATATTATGTGCAATTGTTTCTGGGTAATTCGATCCTTGGTTGTAGCTCAAGCTCCTTTGACTAACGGAATATCATATTAAATTCCTCTGATCTTTTAATGTAGACTCTTCAAAATCCTGTGTGATCCTGACTGTAGTTCCTCGATATTTGAATTGTTTCTTTCTGGCTTCTTGCAGTATTTTCTCCTTAATTTGATAGTTCGGGAATTTGACAACAATATTCTTTAGCATTTTCAGTTTGTGATCTCTTTCAGGAGGTGATTGGTGAATTCTTTGGATGACTATTTTACTCTCTGGATCTAGGTCCTCCAGGCATTTTTTCTTGATGATTTCTTGGAAGATATTGCACAGCCTCTTTTTTCATCATGGCTTTCTGGTAGACCTATAACTCTTAGTTTTTCTCTCCTGGATATATTGTCCTGGTCAATCATCTTTCCAATGAGATAGTTTACATTTTCTTCTATTTTTTCATTCTTTAAATTCTATTTGATTCATGATGTCTCATAGAGTCATTAGCTTCTACTTGCCCAATTCTAATTTTTAATAGATTGTTTTCTTCAGTTAACTTTTGCATCTCCTTTTCCATTTGTCCAATTTTCCTTTCTAAGGAGCTGTTCTCTTCAGTGAATTCTTCTTTCATATTTTTACAATCATTTACAGTTTTTTCTTCTACCTCTTTAATTTCACTTTTAAAATCATTCTTGAGCTCTTCCAAAATTCTCTCTGGGCTGGAGACCAGTTCATATTCCATTCTGAAGTTTCAGATGGGAGTATATTCTCAATGCTTATCTTTTCTGTATTCCTATTTTGGACTTTGTCCGCATAATAAGATTCTATGGACTTTTCTTTTCTGGTTTGCTTCCTGCTCATGATGATTGCCTTTTTCCTGACTTTTAAAGTGGATCTCTGCTTCTGGGTCACAGGGGTCTCTGTCCCACAGTTCTTAAGCTGAGAACTGAGTCTTTGTGTATTGCAGTCTCTGGTTCTTTCAGCTAAATCCTAGAATGCTGCAGCATACCTGGTGCTGAGCTGGTTGGTGTGTCAAGGCAGAGGCCAGGTGAAGTCTTTCTGAATTTCCCTGGAATTAACCTGAAGCTTGCTGTGTGAGATGTGGAGAAGAGTGGTCTAGCCACATGAGGTCTCTTCTCCTGAGCTAGAGCACAGGCAAGTTTAATGGTTGGTAAACCTCCAATTATGCTAGTGTCTTCTCCATTCCCCTTGATGTGACAAGGCCACCTAGGGTACTGGTGTTGGCGCTTATAGGCTCCACCCTGCTGGGGCTCAGGATATCCCCCATGTTCACTGAAGTGGGGCTTGTTGAGACAGCTCTGGTCCTGCACTGGTCACCTTCAGCCACAGCAAGAGGGACCCCCCCCCCTTTGTAATTTTCCTAGCCTCTCCAGCTAAGAGACTTTTTACCCCTTCGGCTGATCCCATTATTCCAGGATTTTTCCTGTGGAAATATTCTCTGGGTTTTTCAAGGTCAACAAGGGGAAGGGAAGAGCACTTACAGATCACTCCACCATCTTGGCTCCCAAAAATATTTAGTTTAAATTTGATCTCTGATGTAGTACATACAAGGGTATGTTGGTAAATATTTAACAACCACCTCTGAAAAAATGTATACAGGACACAGTTTTAAATTTAATGCATTATTAATATTTTCTCCACTATTTTTAAAAATCTAGACAATCAGCAAAACAAGAAATGACGCCCTGATTAAGTATCATTTGTTGATTTCTGAGGCACTCATACAGAGGCTCATATGGAAAAGTTCACAATCACTTTGTGGAGTCAGTTCAAGCTGACTCCAACATGTCCCTGGGTGCTGTCCTCAGTCTGTCATCTAGATATATGATCTTAGGAATATAGGTCCAACCAATTAGTTAATCAAGGTAGCTAGGTGGTGCAGTGGATAAAGTGGTGGGCCTAGAATCGGGAAAACTCATCTTCCCAAATTTAAATCTGACCCCAGATACTTACTGTGTGACCCTGGGCAAGTCACTTAATCCTGTCTGCCTCAGTTTTTCATTTATAAAAGGAATTGGAGAAGGAAATGGTAAACCACTCTGGTATCTTTGCCAAGAAAACCCCAAATGGGGTCATGAAGAGTTGCACAAGACTAAACAACAGCAACAACAAAAGTTTGCCTTTCCTTTCACAAATCAGGAAGCACAAATACTGGAAGGCAGAGGAGTTGGAATCACTGGGAGTCTGTTCCACATACCTTGAGTAGACATAGACTCTCTTAATGAGGATGGCCCTGGACTCCATGCCTTTGAGAAGAGTCAATAAAGAATTTCCAGTTGATTATATATCTGGAAGAATCTTGAGATGATTGAAGTAGAAAGCCAACCATCCTTCATTCTTATCAGCGCTATTATTATTCTCATCAGCATAGGATGATAAATTTGGAACTAGAAGACTAGACTCTGGAGGTTGAGTCCAACTCCATTATTTGATAAATGAGGAAACTGAGGAACAGAGAACTTAAGTGGTATGTCCAGAATCATAAAACTCATAAGTATTCAAAATGGGATTTGAATCTGGGTCTTTCGGCCTTCATCCCCAATATCCATTATGTCATGCTTCCAATCAATTATCACGATAATATTCAGCCTTACTGTTAGCCTCACTGCTTTCTCTGTCATTACCATATACACCATTACCATCACCAATAGTCACCATAATCACCACTATAACCCTTATCACTAAGTCATGCAGAGGATAGAGCATTGGGAATGGAGTCAGGAAGATTCATCTTCATAGGTTCAAATCTGACCTTGGACACTTACTAGCTATATGACCCTGGGTAAGTCACTTAACCCTATTTGCCTCAGTTTCCCTCATCTGTAAAATTACCTGGAGAAGAGAATGGCAAACCATTCCAGTATCTTTGCCAAGAAAATCTCAAATGGCATCACAAAGAGTCAGTCATGATGGAAATGACTGAACCATAACAAAAACCTTCACTACCACATGATTAAACTATCACCCTTATCTCCATCATTATCTGCAGTGATATCATCATTCTTACCATCACTGTGCTGCTTTTGTAGATGATGGCAACGATGAAGATGATGAGTCCTCATTATCATATTCTTCACCACAAACACTACCGTCACTCTTCAATCACTATTCTTCAAAGTGTTTCATGACAGGGTAGATTTTTCCCAGGTTTGTCACAAAAAGCAATAAATTCAACTCTGTTGCTTTGGGGACAAGGAAGACATGAGGAAGGTGGCCTCATGGTACTCATACAACTGCTTATATAGCAGTCAGTTCCAAGGATGAAGAGGACAATGACAATAGCCATGACAGTAGCATTCCACAGTAGGAGAGAAGTTACCTCAGGGTTGCTGCTGCAGCTTTTATAAATAGCTTAAAATGGGAATCGTTGCTGTTTGTTTTGCATAGTTTGACACCCTGTCTTTTAAGAAGACAAGTTGATTTAGATGTAAAATAGCTGAGGTTCAGAGGTGAGAGATAGGGGAATCCTGACTCATCAGAGGATTGACTAATATGTATATCTTATTGGTGGGGGATGTAATGAAATCGTCTGATTTTTTTTCGCTGCTCATTGAGGTGTCTCTGGTTTCAATGGCTGGGAAATAGGCAGCACTATCATTTTCAGGATCTATTTATGAGAAGTGCCAGTTTCATGAAGGCAAATCCGAGAAGACTTTTGAGTATCTTTAAAAACAAACCTATGATACTGTGTTGGAATTTCACAGTTCTACATTTGTGTTTTTGTTTAGCTGTGATGTGGATAAAAGGATTCTAGTTCTCTAGTCCAGGGACGGGCTTGGTCCCTGTCCATTTGGCTCTCTCTTTTTTAGAAAGGTATATGTATAAGTGTGATTCCTAACTCTTGGTGGTTGGGTTTAGAAGCTACTGGGGAGAATTGGGGCTTTAGTTTAGTATGCTCATCTCTGTAAATATAAAACCTGCTCAGGGAGTAGAGGAGCGGCATAGATGAGATGGCTGCTGGAGGTCCCCTAAGGTGACATGACAGATGCCCACATACTTTTCTCAAGAAGCATTGATCTTATTCCTGTGTTAGCAAGGAAATAGCGGTGTCCTTCATAGGGTTCCTAACAACTTTCTTGTTGACTGCTAATCACTCTGTCCAATGAATTCTTCAGTCTTTTTTTCTCTTCTCCCCAAAACACTCCTTCTTTACAATTTCCTTAAAAAAAAAATCTACCCTGCTACTTAGGAATCAAAGGAATCCTGCATCATTGGAAAGGACCTTAGAGGCCAGAGTCCTACAGTTTCATTTTGCAGATGAGGAAACTCAATATTTAGGGTCATAGAGCTAGTAAGTATCTGAGGTGAGATTCTAATCCATTTCTCTCTTATTCCAGTTTTAAAATCGTGTTCACTATACAATTGAGAAGATTGAGGTTACTTGAAAGGGAGTCCCTGAACTTCTCTTTTCCAGTCCTCAAGATTTTTCAGTCTCTCTTTCTTCCCTCCTTGATCTTATAGCTTTTCTAAGATTTAAATCCCATTTGACCACATCCAAGACCTTGCTCCAATAATCATCCCCCGTATCTTTAATTTGTTCCTTCCCATGGAACCTTTTCCATTTGCCTGCAAAAAGTTCAGATCTTTCCAAACATAAGAACATTTTTTCATCCTTCTACTCATTCATATGCTATCCTAGGCCCTTGCCCTCTCTAAGGACCAAACCACTTGAAAAATTGTCTATATTTTATGCCTCCATTTCTCTATTCTCTCTCCTAATCTCGTATATTTAGTTACTGTCTCCAACATGGTCCTGAAATGGATTTCTCAAGGTTTACCAATGACCTTGATGATTATCAAATCCAGTGACCATTCCTCTCTCCCCAAACCCCACTGCCTCCCACCCAACTCTGGCCTTGGAGAACTTGGCACAACCCTCAAGTGTCCAAATTCATTGCAGATGGTGTTGCTGTGCCCTGGGGCATCTGAACTCCAGTCATCATATGGCAGAATCTTGAATCCCTTCATGTAATCTTCTATATACATTCTAGGTTATCAATGCATCTTTTAACTCTAATTTTGTGATTCTGTGAAATACCCGCTAGTTATGTATAGGTGACTATTATACTGAAGACAAAATAATTATTTGAGATGTAGTGCCTGTCCTCATGGGCCTTACAATTTAGTGGAAGGATATGACCTATTCAAATGACTATAACACAATACTTTACAAGTGTATAAGAAAACCATAAGCAAAATACTGTGTTACATCCATTAATTAGTCATTGCTAACTAATTGTATTGCAATGGATTGAAAGCTAGAACTGGAGTAAGGAAAACCTGACTTTAAGCCTGGCTTAAGACAATACCAGTGTGATCTGTGTGGGCAAGTCACTTAGTCTCTCCTTACTTCAGTTTCCTCATCTTTAAAATGGGATAATGATAGATTCTGCCCTCAGGGTTTGTTGCAAGGATAAAATGAGATAATATTTGCAAAACACTTTGTCATTCTTGTAAAAGTACTGTATAAAAACTGGCTATTATTAAGGTTATTATTTTTGTTGTTATTGATTTCTTATTGTTATTTTAGCTTGTCTTAAATGTGTGGGTAAGAATTCAAAATTGGAGAGAGAGAGGTAGATAGAGAGAGAAGAAAGAGAGAAGGAGAGCAGGAGAAGGAGGAAGAAGAAGAAAAGGAGGAAGAAAAGGAGGAGGAGAAGAAGGAGGAGGAGGAGAAGAAGAAAAAGGAAAAGGAGGAGAAGAAGGAGGAGGAGAAGGAGAAGGAGAAGAAGAAAGGGAAGAAGAAGAAGAAGAAGAAGAAGAAGAAGAAGAAGAAGGAGAAGAAGAAGAAGAAAAAGAAAGAGAAGAAGAAGAAGAAGAAAAAGAAGGAGGAGGAGGAGGAGAAGGAGGAGAAAAAGAAAGAGGAGGAGGAAAAGAAGAAGAATAGGAGCAGGAAAAAGGAGCATTTCATAGATAGAAAAAGCATTAGCGAAGGAATGGAGGAGGAAAATTTGAAAACCTGAACACAAATAATTCCGTTTGGCTGTACTGTAAAGTATGTAGAACAGAGTGTTATGAGATAAAGCTGGAAAGGTAGGGTGGCACTGAATCAGGAAAGCCGTTGAATTCCAGGTGAGTTGGTCTGAACTTTTTCCAGTAAGCCATAGGGAGAAATTGTGGGATTTTGAGCAGAGAAATGACATCATATCTTTGTGCAAGAAAGGTTAATCTAGTGGTGTTGTGAAGAATATATTGAATGAGGGAGGGAGCAGAGAAGGGAAAATCTTTTAGGAAATGATTGCAGTAGTTTGGTTGAGGAGAGGGTGATTGGAGTAGAAAAAGAGAGGAAAAGACAAATACCAGGGACATGGAAGTAGAATGAGTAAAACTTGATAACTGATCAGAGATAAGAAGTGATGAAACGGAAAGAATAAAAAATAATATGAACTTTTAAAAAAAATCTGGGTATATATGGTGAGTTACAAGTATAACAGTATCTAGGTATTTTTGGCACAAAGAATGATGACATAAAAAGCAACAAGTTATTGGGAAAAAACAAATAGACAACCATTTTAGACATGCAGAATTTGAGGTACAAATGAGATACCCAAGAACCTTGTAGGGAGTTGTAGATGTGAGCCTGGAGCTCAGGAGAGAAGTCCAAACTGGAAATATAGATTGTCACTGTGTAGAGGTGATAGTCAAAACTGCGGGAGTCAATTATATTCCTGAGAAGAGAGGAAGGGAGGAAAAAAGAGGAGAGGGAAGAGAACAGGAGAGCAGGACCTTGAGGAACCAGACTCATCTTCCATAAAGAAGATGAGAAGCCAGTGAGTGGGACAGAGAAGGAGCATGTGGAGTAGTAAGAGAAATAACAGAATTTTGTTTCTCTGAAGAGGATGGAAAGGAGTATCTATAATGATGGGGTACTGTAGTATCTAAGTGTTGACATATGACCAGTTTGTTGCTGGTCACATATACATGAAAAAAGTAAGAATGGGATCAGGCAGGAGGAAGACAATGACCTCAAGACTCATTTTTTGAGCCTGTACAGTATTCTTTTGGGTGAAAAGACCCCAAATATTTTTAGGTCCTGGAAAAACTGTGGTGGGTCAAGCCTATAAAGAATTTTGAGGTTTCTTTGTTCCATCTCTTCCCTTGCATTACAATGAATTTAGGTGGAATGGGATCTCAATCAAGGAATTAAGGAGCTAAAAGAACTCTCTAACTCTGAGTCTGAGTGAATCTTGGAATAGAAAATTGAGATAGAGAGATTTTTCACTTGAGCAGGACATTAAGGTTTAAAACATATCTAATGTCTGTGGGATCTACTAAGTTGGTTAAGTGTTCTGTGTTCCAAAAGAGGTTAGCCCCTGTAAATGGGGACTCTCCTTTTGGAGAGGTCAAGTCTATTATAGCCAAAGTCCTGAGAACAGATAGACTCTTTGTATGTGCATTAGAATTGTTATTCAGTTGTGTCTGACTTTGTGACCCCATATTGGGGTTTTCTTGGCAAAGATGCTGGAGGGGTTTGCCATTTCCTTTTCCAGATCAGGAAACAGAGGCAAATAGGGTTAAATGACTTGCCCAGGGTCCCACAGCTAGTAAGTGTCTGAGGCCAGATTTGAACTCAGGAAGATGAGTTTTCTGGACTCCAGGTCCAGTGCTCTATTCACTGAATTCCTAGCTGCCTCACAAAATAGAATACCTAAAGGTTTTTCCTCCAATCTGAAACTAGGTATTAAGATTAATCCCTTGAGATCTAAGTTATAAGGTAGATGATGAATAAATGACCTCTCTCTTCTTGAGTCAAAGATTCTAGCTAAATCTAGAAGCTGGAAGCAAAGAAAGAAAAATCTCCATGACCAAATGGTCAGGAAAACCATAACTGAGAGAGACAATAAAGCCAGAGAACACCATTTTCAGTGTCCATGTGACACCAATAGAGAGAAATACCTTGTAGGGCTGACATGTTATTCACATACAAGTGGCAGAAACTACATGCCTTGGCAGCCACTATATACCACGTGGGATGAACGTGATGCCATCATCAGAAGATGGGGTATAATGAGTTGTTCCTCTACATGTGCCATGGTTACATATGTTCCTTTTGTGTGTTCACTCTTTCTCACTAATAATACATGAGTATGTGAGAGAGTTGTAGTGAGATTATGGGGGAAAGGGTCCATTGCTGTCTTGCTATAATATTTCATTCAACGCTTTTCTTTGTCTCCTGGTTGATTGGAGAAACAAAAGCATTAGTGTGAGTTTGTGAGCTTTGTGTTTTGAGTGGATGAGGATCCCAAATGCCTTGAACCTGAATACTGTGGGAAAACTTTGGGGGAGAAACTATGTGTTAGTGGTGACGGGGAGCCTATCCTTATGCTCCACCTTATGCGAGAGGGAGTAGATATGGTTTGTTTGACCTCAAGGAGTAGGAGTAGGAGCAATGGGTGACAATTGCAGAGAGGGAGAGTTTGTCTTGAACAGAAAAAAGAATCCTAACAATAGAGCTATGCAAAAGTGAAATGACTTGCCCTAGCAGGTAGGAACTGTGGGTCTTAAAGTGGAGAGTGGAGGACCATTTGAGGGTATTTGTAGTGGAAATTTCTGCTCATAATGGGGTTGCAATAGTTACTCTTTGAAGTCCCTTCCATGCAGATGTTCTATAGGAAATAGATTTTCTTTTTAGACAGGAAGCTGCTTTTCTTTGTCTTTTTCTTTTCCACTTGCATTTGAATTGGAGAAAGTAATTTTCAGCACTAAGAAAGACCCATGTTAGGTATTAAATAAGCAGTAATCTTTGACAAGTTTTATGAAATATTCCTTGCAACACTCTATATTTTGGGCAATTGTGATTTCCATTTGTACATGTGGAACTGTATACGATCTTATCACAGTGACTATTTTGAGACTTTATCCTTCCTTTATGGCATTTCAAAAGCAAGTGAAAGGACAGTGCTTATATCTTGCTGAAACCTCAGAATATTGTCCTTAATTTTGGGACAAGGACAATGTATTCAAAATATACTTTAGCATTTGTTTATTTTTAAACCTTTCTCTTTTTCCCCCTTTTTTCTTTTCTTTATTTGTGGGCAGAGGGAGAGAATGAAAGACTTTCCATGGTTCTTCAAAGACTTCTAGAGGCAATGAATGACATTTTCTTTTGGTAGACCAAAAACAAAATAATTCTTTACATTAATCTTGCCCTGATGAGAGTCAACAAGTGATTATAGGAAGCTGTAAAAAGCCAAAAAAATATGTCATGTTCAATCTTGACTTGTGGTTTTTATGTGGCTGATTCATATGAGTTCTAGTTGTCATAAAAATCAAAGTCATAAAATGTCAGCCAGGGCTGGATATAGCTCTTGATAAAAAATTAATGAAAGTTAAGTGCTGACAGATGGTTTCTAGAAGACTTCTGACTCTTTAGTATGGAGTAGGTAAGAACTAAGTCATTTCAGGACAATTGGCCTTGGTCATTGGGGTTGAACTTTCACTATATCATATGCCCTTTACTTGGGCCAAGATGGATTTGTCAAGGACTGAGAGCTGAGCACTTGAGGTTAAGGAATTGTAATCTCTTCTTCGTTAGCTTTGAAGTTTTTGTGATTTTAAGAATATACTCCCATACTTCTTTTCTCCCTTTTCTCTCTTCCCAGAAACAGTAAGATTGAGAAGTGAGGGAAATAATTTGGTTTTGACACCATCACTCTATTGGATAATACATTCTCTTACTTCCATTCCCAATCTCAAAGCCCATTCTCATGCTGCTAAAACTTAATGTGCTTCTCTTTTCTCTATATTGATACTTTTTTGTCTTCCTTCTTGTCCTATCATCACCTAAGGTGGCATTTTAGCTTATCCAATAAATACGCCATTGCTTATGTGACCATGCGAAGGGGACTGGAGAGCTGGATCTTGAGTAACATTTTTTTTAACATTGACTTTTTGGCAGCAATATATCCTCCTTCTGCCTTCCGATATACCTTTTGCTGTGTAATGTGGAGTGAATCTCATAATGAGAATTTCAGGCACAGTGTCAGGTTAATGTGGAGAAACTTATGGGCGTGCAGTTTTTTAGTCATTCATTACAAAATCATAGAGCAGCCACCTATTTCATCCATGTTCAAGAACAGTTTCAACTAGTCATGCTCCAACTTCGTCTACATTTTCCTCTGGTTATCTCCAGGGAAGCTGTAATGCTCTTTGGATTTGTGACTATTTCCTGACCACAAAGTAGGTGCTTGATTCCATCTTGTCAGCCTGGCAATGAGATGTCAGGCTTCCATGTCCAAAGAAGGGAATCTCAAAGACAATGTCACTAAGCCCTGTAGGGCTGATGGGAATAGGCCTCTTTGTGCCACACTTGTGTGTCTGAAAGAAAGTTCAATCTGAGGGTAACATGGAGGTTAAAAGACCTAACACAATCTTAAGTTGCCTTAACAAAAGCATACAGTCCAAATTGTTGGACATAGTAGTTCCACTGGTTTGTGTGCTTGTCAGACCATGCCAGAGGTTCATGCTCAGTTGTAGGTGTCCAATTTTAGGAAGGACCTTGATACATGGAATCATATCCAGTGGAGAGTGATTAGGATGATGAGGGTACTTGAAACAAAGTTGGGGTTCAGTTGAAGAAACTTGGGACATTTAGAAGAGATCAAGGGAAGGAGAAAGGGCGCCATTTGAATGTCTTCAAATATTTGAGGGGCTGTTTTGTAGAAAAGGAATAGACTACTGCTTTTTTTTATTACAGAGGGTGGAACCATGACCAATGGGTAGAAGTTACAGGGAAGTACATTTTAATCCAATATAAGAAATAAAATTCATATCACTTGGAGCTCTCCAGGAATGGAATGGGCTATCTTGTGAGGCAGCAAGCACCTCCGTTCCTGGAAGTATTAGGGCAGAGCCTGAATGACCACTTGTCAGGATTTCCTGTGAAGATGGGAAATTAGATTAGGTGATCTCTAATCTCTTCTGGTAGTATGGTACATTGAAAATTTGGAGTTATAGGATCTGGTTTCAAATTCTGCCTCTGATGTTTATTATCTATGCAAATCAGGATGTTACATAACTCTCCTGAGTCTCAATTTCCTTATCTATACGATGAGAAGTTTGGACCAGATGCCTTTTTGGGTCCCTTTCAGCTCTCATGTTTTGGTCCTAAGTTCTGAGATTTTATGATTTCTTTAACACTAATTCAAAGTCACTTGATCCATGGCTCATTTGGGAGGTCACTTAATTAGATCAGTCCTCTGCCTCTGCACTGCAGAGAGTCCATTCTTAGGGTAGTTTTGTGTCTTGCTGGGAGGACTCTTGTTTGTTGCTTGACAGAATCATTAACCAGCCTGGCTCTTGGGAGTCTTCTCTTTATGATGGCCCACAGTCATAAAAAAAGCCTTCATTCAGATATTTTTTAATTGCCCTAACTCGACTTTCTTTCTTTTTAAAAATTTTAATACTTTTTCCAATTACATATAAAAACAAATTTTAACCTTTTTTTGGAGGTAACTGAGGTTAAGTGACTTTCCCAGGGTCATACAGCTAGCAAGCATCTGAGGCTGGATTTGAACTCAGGTCCTCCTGACTCCAGAGCTGCCTACTCTGCTACCTAGCTGCTCCAACAGTTTTTAACCTCATTTTATTTTTTACAATGTTGAGTTCCATGTTCTCTTTCACCCTTCCTCCTCTCCCCCATCACTGAGAAGGAAAGCAATTTGATAAAGGTTATGCATGTGCAGTCATGCAAAACACATTTCCATATTAGTCATGTTGTGAAAGAAAACACAGACCAAAAAATAAACAAAAACCAAAAACGAAAACAATAAACCCAAGAAAAATAAAGTAAAAAAATACCCAGTGTTCTTCAGTCTGTATTCAGATTCACTTCAATCTGTATTCAGTTCTTTCTCTGGAAGTACATAGCATTTTTCATCATAGATCCTTTAGAAATATCTTAGAGCTTTGAGTTGCTGAGAATAGCTAAAGTCACTCACATTACAGTATTGCTGTTACTGTATACAGTGTTTTCCTGGTTCTGCTCATTTCACTTTGCATCAGTTCATAGAAATCTTTCCAGGTTTTTCTGAAACCCTGCTGCTTATAGCACAATAACATTTCATTATAATCATATACTACAACCTTACCTCCTATTATTTCCTAAACATACAGCTTCAGGCAGGTTTATGTTTATTTCTGTTGTATGTGTTCAACATTCTCCCCATTTTCTTGCCTCTGTATTCAACTTGTATCAAAATCCAAACCCTTGTCTGAGACTGATACTGATAACCATAACTCTACAGTGAGGTTTAGGTTTAGAGATACTTTGCAGTTTCCAGAGTACTTTCATTACAGACACCCTGTAAGGGAGAGAGTGCAATGTTTCTTTCCCCATTTTACAGAGCACAGATTTAGACTAAAAGGGACCTTAGAGATTATGTAGTCAAAAGGGGTCAAACAGGTCATCTGTGGGAGCATGTGACCCACAACTATTTTGAGTGTGGCTCAATGCAGATGAAAAAAGTGATGGGGAAATATTTAGCAAAAGAAGTAAAAAATACAATAAAATGGATTATAGTGCATTTTAAAGTTAAGGCCATTTACAGCTCATGGCGTTCTTTATGTACAATTTAATAGGTCTCATTTCTGTTTGGGTTTGACACCACTGATCTAGCCTGTTCTTCTACAGTGGAATTACCCTGAGCTATACTTAGTGTTAGGGCAGCTAGGTGGTGCAGAAGGTAAACATTGGGCCTGGAGTTAGGAAGACTTGAGTTCAAATATGGTCTCAGGCACATACTAGCTGTGTGATCCTGATGTGGTTACTGTTACTATAGAGTTGTTTCAGTCACTCCCAACTCTCTGTGACCCCGTTTGAGGTTTTCTTGGCAAAGATACTGGAGGAGTTTGCCATTTTTATCTCCAGCTCATTTTTACAGGTGAGAAAACTGAGGCAAACAGACTTAAGTGACTTGCCCAGCATCACGCAACTAATAAGTGTCTGAGACCAAGTTTGAACTCAGAGAGTCCTTCTGGTTCCAAGCCCAGTGCTCTATCTACTACACCACGTAGCTGCCCTACAGCAGTGTGACCCTGGGCAAGTTAATTAACTGTTTGCCTCAGTTCTTCATTTGTAAAATGAACTGGAGAAGGAAATGGCAAACCACTTCAGTAGAAAACTCCAAATGGGGTGATGAAGAATCAGATACAACTGAAAATGATTAAACAACAACAGATTTAGAGTCATGAAGACTTAGATTCGAATCCTATATCTGACGCTCAATAGTGGGACTGCTACTTAACCTCTCCAAGCCTCATTTCCCCCATCTATAAATCTGAGATAATTAAAACCTGCAGTAATTTCCTCATAAGGTTATTATGAGGATCAAATGAGGTGATGTATATGGAACACTGCAAATTACATAGCACTATGCAGGGACTCTCTGTGTAGTTTTAAGTTTTAGCAGCTTAACATAGCAGTAAGACTTGTAGAAACTTCTGCGTAACTATCAGTCACCATCAACATTATTATTAATTTTTAATTAATTAATTATTATTTTATGGATGAGAAGTTGAAGACTACAAATAAAGTCATTGCCCCAAGGTTACACAGGTTAATAAGAGGAAGAACTGGGATTATATAACCCAGGTCCACCTACCCCAAATCTACCACTTTTCCCCATTATACCACATCAGATCAGAAAGATAGTCTCAGAGTGGACAAATTAACTTGATCATAACATGTGACAGAGCCACAGCCTCTAAGACTTTCAACCTCAGTTCTGGTGTTTGTTTGATTTCTCCTCTCCCCCCAATTCCTCTTCAAACCTATTCTGACTTGGGGTCCATTTTCCCCATTCTGGTCCAAACATTTCCCTTACAGAGCAGGGAGCTCAGATCTCTTGCTATCATTTTTTCTACCTGTAGGGGCACTATTTTTCTATTTATTTCTTCTCTCAGGTACTTCAGAGGACTGTCTCCAACTAGTTGTCTCCTATTCCCTGGGCCAGAGTAATTGTCAGGCACTTTGCAAAAATAAAATGCTAAGTGAACAATAATTGTAGTAACAAACAGACACAATAATAATAATTAATGTTAATAAAACCGATCGGCATTCTTTACTGCCGATCTTTCCTCCTCAGACATTCTGTAGCCAAGAGCTTTTAATTTAAGGCTGTATCTGCAGGAGTAAGTAAAAGCTGCAGAAGAAGCCCTTTTCATTCCTGCAGGCTCAGAGTCATTCAGACAGGGCTTGGAAAGCAGAGCTCTGAACACCAGGCCTTGGGCTCTTCCAGGCATTTGGATACATTTGCCCCATCCGGCTGCCATTATTTGATAGCATGCTTGACTATAGTGGTAGCTCAAGGGAGAATCATAGAAAAGCAAATCTCAGGCTTTTCATGGATTTGAGGGCTGAAGCAGAGACGGCAAATCTCAACAAAGGGCAAATCTGAGTGATGAGTTCACTGTGGCCATAGACGACTTGGATTTCCTTGGGCTCTAGACTGATAGGATAGACTCCCTAAAGTAGAATTGGACTTTCTTAGGGGATAATTAGCTAATGTGATGAACTAATCCATGCTAATAAGTTAAACTTATCCTTCTTCTTTTCTGTTTTGTTGTTGAGTTGTTTCATCTTATCTCTTTGGGTCTTTTTTTGGGGGGGGCAAAGATATTGGAGTTATTTGTCATCTCAGCTCATTTTGTAGATGAGAAACTGAGGCAAAAGGGTTTAAGTGACCTGCCCAGGGTCACATAGTTAGTAAGTAATTGAAGCCAGATTTGAAGTCAAGGTGATAATCTTCTGGTTCTAAACCTAGTGCTCTATCTGTGGTACCATCTAGTTGCCCAATCCGTCACCTTAGTTTCTCTATTTCGGTAGAGGGCACCACCATTCTTCTAGTCACCACCTTGGAGTTATCCTGTACTCTTCACTCTCACTCACTCTGCATGTCCCATCAGTCACTAAATCTTACTGTCTCCCTAGAAAAAATCTCTCAGCACCTGTCCCATTCTCTCCACTTATAGGACAATAGTCCTGGTTCAGGCCCTCATCACTACTAATCTAGGTAGTTACAATAGTCTCTCAACTAGTCTCCTTGTTTTTTGTATCCCCAAATTGCAGCAGCAAGCCCCCTGACACATCCAGGATAGCCTACTAGCACAGGTTCTTAGATCTGCTTTCTAAAAGGAAAGCAACTTTTGAGGGGTCAACAATCTTCTTTAATCACATATACCAACAGAGAAAAAACAAGCAGAGAAATAAAGACCAACAGACAGGGCTTCTAACCGTCTGACCATAAGCAATACATGCATCACAGAACAACAAACAGATCCAACTGTCTGACCATTACATACATACATAGTTCCCAGAGAGAGAAGCACTGACATCTGGGTTTTTAAAGCTGGGGGGAGCTCCTTAATGACTACCCAGAGTCTCATCTGGCACATGAACCTTCTCCCAAAGAGTAAGCTCCAAAGTAAAACCTCACCTCAGAGAAAATATACACTTTTTAGAGTTGGAGGGCATCACGACCCTCATAACCCAGTGCCTCATTAGAGGTAACAAAAGGTATGGGTCTTCCTACAAAACAAATTTCCCCTAATCAAGCTTCACTTAATGCTCTCCACCTGAGGCCAATTAATAGGTGGGAGAAGAGCTTTAACTCTCCAATCCATCCTCTGTACAACTTCCAAACTCATGTTCCTAAAGCACAGGTTTGATAATGTTACTCCTTTGCTCAAAAAATTTTAGTGTCTCCCACGAGCTTTGAAGATAAAAATATTAACATCTTGCTTTGGCATTTCAGGTCTCATACAGTCTGCCTCCATGCTATGTCCCCAGGCTGGGTCAACACTACTGCCCTTCATGTGCTTGCTCTACATTCCAGTCAACGTGTCCTGCTGGTTTTTCCAATGCACATCATCCCATCTTATGTCTCTGTATCATTGCACAGGCTCTCTATTCCCTATAACTGAATCTTCCCTTCTCGTTTCTGGTTCCCGGAACCCCTCGCTATCTTCCCAGCACAGTTGATGTGCTATCTCCTTCCAGAAAGCTTCCCTGATTGCCTGAGTTGTCAGTGCCCACCTCCAAGATTATTTTGTACTTTGCTTTGAATATACCTAGTATTTACTTCTATGCAAATGTATATCTTCCCAGGCAGAATGTAAGTTCTTGGAGGGCAGGAGCTGTCTTGCTCTCCTACTTATATTCCTGAAACCTAATACATATAGTGCTTGGCTAAACAGATATGCAAATAAAGCTTTTTGATTAAATAATGTGGCATAGGGGCAAGAACACTGTCCTGAGAGCCTGGAGACCTGGGTGGTGGTAGTGTTAGTTCTTTCAAGAAATCATAAGCATACATGTACCTCCCCCCCCCCCCCCCACTTCTACTCTCTGGGCCTGATTCCTAGTAGATGAGGGGCTGTGAAATGAGAGGACTAGACTAGACTGGATCTCTAAACTCCTCTTGCACTGAGAGTCTATGGTATGATTCCTTGACTACTTTACTCCCCAAGAATTTCTTTGAATTCTGTTTGCAATACTTATCAGTACTACAGAATTTAACACTTCATTATATACTATCTGATTCTCTAATATCTTATGTGTATTGGTCTTATCTCCCCAATTAGAGTATAAATTCCTTTGGTTATAAATATTATCATTATTTCATCAGTATTCCCTTCAACACTTAAGGACTGGGCTAAGCACATAGAAAGTGCTGGGCAATTTATTGATTGGTTTGGGGGATCATGGTGTCTCTGACTCTTGTTCTCGGTGGTATCTTCCCAGCACCACACATAGTATCTTATTGGAACTTCATAGCAATATGACAAAGATTATCATTCCCTGCATTGCTGGGCCTAGTGTCAGGAAGACCTGTGTTCAAATCCAGCCTTAGACACTTACCAGTTATATGACTCTGGACAAGTCATACTCTTTGTGACCCCATTTGGGGTTTTCTTGACAAAGATACTGGAGTGGTTTGCCATTTCCTTCTCCAGTTCATTTTATAGATGAGGAAACTGAGGCAAACAGAGTTAAGTGACTTGCCCAGGGTCACAGAGCTAGGAAATATCTGGGAGCAGATTTGAACTGAGGTCTTCCTGACTCTAGGTCCGACACTAAACACTGCACCTCCTAACTGATCCCCATTATTCTTTTTTGTCACTTGGATATTAACAGAATCAGGGAATCATTTGTGATATGGGAACAAAAGAGCAGGACTAGTTGCCAACAGTCTTAAAAAGGGGGTCAGCCTCTCTCTCACCCTGAGGCAGCAGGATGAGCAGAGCCTCTTGACTAGTATTCATAAATTTCCATTTTGCTGTGGCCACAGAGTTTGTAGACCATGGATTTAGAATTGGATGGTCCTTAGAGGCTGTGCTGTCCAACCTCTTCATTTTATGGATTGAGATCCAGAGATGTTAAAGATTTGCTCAGTGTCATATAGGATGTAGGTAACATTGTTCAACTCAACCTCAAGTCTTCTGACTCCAAATCTAGCACATTTTTCATTGTTCTAGATTGTCTTTCACTTGATTGAAATTGATAGGAGGGAGAAACAGATAGGAAGTGAGCCATCATTTTGGCAGAACAACACAACCTGGGGGATGGGATGGGATTCTACTTGGAGTGGAGGGAGGGTGCTATTCCTAGGCAGCATTTCCTTTGTATCTATGTTTGTATAATACTCTATGTAGGGCTTTTTAAACTTTTTCTCCTCTGGACCCATAGTTTAAGAAGTGTTATCGTATCTGGGGAAGTCTTAAAGTGGATTGGACTGCAAACTGACTGAGGTTTCACACTCAAGGAAATGCTAAAGAAATTGGCCAATGCTAAGTCTATTACAAAACTAGTGATAACTGTGCCATTGACAGAAACTTCTGAGATCTTACCTATTCTCCATGCATTTCTGCATTCCTCTGGAAAAGCAATGCAGTTCTTACTTGTCTTCTCTCTGTGAAATCAACTCATGACCCTTATTTAGCTTTATAAATGTTCCCCCCCACACTTAAAATGCCAATCACCAAAGGGAAATTTAAGGAAATTAAAAATAAAGGGGGAAGTTATATAGTTGAAGAAATCTTAATTATACTTTTTCTTGATCTTTGGCTCCCCCAAATTGCCTGACTAGCTCATTTCTTCCTTATTTTATCCCTGGAATCAGCCTTTCCCAGAGCTTGTAGTCTCTTTATTTTAGTTCTGCATTTGTCTGTAATTTGCCTCTCCCTTTATAGAAAGAAGCATAATCCAAATTTCCCTCACATCCTTTCCAAATTCAGTCCTACAAGTGCATTTAATAGATCCCAGAGTAGGGACAGTATGTGTTAACCATATTTATGGACTCCCAGACAGAATCCAATTACTTCTCAGAAGGACTTCTAGTCTTCTGAACTCTCTCTCTCTCTCTCTCTCTCTCTCTCTCCCTCTTTCTTTCTCCTCCCTTTCTCCCCTCCCCCTCTCTCTTTGTCTCTCCATCTCTGCTTTTGTAAGGAAGATCATCTTAGTGCATTTCCCTGAAACTACTAATAATCTCTTTGTGGAATATATAAACATATTCATGTTACATAGAGATTATATAAACATATCGCACAAAGAGAAAAGAAGAGTCAGCATTTTTGGATGATGAGGGATGAGCAAGATGGAATGCCTGTTGTGGGAGAAGATGAAGAGTTTCTAGAGCATTTCTAAGAATTACTGGCTTATTTAATCGTTGACCTCCATTGCCCCTGGGACTGCTTAAGGACATAAAGTTAACCAAGCAGAATCACTCAACCCAAGGACATCATCTTCCTGACCAGCACTGGAAAGCTGCAGATGTTCTCTGATGTTTGTTTTGACCTTTAAATCTTGGCTCTGTTGGATTACTTATGCTTCAGCATGTTTGTGTAAATCTTTGGGACTGAATCCAAATCAGGCCCATTTAAAATATTTATTGGTATACACCTGATCCATAGGGAGTCATAGCTATAACTCAGTCACAAAAGCCACTCAGATGCAGGAAGCTCAGCAGGGATGACTAGACTTGAATTAGCCTAGAAAACCAACATTACTAGATGATATTGTTATGACAGAATTTTGCCCTTGTTGATGGTCAAGTCTTTCCTCATTCAGGATAACAGTTTAGTTTAAGATGTTAAAGGAATTGAACACAGAAGGAGGTAAATAAGAAATTAGCTATCTGTTCTTCTGTCATCCTGTGCCGTAAGTGTTGAGTAACTGTTGAGTATACATTCTGGGAGGTTTCAGCAGCTATCAGAGAAGCAAATGGATGATAATAATAGCCAATATTTATATAGCACTTACTATGTGCCAGGCATTGTGTTAAGCACTTTACCATTATTACCTTATTTGATTCTCACAACAATCTTGGGAGGCAGATGCTATTACTGTCCCACTTCTACAGATGAGGAAGCTGAGGCAAATATAGTTAAGTGACTTGCCCAGGGTCACATAGCTAGTAAATGTCTGAGATCTGATTTAAAGTAAGGTCTTTCTAACTTTAGACCTAGAGCTCCCTTCCCAGCCCCACCTAGCTGACTCCACCATTGGATACCATAATCTAGAGGAGGGTGGGGTCATTTTTGGAATGGTCACCCCATACAGAAGTATATATAATTGAATTCACTTACTATTTTTGAGATTATAGATAAGTTTCTTTTCCTGTATGGACCTTCATTTTTTCCTCTGTAAAATAAGAATACTGGACCAGACGATTTCTGAGATCTCTTCCAGCTATAAACTTCTGTGATTCCACAGAAAGCAGAAAGTTGGGGCTTGTATATGGACTGGAACTTAACAGACAATATACCCCAGAGTAAGGAATCATAGAATCACTAAATCTCCCGTATCACCTGGTCTGGCCTATATGTAGACATGAGATCCCCTCTTTTACATTGTTAAAAATGTTCCATTTAGCCATCCCTTGAAGAGCTCCAGATAGCATTGGGGGAACCTATTATCTCACAATACACCAATTCTTCTTTTGGAGAGCTCAAATTGGTAAAGGTTTTTCTCTAAATTAGCCTCCTTGTAACTTCTAAACATTATTTCTGTGTCTTTCCTCCTGGGCTAAGCAGAATAAGTATAATCTCTCTTTTACATGATTGTCCTTCAGATAATTGAGGCAACTTATTATACCCTTCCCAAGTCTGTTCTTCTCTAGGCTAAACATCTCTAGTTCCTGCAAATGATCCTTTTAGCGCATGGTCTCTTATCTCCTTACTATCCTAATTCTTCTAGCACCCTTCCTAAAATATGACTGTCAGAAATGAACACAGTACTTAAGGACCATTAGTATTTGGCTGCCATGGCATATTGTTGACTCAACTCGAGCTTACAATCTACTGAAGTCTCCTTTAATTTTTTTTAAATACAAAAACTGTTGTCCACCATACTTACCCTGTTTTATACTTGCATAAAAGTTGACATTTTTTGAGTTAAGGCATAAACTTTTGTTTGTCAGTATTAAATTAGATTTGACTCATTATTTTATCTTTTCAAGTTTACTCTGTCATCCAACATGTTAACCAAACCCTCCTACCTTTGGGTCATCTGCAAATTTGACAGATATACCATCCACTCTTTCATCCAAATCATTGATAAAGTGTTGACCATCACAAGACCAAAGATAGATCCTTTCATTGACCCATTAATGACTCCTATTTGAGTCATCGGTTAACTAGTCATTCATTTATTCTAACTTTATTATCATCTACCCTATATCTCTCCATCTTATCTGGAAGGATAACATGAGATACTTTGTCAAATGCCTTTTCAAATATAAGTAGGTTATGTCCATTGCCTTCACTTGATCTACTAGTCTGGTTACCCTTGTCATGTAACCCATGAAATGGCCAGTGTAGTTACTCTGTCAAAAAAGGAAACAAGGTTAGTCTGTTCTCGATGAAGCAGTGCTGGCTGTTGGTGGTTGCTACTTTCTTTTTAAAGGCTTGTAAGTTATCCTTTTAATGCATTGCAGAATTTTGCCAGGCATGGAAGTCAAGCTCATTGGCCTATAGTTTGCGTATTATCTTCTTCTGAAAGACTGCTTTTTAAAAAGAATCAGAATATCTACTCCTATTTATCATGGTCTTTCCAAGATCCCTGGAAGAGCCTTAGCAATCACATCTTTTGGTATCCTAGGATATAGTTCATTTGGACTTGGTCCCTGGAACTTATGAAGTGTAGATAATTGCCCTGGACTGAGGCAGCATTTTATAGGTAGATAGAATATCCAACTTGTAATTAGGTTGTTTTTCAGTCATGTATGACTCTTTGTGACCCTATTTGGGGTTTTCTTGTCAAGTACTGGAGTAGATTGCCATTCCCTTCTCTAAGTAATTTTACAGATGAGGAAACAGGCAAATCTGAGTTCAAATCTTACTTCTCATTTAACTCGCAGTGTGACCACAGGAAAGTCGATAAACATTTATTAAGGATATCTACTGTGTACCAAGCCCTTTGCTAAGAGCTGCAGTTATAAAGAATGGTGAAAAATAATAAAATTCCAATAGAATTGTAATATTTGCAATGCCCATTTCAGAGGGGACAGCTGTGAGGCTCAAATAAGATAATGAGTATTAAGGACTTTTCTCCTCTTGAAAATGAGGGAACTGGACCAGATGATTTCCTTCATTTTAGAATTTTATTTTATTTTAGTTTTTTTCCAAATGATTTCCAATACATTTAGGTAGAAGCAAGTCTCAAGCCAGTTCAGAAGATAAAAACAAAACAAACAAACAAACAAAAGCCAGCCACAGGCATTTGCTAAGTGCCTGTTATGTGTCAGGAAATGTGCTAAGCTGCCTATGAGGTTTAAACAGCAGTTAGCAAGGGCATTCTCTGGGATCTCAGGAACTCCCTACCAAAAGCACCAACACCGCTGTTGGGCTCTTCTTGTCCAAAGGGTCCACATCTTGATCTCTGATGAATACATGGAGGGGTAGAGTTAGCTCCAACTGCCCCAGGTCTGCTGCATAATTCTCTCACTTGCAACTCCCCACTGATATGGAGAGAGAGAGAGAGAGAGAGAGAGAGAGAGAGAGAGAGAGAGAGAGAGAGAGAGAGAGAGAGAATGAGTGTGTGTATGTGGTATATGTGTGTGTGTGTGTGTGTGTGTGTGTGTGATTGTGACTAACTCACACGATTCCAGTCCCTCCCAACATCCTGGTCCACAAAAACCTATGAGATCCCTTTCAGATCTAGAGCTGTATGATCTCTCAAAAGATTTACCATAGTCACATAGGGATGATAGAGGCAGAACTAGAATAGACTCTAGAGGTTATCTAGGCAAAGGATTCTTAACTCTTCTTGTCTTATAAATCCCTTTAGAAAAGTCTGGCACAGCCTATGGATCCCTGCTCAGAATAAAACTTTTAAATAATTGAAGGAATTTGTTATTCAGTCAAGTCCAACTCTTTGTGACCCCATTTGGGATTTTCTTGGCAAAACTACTGGAGGAGTTTGTCATTTCCTTCTCCAGCTCATTTTACAGATGAGGAAACTAAGACAAACATTGTTAAGTGATTTACTCAGGGCCACACAGCTAGAGAGTATCTGAGGCCAGATATGAACTCAGAAGGATGAGTCTTCCTGACTTCAGACCTGGTACTAAATCCACTTTGTCACTTAGCTGCCTCAATTGAAGGAAATGTTACATTTCAATTACAAGCTAGTGAAAATAAAGACCTAAATTTTTTCCCTGTGTAAGTTCATGGATCCCCTGAAATCTATTCTTAGGGATCTGTGAACCTTAGGAGAATCCCTGATCTATTCCAACTCCCTCATTTTACAATTGAGGAAATTGAGATTCAGAGACAAATCCTTTAAGTAATTTATTTAAGATCATACAGGTGGTAAGCTTTAGATCTAGTCCATTCCTTTCGATACTGGCTAGCTCTTTCACAGCTTTCCTTTCTTTCCTGACTCCAGAGGCAGTGAGATGGATATTGGATTAGGAGTGGGGGGAGAAGGAAGTGGAAGAGAGTAGTTGGGGAAGAAAACAAAACTGAATCAGGCTTGCCAGTGGAGAGCGTGAGGACACCATGCATTTTTTCTTGTTTTTTCTTTTTGTCATGTCTGATGGACTTATTTCCCTGAAGTGTCCTTCCCTGCCTGTGCTCAGCCCAGTCAGGCATCATTTTCTTGTGGTCCTCTGCCAGATTTAGGATTTCATAGACTGTTCCAAGCCATTGGAAATCTGGTAATGAAGGAATCTTTTCCAAACTCCAGGTGTTATGGACTGGAAACAGGGCCTGCTCAGCCTTGGTTTAATTTCTATGGCATTAATATTAATACGAGGCCATTTGTTCTTGGCGATGATGTGTGGGAGTTACAGATGGAGAACCCTCTTTCTCTTTAAGAAAACTGACTTGTGCTCCCAGCCAGCTGGAGGGAGATAGAACTTATGTCTTGAAATTTCTTTCTCTCCTGGAAACTTTTCCCTCAGGCTCAGGGCCAGCCTTCTATCTTGGCAAAGTAGGCAGCTGCGCAGTGGTGTGACTTTAGGGATGCTGGGAAATCCCTTTCCTGCCCACCTCTCCCCAAATATCTTTCCCACTGACCTGTCACAATATCTGAAGTTTTTCCTCTAGAGATTCTTTTTGCTCTTGTTGTGGTGACAAAGTTTTATTAAACTAAACAAGTTTAGAATGACCAGGTGGGACTCCAGGATCCTCATTCCTTCCCAGAGGTAATGTCACAAAGGGAGAAGATCAAAAGAGCCTCCAAGCTTCTGATTCACCTTCCATTCTTTTCTCCCCCCCCCCCCACATTATGCTAGACACTGGAAGAGATGTGAAGTTGTAATAAGAGTGTCTTAGGCATATGGAGTTCACAGAGTTTATAAGGAATATATAGTGGTCCTAGGTTGAGGGATTCCCTTGTCAAAATATACTTCACTAGATTTTACAGAATAAAACAAAACTTACTGTCAGTTATTTATGCCATGGTGGGGATTGGTTCCTATAATGCTTTCCAGTTGACACATAGAGAAGGGAGACACAGGAGAGATAGGTTTTGATGGAGGTGGGATGTCAGATGTGGAGTACTATTCAGAAAGGGTAGGTCTTAAAGAGCACCCACCTTGGTGTCAGGAGGACCTGAGTTCAAATCTAGCCTCACATATTTACTAGCTGTGTGACCCTGTAAGTCACTCAACCCCAATTACCTCAAAGGAAATAAAAAGATAGGTCTTGGACTGGGAGCACATTGGTGTTCCATGGGCAGTTGGGGTAACATTAAGACTATCTATGGCCAAGGAAAAGAGAAGTTTGAAAATCAAGAGGACAGAAATGAGAGGTTAAAAGGCACCAGAAACAAACTTCATCTCATCACTCAGTTTTGCCTTGGGTTACCCTCATCTCTAGACTATTTTCCCTCTCAAACATGGAAGGTTCAGTAGGTGGTTAAGTTGATGCTGAAGGGGAATAGGTTTAGCTTAAGCTCATTAGCTGATACTTCTGCAAGGATCAGCAGATTGCCAACTAAAATCAGGACTGTGAACGAATGAATGAGAAGGTGGCTTGATATGTGTCGGGCACTACGTAGTGCCTGTCTTCAAGCAGCTTAAACTCTAATAGAGGAAGCCAAAACATATAGGGGAGTGGTAGGAAGGAAGGAATGTTTGTGATGGGGGTGCCAGAGGGAATGTTGATTGAAGTAAAAGGGCAACTGATGGACATCCTTTCCAGGAATGGTTATGCTTCCTTGACACCTAGGAAGAGAGGAATGGTGAAAGAGGGTATGACATAGAAATGACCCCAAAGTGGCACAGTGCCCTTGGGTCTGAGTGGGATAAATTGTGAAGAAATGGAATATAGGACTGGAGACATGTGAAAGATAAGGAAGGAAGAAAGTCTAGGTTGCTCCAGGAGATAGGATATAAGACTATTTGGAAGATAACCAAAGATAAATTTCTCTCATTTCACCCTCAGCTATGAGTCAGATATTAATAATCAAACTGACATTTATATAGGCTTTAAGCCCTGTAAAGACCTTTTAATACATTATCCAATTTGATTAGAAAGCATTCTGATGAATGAATTCATGTAGAAGTTATAATGCTTTAATGAACTACCCCTCCATGGGTATTTGACTTTTTTAATGCGGTAAACCCAAAGGAATTGAATCTCTAATGGAAGAATTTCAGGTGAAAGAGAAGGAAGGGATAGTCTAATGAAATTTTCACCCCAACCTCCTGCTCCTATGCCCCATCTCTCCTCCTCCACTATTCTCTGAAAGTTTTAATTCATTATTTATTAATGATGCAATGAGTCCTTGAGGAGAAGAACTCTCTTCATTTTTCGTTAGGATAGAGTGGAATAATGTCTACGATTTGTGGGTCCAAGGTGAAAAGCTCTGAAGAAAGCTGAAAGGAACAGGAGATGGCAATGGAAGTTAGGATGGACTAGGACCATGTGCATGTACCCCAATGGGCAAAATTTCATGCCCTGTCACTGAGTTAGGCTGACTGGGGGACTCATGAAATTGATCAGGAGCTCACCTGATAACTCCCCTGCCTCATGTAAATGTAGTAAAAATTTTTGATTAACTAAGATGGAATGGGATGGGGGAGTTCATCTATTCATTCATTTGTTCATTTATTTTGGAGTTTAATAGAAAGTCATTTTTATTTATTTATTTTTTAGTAATTGGATTTTTTTTCTTCCTCTTTTTTGGAGGGGGTTAAGCGACTTGCCCAAGGTCACACAGCTAGTAAGTGTCAAGTATCTGAGGCCAGATTTGAACTCAGGTCCTCCTGACGCCAGGGTTAGTGCTCTATTCACTCTGCCTTCTAGCTGCCCTAAGTCATTTTAATTTTTATTCTCAAGATTTGAAATTGTATGGCTTCAACCTGCAATTTCATTGGTGTAGAGAACTCCTGGTAAGAAAAATTCCTGC
This sequence comes from Notamacropus eugenii, assembly GCF_028372415.1. Lineage (NCBI taxonomy): Eukaryota > Metazoa > Chordata > Mammalia > Diprotodontia > Macropodidae > Notamacropus > Notamacropus eugenii. The sequence continues at coordinate 88,016,703 of NC_092872.1, forward strand.
CAACATATAACTCTTCTGCAATAATAATAGTTGAGATTAAAAGCTAACATTGTGATAGCACTTTAAGGTTTATAAGTGCTTTATGGTTATTATTTCACTTGGTCCTCACAACAACACTGTGAGATGCTATTATTATCCTCATTTTACAAATGAGGAAACTGAGGCAGACATCAGTGAAGTGATTTACCCAGGGTCACACAGCAAGTATGTGTCAGAGAAAGGACTTGGACAGCTCTTTCTCCGCTATACCATGCTGCCTCTTTTAAAGTCGAAAATCTAAGAAGTGTCTGGTAAATTTACTTAGAACCTTTAATTTCTTTCAAGGCTCAGTTCAGGTGCCACCTCCTTCAAGAAGTCTTTCCTGATCCATCTCTTGGCCTCTTCCACATCCTCCCTGTAGTCTTCTCACCCTCCTGCCCCAGTCTCCCAACTGTGAGTTCCAGCCTGGTTCTACCATTTAAGAAAGTGCCTAGATCTTCCATACTCCCTTTTCTCTTGGCTCTGCTCCAGGCTCTCTGGACTTTTCTACCTTGCATGGGCTATTCCTCTTCTGTTCCTGTCCCTCTCATTACTATATAAGAGCTATTATGGTGATTGTCATCTATAACAATAGGTGTAGGAAGTGTAGAAGTTTGGAAAGAAATTCCTGATGAATTCTCTGGATGTTTATATTTGTAATAAATTAAAAAACAAACAAAACCCCAAACCAAACCTAACAAAAACATGATTAATAGAACATAACAATTACTTGAAGTTCCACTGTATTGGATCAATTTAAAGGTAGGACTGATGCTTCAGGACTTATCTGTCTTAGTCCAGTACACTCTCTGTAAGTTGATTTTCTTCCTTTCCACAAGGAAGCCAGAGATTCTAATTTGACCTCTGGGCATACTCCCTAAGTGACCTCTTCCTTATTGTTTCAGGCAATAATGTAGTTGCTCCTCTAAATACCCAGAAAACCCCATCAACTTTACTAGTTTTTCTTCAATTTCACAAAGCAGCAGCCATGGGCATTTATGTCAGAACCATCCATTTCCTCAACTTAGTCAGATGTGAAGAACAGTCATATTTGAATTGAAGAGGAGCTATGTCAGGAAGGCTTATAGTGCTGGATTGAAAATGTGTATTTTGAAAGATCAATCCCCCTGAGCCTCTTTCTTTCTTCCCTCTTCCCTGGTGCCTTCCCTCTCTGGATTCGTTCCCTAGTCACTGGATCCTCACTTCTTTCATGCTTGGGACCTTTGACTAGAAGCTAGCTGAGGATGACCACAGACCTTTTCTTTGCCTTTCTGTGTGTAGGGATTGGGTTCCAAACTGCTATATGGGGTTATTAGATCTGTGCAGTTACTGGAACCCATTTCCCCTGGGGGTGATTCTGCCATTAATGACTTAATCTTGTTAGTGGGTAGAGTCCCATCTCAGAACCTTTGCACTAGATTGTCCCCTGTATACCTGGAATGCTCTCCCTCTTTAACTCTGACACTTAAGAATTGCTGGCTTCCTTTAAAATTCACCTGAAAGTCTACCTTCTGCTGAAGACCTTTCTTGGTCCTCCTCAGCTGCGTGTCTTCCCCCACAGTATTACTTTGTATATTTTTTGTCAACAGTTACATATATAAATACCTATGCATGTATATACACATATACACATGTAAATGTTATCTATAACCTCCTTGAGAAAAGGGACTGTTTTTGTTTTTTCTTTGTATTTTCAATCTTAGCACTGTCCTTGGGACATAAAAAGTGACAAATTGATTGACGGCTATCCCCTGGAAGATGAGGGCTCCATGCTAGAGAGAACTTACACGGGAACATAAGTATCTGGAAAGTATTCTTTGTGACTGTTCCATCTAATCCTAAAGTTAAGTTAGAATACTGGTTGAGGTCAGAGAGGAAGATGGCTTTCTGAGGCAGTAGTTCAGAGATTTCTTTCTGAGGTGCCCCTAATTCTTTGCCACTCATTCCCATCTGTCCTTTCCTTCAAGATCAAAAGGAAAAACAAAACAAAACAAGATAAAAAAGGCAAGAAAAAGGGAAGAAATATTAGTGTTTTGTGTGTGTGTGTGTGTGTGTGTGTGTGTGTGTATGTGTATGATGGACAGTGGGGCAGAATTTTATGGGGATATTGAATAATTAATTACCAGTTTTTCCCCTCCTACTTCAAGTTTTATGACAGAATATGAACAATGACTTACTGAATTGATGATTGATGATCAAATCTGGACAATGGGAGAGTAAAGCACTTGTGAAAACTGCATCATTGCCATCGTTATCATCCTAACGATAGCAATAGTTAGCGTTTAAAGTTTGCAAAGTACTTTATATGCATTGTTTCATTTTAGTCTCACAATAACTCTGAGTTTTCATCACAGGGAATTGCGAGTGTGGATACAAAGAGGCTGGGAGTTCAAGGAAAGCATAGTGACATCGTTTGGTTGGAATGTGGAGTTTGCAAAGGACTTACTAGCCAGTATGTGGAAGTACTTGAATGCTAAGTTAAGGAATTTTTAGAGAGACAATGGGGAGCCACTGAAGATTTTTGAGCAGAGGGAGTGACATGGTCAGACCTGTACCTGTAGGTCCTTCTGAATGAAAGCTTACATTGGGTATGCTTTCTTTAATTTCCCTTTGCTATTCACTGAATGGATTTAAAAATCACAGAACTTTAGAATGTCAGAACTAAAAGTGACATTAGAGATTATTTAGTCTAACATCCTTGTTTTATAGGTTAGAAAGCCACAGCCAATGACCTCAATTCTTTTGTCCACTGATAGAAATCTTTGCGATGCTATGCTAAAAATGATGTGACTATGCTCCTCTATGCTAACTGAGTCAAATGTTTTGGGAGCTTGGTAGTGGTGGAAAACGAAATTAGAATCATTAGACTAAAAAGAGGGTCAAAGGCTAGCTAAATAAAAGATGAAAGACAAGATTGGACTGAAGTATTTATAGTTAAGGAAGAGTGGATAAAAGGACAGAAGTGAACTAGAATGAAAGTGTAACTGTATAGACTCATGTCAGAGATTTGATAGTCTTGGATTAGAAAGACCAGCCTTGCCCTTCATTCTCTTCCCACCCTTGTCACCAGTCTTGGTAAGAATTCAAGAGTGAGCCGTATTTCGCTTGGTTCAAGGAAACCTTAGGAAACCATTAACTTGATCTAGGAGAACATAAACTCTTTCAGGGCATGAAGTGTTTTATGTTTTGTTTTTGTATTTTGTCTTTGTATTTCTGGTACTCAGCACAGTTCTTGCACACAAGAGACATTAATTGAATGCTTGTTGTTTTCAACGTTCCAGGAAGGGGAAAGGAATAAGCATTTATTTAGCACCTACTATGTACCAGATATTGTGTTAAGAATTTTACTAATATTATCTCACTTGATCTGGGCAGAGAAACGCGATGAGTTTGGGAGGATAATTTAAACTTTTTGGATAGTCAGGAAACGCTAGACTTAGTAGTAACATTATTTCAACAAATATTAATTGTGTACCTACTATGTATAACTAGTCAGAGATTTGCACATTGTGTGCTTTATCACTGGGGCAAGGTCACAATGCTGTAATCTCTAGATATTTGGGGGGTGACAGAAGTGAAGGCAGAGACAGAGGACCTGGAATTTGATCAAGACTCTACATAAAATTTTGTCAGTTGAATGAATGAACTCACCAGTCAGGCACAGCTAATTGGATTAAATGGAGGCAGACATGCCTGTATAAATATTCCATGCTGTCTGTGTCAGTAAAGGATCAAGAAATGGTTTGTAGAGAAAAAAGGCTGAACATTTGCTGAGGAGTGGGGAAGAATAGAATGTTGTTGGATAGAATGGTAACTAACACCAGGCAAATGGAACTTTCTCTGAGGGTGCTGACATTCGAGGGGGACATTTCTTCCTCTTGGGGGCATGCTTCCTCCCTAAAGTGGTTGTCATCATTGTGTATTGCTTCTCTGTACTCTGTTGGTTAGAAAAGCCATCAAGAAGATACATAAAGCTAAGTAGAAGCTGGGGTAAACACTTTAGAGTGAAGAATGAGCTGAAAAAATCCAGAGGATGGCAACCAGGATGGTGAAGGACACAAAGATTATGGCATATGAAGATTATCCAAGGAAACTAGAAATGTTTAGCCTGGAGAAGAGGATGTATGATAGCTGTCTTCAGGCTGTCATATGGAAGAGGGATAAGACTTTTATTTCCAGAGGGGAAAACCAGAAGCAATAGGTAGACTTCTGCAGACACAAATTTTGTCTTCATGTCAGGAAAAAAATTCCTATTATTTGGAGCTAACCTAGAGTGAAATTGACTGTTTCAAGAGATGGTGGGTTTCTTTGTCATTGTATGTCTTTCATCAGAGGCTGGATGACCACTTGTTGAGTACATGGTTATAGTAACTGCTTTTCAGGGAAGAGTTGGATGATGGTCAAGGTCCCTTCTGATTCTTTTTTTTTTTCTTTCGTTATTGTAAACTTGACACGTACCAGCATATATGTGCATTTCCATATGCGAAGAACAGAAAAAAGAGAGTGGTACATGAACATCCATTACTTTAATGTATTCTAAATCCAGTAGGTTATTTCCAAAACTGTTCATCTTGTCTGTTTCCCTTTGAACCACTTTGGTTTTTTTTTCTTTTTTTAAATTTTATTTTTAACTTATGGAATAAAACAAGCATTTTCATAACATAGTACAAAAAAGATGATCTTACAAGAAATTGCATATCTACTATGCACAACTTACCATTTCTTTCCAATATGCAACAAAATCATTATGTAAATTTTTTTCTTTTTCCCTCTCCTCTTCTCACCTAGATGTGACTCTGACAGTGAAGTAGATCCCTTCTGATTCGAAGATTCCGTGACTCAAATGTGTCAAATTAGTAATTTAGACATGAGAGCATGAGATGGTCACCAGAAATGACTTTTCTACACGTCTGTGTTCAGATGAGGCATTGATGAATAGCAATGGGCTGACATATAGCTAGAGTTTCCTTTTAGTACTTAAAGGTATCAATCTTCCGGAGTCAAGAATCTAGAAAATGCTCCAATGGTCAGTAAAAATACTTGTGGATGTTAAAGCAGACTCTAGCCTTACTTTCTTTTTCTGATTTTAAAATTCTTTACCTATGTAGAGTAAGTCTTGGAAAAAGACTTTTTGTCAGATCTACTCCCCATCATTGGTATCAGAAAGAAGAATATTGGAGCAGGAGTGGCCCCATGATTGACCAGATGGGGCTCTGAAATTCACCATTTGGAAGGAAAAAAAAGCAAACATTTATTATATGTGCCAAATACTGTGAGAGGAACTTTACAAATATTATAACATATGATCCTAGGAGGTAGGCACTATTATTATCCTTATTTAATAGCTGGGGAAATGGAGGCATATGAAGGTTAAATGACTTCTCCAGGGCCATACAACTAGTAAGTGTATGAGATTGGATTTGAATGCAGATCTTTCTGCCCCTAGGGCCACTGTTTTATACACTGCACCACCTAATTATATGAGTTGGACAACTCCAACTCACATATCGTCTTCATCCATAGAACTCTCTCAAACTTTTCTCCTCCCTGCTCCTCCCTTTGTTAATTGGCTAATTGTTTGACTTTGCACCTCCAACACTTATCAAAGAGCCTGGCACATAGTAGGTATTTAATAAATGTTTGTTGAATTGCTTTGTTGAATTGAAGTCTACCATATCTTTCCTTTAATTAGCAGGATGGTTCACAAAGGAAAGAACAGATTGCCCTCTGCTAGAGTCAAAGACAGATGTTTCAATTTGTTTTTGCAGGAGCCTGAAACCATTTAGGTTTATTATTGTAAGATGGTGCTGACAAATAGAGACAGGGATTGCCGAGAAAGAAAAATGTTGATGACCACAATTGCCACCCCCTCATAATAGCGGCAGATATTATGTACACATCGACCAACTGGAACTAGAATAGTTCATACTTAATTGTCTTTGACTTTGCAAGGGGAAGGGCTGGATTAAATATGCAGCAGATTTCTCAAGCAGAAGATACATGCTTTCCATCCAGAGATCTAATTAAAGGATGCTGAGTGATTAAAAATGACCATGACACCCTCAGGAGAAAGTGACTGAATGCATTGGAGTGATAACGTCCTCGTGGTTACATCAGAGCTTATCTATGTTCCTCAGTAAATGTAATGAGTGAGGAGGATGTGACAAGCCCGCAAATACCAGCTGGAGCATCTGTACAATTTCCTTCTTTGCCTCTGTCTTCATTGAAGAGTCTGCATTTGATTTTAATTTCACTGGTTGGTGGTCTATGGGGGCACAAGTCTATTCTAGTACCACATTACTCTGATAATTTGCACATCACAACTGAGGAACAGAATCTTCTCTGTTGAGAAGAGATGCAGGCTTTATGAAGAAAAGATTTTCTCCTTAGGTTATTGTCTAGACTTGTCTTTTGTTCAGTGTCTTTAAATGAAGTTGTGTACTCAACTATCTTAGGGTCTTAAACTACTCATTTCCAGACTGTCATAGGACTTTTATTTCCACAGAGATTTTGGTACTTTGGGCTAAGTCACTGCCTCCTGTTAAAGTACAAATACCTGATCACTGGCTGTGTAGAGAGATTAGAGAGGGATTAGGTTGTGATATATTGCTGAAGAAAAATAGGATAAAGGCCATGAACTTCTTTAACCTTTTATAGCCATTGCAGTTGCTGTTATTTGCACAGAACAGAGGAGGAAGATGGGAAAGGTTAAAAATCATTTCCTCCTCAAGTATAATTCAGCTCTATTTCTTTTTGAGGAAGAAGAATCCTTAAGATATTTGTCTAGCCAGATCATAAATTAGGTGAAAGTTGGATTGAGGGACTCAGAGAGGCCTTAGCTGGGGTGTCTTTCACATTCTTTGAGCAGCTGTAGGTTGTTTTTTTGTTTTTTTTGTTTTTGCAAGGAAGAGGCTTATTAACCACAGCAGTAACTTCCTTTCCCAAAAAGTAGATGAAATTAAGAGTAGCAGATGGCCTGAAGATAACACCTCCCCTGAACACTATAGCTGAGTTAAGTAAAAGAATGAGAGAGTTAGCTGAAAGAGCTATAGTCCTTCTCTCAAAGGGAGGAGGTTGGCTAATAGCAGAGCTTCCTGTTGAAGGGGTTCTTAATCTAGTGTCTGCGAATTTTTTAAATAATTTTTTTGATAACTATATTTCAATATTACAAATGTCTATCATAATACTTTGTATTTTATTTTATGCATTTAAAATATGATTCAGAGAAAACGTCTGTATGTTTCACCAGACATGAAGGCAAGATACAAAAAAAACTAAGAACCCCTTTCCTATGAGATTGGGGTAGCATCTGATAGAATTGGGCTACCAGAACTGTAGCTCTTCTTTTCAGGAAAGAGGCTTACTAATCACAGCACCCCTAGTGGATATTGATTGGATAGGGTATGAAGAGATCCTGAACACTGATGAATAATTGAAGAGGGACTGGAACAGAGATGTGATGACCAATAGGAGATGTGTGACCAGCAGGGAGCAGTGGAAAGTATTGCTAGAACGGGATCAGACATCAGAGTATAGCGTGATGATGTCATCAGAAGACTTGCTTCTTTAGGGGTACATGAATAAAGGTGTCCAACATACTATAGTTATTAGCACATTAGTGCAGGAATTGGTAACCTACAGTATTGGGTCAGCTTTAGTTGTCATGCAGACCAGTCGTTACTATCAGGTGTATTTTCCATTCCCCTAAAAAAAACCCAACAAATCCAAACAACCCAACATAATGTGACAAGTATGCAAACTTAATACTCTTATTTATTATTACTTGTTTTGTACGTGTGTGATTTGTTTCCCTAGTAAGCTTTTAGAAGGCAGGGGCCTGTGCCTTTTTGCATATCTACAACCCATCCCCACTCCTATATCTAGCACAGTAGCATGCTTATTAGATACTCAATAATGCCTTGTGTGAGTGTGTGTGTGTATGTGTGTGTGTGTACATACACACACACACACATACACATGATAAAAACTGCGTTATTGTTCAGTTGTGTCTGACTCTGTGACCTCATTTGGGGTTTTCTTGGGAAAGATACTAGAGTGGTTCGCTATTTCCTTCTCTATCTCATTTTTACTGATGAGGAACTAAGGCAAACAGGATTAAGTGACTTTTCCCAGGGTCACACAGCTAGTAAGTATCTGAGGCTGGATTTGAACTCATGAAGATGAATTTTCTTGACTCTAGGAGTAGCATTCTATCCACTGCACCACCTAGCTGCCCCTAAAACTATGTAAATTCAATTCAACAACCATTTATTAAGTTGTAGATTCAAAAGAAAAAAACTAAAAGAGCATTTGCTCTCAAGGAGATTACTATAAGTTCATGGGTGAGGTACCAAGGGGAGCACAAATACTCAAAAATCACAAGTCAGTTTATTCCTCATAAACATATATGTGTGCAGCTCCATAGCTCTTCAGTCTCTCAGGTAAGCAGAAATGTGGGCATACAGCGGTGTGTAGATGCCTACTTTTGTCAAATGTCCAGAGCTCTAGGTCTCCCTCCTTATATCTGATTTCTGTACCTGGGCAGAATCACAGGGACCAAGCAGGAGGGGAACCTTTGGGGCAGTTTAATCAGTGGAGCAGTGAGGCAGGGACTCCCCTTTTTGACAACAAGGACATTGTGATTTGGAAAGTTTGCTAAACTGATTATGATCAGGAGAACCTTGTATACCTTGTTTAAATGGAGCTAACTTAAACAATTGGGTACATTGCGTACCAGTGGGTGCATTGGAACTTCCTGGTACATAGGCAGGTTAATCAGAGATTAAACATGGAGTTCCTTCTGTCAGCTAGGGCATAGCAATAGCTAGCAATAGGTTAATCTTCGTAATTCCATTCTATTGAATTTATGTAATCTGCATATAGCTATCACTTATGACTCCAAGAAGTTTTGTAGCATGCCCAGGGGTCACACCTGAGTAAAACCATCTTAGCAGGTGGGTTAAACCAGGTTAAGGGTAACCAACAGGCCTAAAACCCTTTGGTGAGTTAGGGGAATATCTACCCTAAACATGTGAAGATTTCCTCTGGTGGAATAATCATATGAGAACAATTTGTTCCAATGGTCATGAAGGCGGCTAAATCAGGCGTCATGGAGCACTTTGAGTTGGTCAGATACCAAAGACATCAAGATCATCTGCTAGATCCCAGGCCATCACCAGTTGTCCTGACTTCTCTATTGCTGCTGGACTTTGATGACTCTGGAAGAGAGAGTGATGCCGATGACTTTGTGCAACTGTACCTCATTTAAATCTAGTTCACATGGGATGTCACTGGCCCTCTTCTAAACAAAGGACAAACAACATATATAATCTGTACACAGATGAGTAAATTTTAAGTAATTTTTTTTGGGGAAAGAGAAAGCACTAACAACTAAGAGGATGAAAAAAGGTCTGATATGCGGAGTGGGTGTCACCTGATTCTCTGATGTACTTCCCACTCTCTTGACTTGGTTTAAAACATGATAATAGAGAACTTCTCTGAAGGAATGCTAACAGAAGAGTAGAGGGCTGAAGACTGAGCACATTTAGTGGATGGAGGCAGCAATGTCACGCCAGTGGAAAGAATGCCCTCTTTTTAATTATATTTTGTTTGTATGTATTTTCTTCTATGGGGATGATTAAATAGAAATAAAGTTGTGGCATAATTGGATAAATTAACACCAAAGAAATGTAGTAGAAAGAGAAGACAGGGTGTTGTAGTAGGTGGGGTAGCCAAGAATTTAATTGGATAAATCCACACACAATTAACCTCTAGATGAGATGGTCTTAATCTTGAGTCCATGAACGTGTTTAAAAAATATTTTGAAAACTGCATTTGACCATAATTGGTTTATTTTCTAGTCCTATGTATTTTATGCATTTTAAATCACTTTTCTGAAAAGGGACCCATAGGTTTCACCAAACTGCCAAAAGGGTCCATGACACACAATAGTATAAGACTAAAAACCTTTTCCCTGATTAATTAGCATTGTCACCTGTAAAAGGGCCTGTGTTAGGGGACAGAGCTGGGTAGCTCTCTGAGAGATATAGAGTCTGGTGCCCTCTGGTGGAGGGTAGAACATGTAGTGTTTTCCCCCCCTTTTATTTTTTAATTAAAAAAAATCAGTTCCAAATTCTCCCCCTTTCCCCAACTGATTGAGATAGCAAGAAATACAATACTCATTATAATGTGAAGTCATGCAAGACATATTTCCACATTAGCCAAGATACATAACTTCTGAAGTGAACATGTGATTGATAGTATTTGTTTCCTACTATTGAACAGGAACAGGACAGTCAGCCCTGTCCCTGGTGATTAAATATGTAATTCCAATTAGTCATTCCCAGAGCCAATTCACATTAGTAAGATTGCCCTTCTCCTTGTGGTTTCTAGGAGGGATTTGGGTGGGAAGTGTGTTGTTGGGATTCCAGTTCTAAAGTTTGGGCATTATGACTGCTTGTCTCCATTGGAAGGGTCAGTGGCTATGGCTCAGTAAAAACTGAATTCTGGCCATGCAAGGTACAAGAAAGGGATTGTTAACAGAGTGCCAATTAAGGTGGAGGCTCTTGACCTTTCTTATTGCATGCTTTATTTTGCAAACCATATATCACATGATGTTTTGACAGCTGATTTTTTCAGCCAAGGCATGGTATACTTTGGCAAGGTATATACATACAAATATTGAACATTTATGTTGTTTTCATAGCTGGAAGAACTTTTAAAGACACAACTCTGAAGTACAGGATGAACAAAGCAACTTTTCTCTAAGTGACCAACAAGTAATTCTTTAGACCATTAAGAGTATATGAAGGGAGCTGTGTGACTGTAGCCTCTTAACCAGTGAACCCTGAGAGAGGACTGACTTTCAGAGTCTGGTGGTTTGGGCTTCTTTCCTGGGTGACCTTAAAAGGGCATCTTCTGAGATGGGAAATTTCCGTGTATTGGTTGGCCCATTTGCTTAACCAAAGCTGCAACCAGACTTATCTCCACACCTGTAAACTGGGAAATATAAAGTCTTAATTAAGTTATTAAAAGAGTTCCACAAGAAGAACAATATTCTGAAATGTTTTAATAATGTTATGATCTTCTTTGGGAGATGCAGAAATACCTGAAAAAAGAATACGGAGAAAGGAGGGCCAATAGCAGGGCATTTGGAGAAACTGAGCAACAGAAATTTGCCTAATATTTCAGAAGAGTTGGAGAATTGAGTTTTCCTTTGGCTGGGCAGGTTGGCTGAGCATTTAGCTGGTAGCAAAAATAATGTCACCTAGTTTGAATTTAGCAGTTCTCAAACAATGAACTTTTTTATGAGCTGCTGAGAGATTTGGAAACTGATAGTATGTCTCTTTGTAGTTGTAAGACTACAAGCCTGAGTCTTTTCTGCCATCCACAAACCATCAACATTTGAGTAATGATTGTTTGTTGCCTCCTGTAGGAAAATCATTCTTGTTTTCCATATGCCTACTAACATGGAGAAGTTAAGAGGAATGAGTAGCTTTCTCTTCATAGTAACATAAAAATACTGATGTTTCATTTCAGGACCTGAAAGTACCAGGATTTGGTCAGTGTTCTTTCTCCAAGACCTCTGTCATCTTCTCTGCCTTAGTAAACAGTCTTTATGAGTTTTTGTGGCTGAAAGAAATGCTTTTTTAAAAGGTAGTGGAATGAATTGAGGGAGAGCCCTGGGAATCTTTAGCTCAATATGAAAATGTTCTATCTTAACATTTATACACGAAGAGCTGTTTTCTTCACGGATTAACAGTTTGTGATACAAAAAAGAGTGTATGAATTGAAATATTTTTCTTAAAATCAGTGAATTGGTGGTGATTACTGACAGTACATGTCTCATAATTGAATTTAAGACTGCTGTCCTTCACTTTCCAGACCTTTCTTAAAACCATTGAATGATTTAAGAATCACACTGGACTGGGTGCAAACCAAAGACTAGAACTTATAAAGCAGAGTTGATTTTCCACCCCTCCCCCCCCAGCCTTTTTCTTGGAAGGCTATATGTGTACATAGCACCCTAACTAGGAAAGGGAACTGGAGCTTTGACCCAGGGCACTGAAATTTAGAGGGTACTGATGGCCCTTGTAATTGATCAGCAGGAAGAAATGGCTGGTCATAGTGCCTAGCTAGCAAGAATGATTAATTAAAATAGGATTCTACCAGATTGTGATTGGCAGCAATATCTCAGTTGAATTTTTCATGGATCTGGCACTACCCTATTCTGTTCTCTCCCTTGTGGCAACCTCCTCAGCAGGGGCCCTCCATGTCCCCAAGCCTCTGTCTTCTTACCATGAAGAACTGTTTTCTCCAGGGATTCTGCCCCTAACCAGGTCTTGTGTCTTGAGGTTTAAAGTTTCTCTCTAGGGTCCATATGCTCAACTGAATTTGTTTTATAAAGCTGATTTCTGCTATTTGCTTTGGGATTATTTTTTGTCACTTGCTTTGGGCACTGGAATTGCTTTGATATGGCTGTAAATGTGTGTGTGTGTATGTGTGTGTGTGCGTGTGCATAATGAGACATTCTACAACATAAGTATATGTATGACTAGATTTTATGCAGGACCAGTGGTGTGTGAAACAACATATTAAACAGTTTCTGAATGTATTAATCAGTCAACAAGTACTTATTAAGGTCTTGCTACGTGTAAGGCATTGAACTTAGTGTTGGGGAAACCAAAACAGCCAAAAAAATGTTGTTCCAGGGTGAGGGGATGGGAAGGGAACAACATCTAAGTAATTCGGTACCTGGCAGATCTATACAGAATAGATGAAAGTCATCTGAAAGAGGATGGCATCAGCCACTGTATGTGTGTGGAGGAGACATTTTGCTGAGTGATTTTTCATGTGTTCGTTAAATATTTTCATAGAGTAGGAAATCAAGAAGATCCAAGTTAAAAATCTGACCTCAGCCACTTATTAGCTGTGTGAACCCGGAAAAGTCACTTAACTTCTGCCTGACTTAGTTTCCTTAACTGAAAAATGGGGATAATAGCACTTCCCTCCAAGGATTCTTGTGAAACTCAAATGAGATAGTGTTTGTAAAGTGTTTAACAGTGTCTTGTACATAGGAGGTGTGATATAATTATTACACGGGTCAGTTTGTGAGTGTGGGAAGACAGACTAAAGTAGAGCAGTCAATAAATGAATGTACGTGTAAATAAGATGTCCTGTAGAGGAGCTCTGTTTGTTTGGTATTTGTTGTTGTTGAGAAAGCAGTGCTAGATATCCCACAGTGAGAGATAGCATGGTATAGTCACAAAGGCCCTGGTAGTCAGAGGGGGTATATGAGGATATACAGGGAGCATCAGCACCTCTGACGAGAGGGCTTTTTCAGGGCTGCTCATCCACCTTGGGTATCCCCCTTCACCCATCTCTTGACTATGTCTCCAAGAAGCTGTAGCAGTGAACACACCTGGTAAACTATTTTGGCAGTTGGGCCAAACTAGGCTGAGGGTAACTGACAGGCCTCAGACCTATCAGTGAGTTAGTGGGGTATCTCTGTCCCAAACCTGTGAAGACTTTCCTTGGTATAACGCGTGGATGAGAACAATTTGTTCCAGCAGTCATGGAGGCGGCTAACGCAGGCACTGTGGGTCAGGCATCAAAGACATCAAGGTCATCCACTGCATCCTGGGCCATCACCAGTCATCCTGACCTTTGTCTTTCCACTGGACTTCAATGACTCTGGAAGAGAGAGTGAGGCTGAGGATTTTGTGCAACTCTGCCTCACTTAAATACAATTCATGCATGAGACATGACATCCCCCTGTGATGTCATTGGTCCTCTTTGAAATGAAGGATGAACCGTAGGTCGTTAGAGGGACTGACTTTAAATCCCAGCTCTGCCACTTTAACCTCTGACCATTCACTTTATTATCTATCAAACGCTTCATTATCTATAATACTTGCACTTCCTTTCTTAGAGAATTGTTGTGAAGAAAGTGCTTTGTAAATTGTACAGCGTTACGTAAACATGAATGATTGATGTTTATATGACAGGTTGTCTTTACTAAATGGGTGATACAGTAGATAGAGTGGGCCTGGAGTCAGGAAGAGCTGAGTTCAAATCTGGCCTTAGATGCGTACTAGCTGTGTAACCTTAAGCAAGTTTCCAAATCCTGTTTGCCTCAGTTTTCTCATCTGTAAAATGAGCTGGAGAAAGAAATGTAAAACCATTATGGAATCTTTGCCAAGAAAACCCTAAATGGGGTCAGGAAAAGTCAGGCATAACTGAAATGTTTGAACAATTTTTATTAAATAGAGGGAGGTAGTGTGTAAGCTTGCCTGTGGGCAGGCATCCTTTTGTCTGGAGGTGTTCAGCATGCGAAGGAGAACCCTCCAGAACAACTGCGTCAGGTATGGACTTAGATTAGAACAATTTTACAAGCTCCTTTCCAATGACTCATCTGTCAGCTCCTTCCTCCCCTCCACTGGAAGGGAGGAGAGGGGCAGGGGACCAATAAATGCATCAAGGCTGTCTTTGGATTTCACAGTCAATTCAATCAAGGAAAGTCAATTCTCCCTCCCAGTCCCACCCCTTCCCTCCCAAATGTTGCCACTGCTCTGCTGTGCTCTGCTTAGAGCCTGCATTGTAATGATACAGACAGAAGGAATGATGAACATATGGGCTGTTCTCAGAGGCTGGGTTGGATTCAGGGACTACAATGCAGGGGAATGAGGGAGGAGAATGGGCAGGAAGCCTCTGAATGCTTGGGGACACTCCAGGGATGGTGATACCTTGGTTGCCACTGGCTTAGTAGCTCTTAGTGCAGTCCCCTACTCTGTGTCAGTAGACAGAGAAACAGGCAAGTAGATAAATAGAGAAAACATTTATTAATCACCTACTATGTGCCAAGCACTATGCTAAGATTGAGTATACAAATAAAAAAGCAAAGACAGTTCTTGCCCTCAAGGAGCTTATATTCTAATGAGGAAGACAGCACATGAAGGAACTTAGAAATGGACTGGTCCTGGTATAGGGCCAGCAGCATAGAGTGGCATGGACATTTGGGGGATAGCAAAATATAGTAATAAGTCCATTTACCTACCTAAGCCAGGGGAACCAGCAGGGTGGAGACCAAGGTTCTGGTAGGGTGGACAAAGAGAGTGGGAGATTTGGGCCATGGTGATGAGATGGCAGAACAGATGGTGGAGGCCTGAGCCCTGGGATTAATAAAGCTCTTTGATTAGTTATCTCATCTGATAGAGAGTACTTTGAAAATCTTTAAGCGATATATGAATGCCAGCTAATAGTATCTAGTAGGCTTTACAAATGTTTATCGATTTCATTGTTGGTTTGTTGAAGATGTACAAACCCTCCAGTTGCGTCCTCATTGACTATTCTCCAAGTGTCCCATGGGCATTTCCACCTCTCCTTTTGATCATGGGCATTTCCTCCATCCATGCAGTTGTAACCATTTTATGCCTTCTCCTCTGGAGTGGTTCTCATTAGTAATCTTCTGCAATCTTTTTATAGAGGGAAATTCTTATTCAAATACAGGCTGAGCTGGGTGGTCTCTGAGATTCCTTTTACAGACTTCCATTCTGGGATTCTGATTCTATAATTATTTCCCCAAAGATGTGCTTTTGCGGTAGGCCCTAACCCTCATCAGCCCCATCTAAGCTTCATTGGTGATGAGCTTATGTGTGTGTTCTCTCATGTAGAAGTCTATACGCGGGCCTGTTCAAATACCACCTCTGGTAAGTCACATAACCTCACTATGCCTTAGGTTCCTCCTCTGTAAAATAGAGGAGGTTGGAGTAGTTGGCCCTTAAGATCCATTCCAGGTCACAGTTCATGCTTCTGTGTTTTTCTAGGTCTAATGGCTCTAGTTGAATTATTATTAACGAATATTGGGTATGATGACTAGAAAGAACATGTTTCTCTAGGAAAAAAGAAGTAAAGATTTCACATCTCAACAAATGATGGGTTCTGGGGGAACCCAAGCAAACCCTCATGGGTATTTAGGGCATGGGGAGCAGGTAAGGTAGACAGGAAAGATGATTGGAAAATTGGGGAGGGAAGAGTGTTGAGGTCGGTAGAAACTCAGATTGATGAGAGTGGTGGCAATGAAGGCAAGTTGTGAGCTGTACTGCCTTGAGCCTAGCACCTTAGAGTGGGATAAAGAGAGCATAGTATATGGAGTTAGGAGACCTGGGTTCAAATTCTGATTCTGCCACTTACTACTTGTGTGATTTTGGATGACTCAAACTTATTGGGTCTCATTTTCTTCATCTGCCAAATGAGGAAGTTGAACTCAGTGGCCTCTAATGTCCCTTTGAGCCTGAAAATAGATGAGTTGAGCTCTTCCTCACTCCAGGAGAGAACTTGGAAAGGGAATGTGAGATTGATATGCTCTGTACAGCGTGCCAGAGAGTACAGGTGAGTCAGCCAGTGACCTATGAGAAGATGTTGCAGGATGCTATGTTGTCCTGATGCATTTGCTCCTAGGCTCTGGGGCTGTCTGGTGATGTACAGGTAAGACCTGGCTTTTCTCAGAGCTTTGGCGACACTTGATATTTCTGGGTAATTTGCCCATTTGTGTGTTAAGATTGCTGGGGTCTGAGAAAGCCCATTAGTGGGTTCACAAAGATTCCCAGCAGCTTTATAACAAAATGCTTTTGAGTTGGAGTGACCATATCCATTCCTCCCCTGCTGGGGTTCACTGCCATTTGACTGGAGGATTGTACAAAATCGGTTGCTGCTCCTCCTCACACCTATTTTTCTTTACAGTAAAGGAAGTTGTATGTGATGATCTCAAGCAATAATCTTACTTTATTTCCTGCCTTAAAGCATTTTAAACAGGCATTCTCAACCTGGGGTCTGAGAACTTAAAAATTTTTTATGATCATTTTTCAACATAATTGGTTTCCTTTACATTTCCATGTACTTTATTTTTGCATTAAAACCATTCTTCTGAGAAGTGGCCCTTAGGTGTCTCCAGACTATCGAAGGAGCCCATGACACCACAAGGGTCAAGAACCCCTGATTTAAGGTATAGTTATCACTATCTTAATAATGAGGCACAGAGGCCAGGAATATGTTACTCAATAAACAACCAGAGTTCCATGGGAGGGGCCTCTGGCCAGCAGATCAGTCAGAACATTGGTAGAACTGGGGAGACTTGAGTTAACCCTGGCATTCCCCTGCCCCAAACTGGGGATATTGTGAGCCATGAAACAGCAGAGTAGACCCAGGGCAGTTTAAGTGCATCGCCCTGGGACCTAGCTGTGGAGCCTTTGGGCAAGGATATATATTTAGGACTTTGATAAAGGACTCAAGAGACCCTAGGGAATATCCTTGTCTACTGCTTTTAATTTCAATGCCAGGGGCATTTACTTTTCTGAACCACTCCCTACTGACCTGTGATTGCCTTTACCTAGGGGTTGTTGAATGCTTTTATTAAAAAGGGATGGCTTTTTTGAATCCTCAGGCTCTGGGTGATCTGTTGCAACAGATGTGTAAGTAGAACTAAGACACTCTCTGGCCAACCCTCTACTCCCCACCTCCAAACCCTTCTACTAGTTTTTCCCATTTTAATGGTGAGGTAGCTGAAGCTGGGAGAGAACACATATCTCACCCAGGTCGCAAAAGAAGAGTAGAAGTGTCTTTCCCTCAAAGCAATGGGCTAGTTAGGGGTTGTTCAGTTGTGTCTGACTCTTTGTGAGCCCATTTAGGGTTTTTTTGATAGAGACACTGGTCTGGTTTTTCTGTTTCCTTCTTCAGCTCGTTTTACAGATGAGGAAACTGAGGCAAACAAGGTTAAGTAACTACAGCTAGTAATTGTCTAAGGTTAGATTTGAACTCAGGAAGATGAATTTTCTTGACTTCAGGTCTGGCACTTTATCCGATGTGCCACCTAGCTGCCGTAAAGGTAATGGAGAGGTAAGAATCAATTGCACAGTTTGTCTTCAAGATGAGTATATAAGACTTTTCCTGAAAAAAAGGGAAGAAAGTATTTAGATAAGTACATCTCTATCTTCATATGACATTTTATGTTTTTCAATTCTCATTACTCACTGTCTCTCATCAGGTTTCCTTGAGAATTTTGTGGTTGATTTGGGTACTTATATTTTTTTTTTAAAGCTCCATTTAACAGATGAAGAAACTGAGACCAGAGAAATTCAATCAGCAAGCTATTTAGCTGCATGATGCTGGTGGTAGGTCAGTTCTTGTTTTCTTTTTCAGTTTTCTTTCTGTTCTCATTGTCCTCAGTTGTGAGAAGGTAATCTCTAGATTCCAGGGCATCCTGATTGTTACTCTATAATCTGTATGGGGAAGGGGATTTGGGGGGAGACAGAGCAGGAAGATAAGATTCTAGTCTGGAATTTGGTCTTTTGGGGACAGGAGATGGTAAACACTCCCCATCTGAACTCTGAGCAAACCTCGTAGATGTTCTGTTTTCCTGTTACCTCTTCTACCCCCTCACCTGCTCCCTTTCTGAGACTTCTCTTCCCTCTTGCCTGTAGTCTGTGGATCCCCTACCTTTCAGACATGCAAGGAGACAGGCCAGAAAATGCTCACAGTTTCAAATGTGCAGATCATCCCCTTCAGACTGGTTGGATCTACCTCTCCCTAGTGTCTCAAGCTCAGCTTGAAGGAGCTGACTCAGCGGTGAATTGCTCAAAAAGCCAGAGGTTGCTGGGAGCCCAGGTTGCCTGTGGATCCACAAATGCTGACACTAGCATCAGTCTTGGCTGCATCCTTTTGGCGGGCTGCCATCTCATTACCTGTTGGGTGGAGGTCAGCTTGATGCTGCGCTTTTATCTGCCCAGAAGATAGGGTGTGGAGGGGCCATTTGCCCTTTGATGGATTAAGTGTCTCTGTCAGTCAGTTCATTTATCCTCTAGGTGAAAGGTACAGCAGGCTGGAACCTAGCTGTGTACTTGCCCACTAAGACTGGAAACAATCAGATGCAGAAGAGCAGACTGGGTGTGTACTTTTGGTCTCAGGACAGATTTCTCTTTTCCTAGCACGGTGCTTGGAATATAGTAGATGCATAATAAATACTGATTGACTAATTGATTTCTCCCTCCCTCTTTTCTCTTCCTTGCGCTTTGTGACCAGAATTAGCTCTGCAAAAAAAGTATTGTCTGAGAAGTTAGTTGTCATATACCTTATGTTCCAGTCATACCAACTTTCTTACTTTCTTCACACAAGACTATCCATTTTCTTTTCCAGTCTTTGAATCAGCTGCCCCCATGTCTGTAATGCACCCTTTCTCACCTCTACCTCTTAGAATAAACTCAAATCAAATGCCACTTTCTATAGGAAAACTTTTCTGATCCCCACCCCCACCCCAGTGTCATTCTATCTTTAAGTTACTTGATATTTATTTTATAGAAATTTTGTAGATATTACATTCCTCTCCATATCATTCCTCTCCATCTGCCCCCCCCTCAAAGAATATCAGCTTTTTGAGAGGACTATTTATTGTATTTTTGTGTCCCCAGCACAGTGACTGGCATACAGGTGATCACTAGATGCTGGATGAATAAATGAAAAAAAGAGTAAGTGCTTTCTAAGCATTAATGATGGATAGAGCACTTAGCACCTCTCCTCTTCCCATGTTGGCCATCTTCCCAGCTGTCCAGTACTAGCTCTGGGTCTCCAGGTCATAGAGTGATTTCTCTAATCTGAGTAGGATTCTCAGCCACAGGATCTGAAGCAGCTCAACTATTCACATATTTCTTTCCCTTGGGAGCAAAGATGGATCAGAAGAAGTTCTCCGTAGTTCTGAGGGGAAAATAAAAGAATACTGTGTTCCCAGATGCAGCAGTATTTATCAAAGGGTCAGAAACTATAAATTGATGGCAAGCAGCCCAAGGTCTCCCTTCTCTAAGGACAAGAACCAGGGAAAAGCTCAGCCAAGACCATTGGAGGTTGGAGAAGACATCTTAGCTTCATCATTGCTTCTTCCTTGAATTGGGATTTACCATGTTCCATATCAACAGGAGGCATTGGGGGGAATAGGAGAGGGGGCAGTACTGACTAGCCTTCCCAACACCAACAAACCTGATATGAAGAGACTCCAGCCTGTAGTACTGTGGTTGCTGCTGACCTGTTGTTTTCTCATCTCTAGCAACCCCATTCTCTTCCTGCATGTACTTTATGATTTTCTCATGCCAAGTAATGTACTCTTTATCAACCTACACCAAGAAGCAGCCAGATTTCTCCATCTACCACCATTTGTCACATGCCAGCAGTCTTCCTACTCCCCAGCAGCCCTAAATCCCCTTCCTGCAATCTTCAGCTACTTTTGCGATGGTAGGACCTGTAGGGAAGGAGGGTATAAGCATTTACTAAGCACATACTATGTGCCAGACCCTGTGCTAATACCTTGCAAATATTCTCTTGTTTGATCCTTATAACATCAAGGGAAGTTAGGTGTTAAGATCTCTGGAGAGGGATCTTTCCCTTGTCTCTTTGAAAGGCAGTACCTGTGTTCTTTTTGCCATCCAGCCTTCCTCCTTCCTCTGTCTCTTCCTTATTTATTCTTCCCCATGTTCAGTCACTACATGGAAATAAAGATACATTTGTCTCTTACCTTTGATTTTGGGGTCTGCCAAGCACTGGCTTACATTTTTCTTTCAACTAATAATGATGTGTGCTACCCACCTCTTGATGGAAATGTGATAGACTCAAGATGTGGAATGAGACATACATTTTGGACATGGACAATGTGAGAACTTATTTTATTGACTATGAATATTTGTTACTGTTTTTTTTTTTTTACTGTTGTTTCTTCTTTTAAATTGAGTTAGGTGGGAGAGAGGTTTTACTGGGTTTTTTAGGTGGGAGAGAGAGAAGATAAATGCTTGTTAACTGAAAAATGCAATAAAATACTTTTTAAAAGCCTCTTTGCCTCAGTTCCTTTGGTTGGACAGGGCAAATGTATCCTGCCTTGCTCTTTGCCTGTATTCCTTAACCAACTTGCTTTCTTGTTCAGCCAGGGTCCTATTCAAACCCTGAGTTTTTTTATATTTTATGGATTTATAGATTGACCAGAGTGAATTATAAGAAGGCAATTATCCCAAGAGAAATAAGGTCCCAGGCTTCTCGAACATGAATAAACGAAATGAAAAGCATATATTAAATGATTACTATGTGCCAGGCACTGTGCTGGATATACAAATACAAAAGCCATATAATTCCTGCCCTCAAGGAGCTTTCATTCTGATAGAAGGAGACAACTATGGAAGTGGTGGCCAAAGAAGGAAGTTTTGAGTAGTCATGAGGATGACAAATTTGATCCCTAGAGGAAGTGATTGACATTCCTTTCCAGAAATCATGGTAGAATTAATTTCATTGTGTGTAGAGAAGGAAGAGGATGGGGAACAGGGAAAGGAATACAGAGTGTCTAGAAGGAAAGATGATTGTAAAGCATGATTTGGTGGCTAGAACAAGTTAGATAAAGTAAACTCTCACCATATAAGATACCAGCTTCCCAGGATAGTTTTCAGAATTCTCCATCTTAGATAAGAGGACATCTATTTTGAAAGAATAAAAGGTGATGTAATGATAAATACAGCTAACAGGACAGTGGTCCTCAGAGAACGCTAAGCTACTACCACTGTTTTTTCTTCCCTAAGCAGAACACCCTGGCAATTCATTGTATGCCTAGAACATTCCCTCTCCTTGGGTCAATCAGAAACCCCAAGCTGAGGAGGGGCTGAGTTCTGGGAGCCTCTTGCTTTCGTGATCCTCTTGCAGGGATCTCTAGGGTGACTGGTTTCTGAATACAGCCTTACTCTGGTGAATAAACTGGCTATGTCTTTAGGGCTTCCCTGACCTGGCATCTGATAGACTACAAGAGATGCCTAATAACTGAGTGCAAGAACTCACATTTCTATACTGCTTCATTTTACAAAGTATTCCACCCCCCACCTGGAAAGTATGTTTACAGATATTAACGTTCTAGTTTTACAAATGAAGCCACTGAGGTTAAGTGACAACCAATTAGTAAGCGACCAAGGGTACACCGCAGCAGCATCTCCTGGGCCTTTGCTCTCTCTACTATAATCTGCCTCTGTAACCACTGTTGGGAGAGATGAGGTGGGGTTTCTTCCCTAATTCCTCACTTTCAGTATAATTTTACTTCATGGACAAGGGTAGGACTTTGGTAGCAGAATCTATCTATCTATCTATCTATCTATCTATCTATCTATCTATCTATCTATCATCTATCTATCTATGTATCTATCATCTATCTATCTATCTATCTATCTATCTATCTATCTATCTATCATCTATCTATCTATCTATCTATCTATCTATTTATCTATCTATCATCTATCTATCTATCTATCTATCTATCTATCTATCTATCATCTATGTATGTATATACATACATGCATACACAAATCCACACAAAGATTCTCTTCTCTCATCTAGGCCCTGCTTGAAGCCTCCAAGGAGGAGGACCCTACACCCTCTTGAAAGATCCAGTTCCACTTCTGATTAGCTCTAATCGTTCAGAAGTTTTCTTTTCTGACATCAAGTTTAAATTTTGCCTCTTTGCAACTTCCTCGGCCCTTTGGGACCAGCCGTAACATGTTTAATTCTTCCTTTACATGACAGCCCTTTAAATATTTAAAGATGATTATCATATCTCTTTTTGAGGCTTCTGGTTAAACACACACACTTCTATCAATCTCCATGTGGTGTGTACTCAGGTCCCTTCAATATTCTGATTGCTTTCCTCTGGCCACTCTCCAGCTTATTGATAGCCTTCTTAAACTACACTTTGTACAGTGCTGGCACATAGTCACTGCTTAATAGATGCTTGTTGAGTGACTGACTAAAATGAAGAAATAAGTATTTATTATGTGCTAACTGCTTGCTACATGCTATGCTAAACACCGGCTACATAAAGCATTTATTAAATTGTCATTGTGTTTCAGGTACTATGCTAAGAAATACAGGCATTAAAAACAACCCTTCCCTAAAAAAGCTGACATTTAAAGAAATTAGATTCTAATGTCATGTGGTGCCCAGACCTGAATTGTTGATGTTATTGCTGAATTGCGTCTGACTCATTGTGACCCTATTTGGGCTTTTCTAGTTAAAGATTTTGGAGTGGTTTGTCATTTACTTTTCCAGCTCATGTAAGGAACTAAATAAGGAACTAAAGGCAAAGAGGGTTAAGTGACTTGCCCATGATCACACAGGCAGTAAATATCTCAGGCCAGACTTGAACTTATAAAGATGAGTCTTTCTGACTCTACTATCCACTGTGTCACCTAGATGCTCCCAAATACAGTACTCCAAATGAGGTTGGATGAGGGCAGAGTGCAGTGGTATTATTATCTACCTATTTGTGGAAGTTATACTCCTCTTAATGTAATCCAAGTTTGCATTAGGTTTTATTGGGGGAAAAGACATCACATTGGTGCCTCAGATTGAGCTTGTGGTCCACTAAAACCTCCAGATACTTTTCAGGACAACTGCTTGTCCTAACCATACATCCCTTATCTTGCTTTTTTTTTTTTTTTGTGAAATTGACATTTTGCATCCAACTACAAGACTTTACATTTATGTCTATTGAATTTCATCTTATTAGATTCAGTTCAGGGCTCTACCCTGTCAAGATCCTTTCACATCCTGGCTTTGTGTGCTTGCAATATGAAAGGGAAGTTTGTAAGAGTGGGAAGAGTTCTTTGGTACTGCTCTCCCCAGCCATCCTCTATATATAGGAGACGCTTCTCCATTCTCTACAGGTTCCTGTCTCTGATCCCTAAGCAAAGCTTTCAAGTCAGAGGAATCCAAATCCTTCTAAGTGGAAATTACTGGACTTTTGACCAGTCAATGTCACATTGTTTGCAGGGAATGACACTAGGCACCCCAGATAGAGAAAAAGAAAACAGAAACAAGAGTCTGAAGTCATAGGTATATTTTTAACGAGCATCAAGGTTACTGGGTCCTAGATCCAGGAAGCATAATTGTAGCAATGAATTATAGGAACATGGATACAAAACAGGAAAGTGCCTGTTTCAACCCTCTTATCTTACAGATGAGCAAACTAAGGCCAAGAGAGGTCAGATGACTTGTCCAACGTCCTACAAACAGAAGAGCTGAAATTCAAACTCAGGTGTCAAGTCTCCAAGTTTATGACTCTTTGTACGTATTGTACCAAGAGACCTCCTTTAGGGGCTGAATCAACAGTCCATCAACAAGCATTTATTAATCTATCACCTTTCTATGAATCAAGAGATGGTTAGCATTCTTTATTATCAGAGATGGGAGTTTGTTTTGTTTGACTGTATATCTGTTGCAATGGTATTGTTTTTTTTTTTCCACTGGGAAGGGAAGAGAAAATAAATGTTTGTTAATTGAAAAAAACATTAATTAAAAAATAAGCATTTGTTAAGTGCTTACAATGTGCCAGGCACTATGATAAGCATTGGGGATATGTCGGCGGGCAATCACAACTTCACAAAACTTACGTTAAAACTAGGTTTATTACAAGAAAAATGAACATACGTGTGGAACCCAAGTCAGAGCAAAGAGTTCACCATCCAGACAGAAGTTTACATATTTATGACAGCACAACAAAGGGAAGAGGAGAAAACAGAAATTTCCTGCCAAAGGAGAGTAGCATGGGAAGGAGAAAGATGCTGTAAAGGTGGGAAAAGGACACTTTTACCCCTTCCAAAGGGGAGGAGTAAGGTGATGGCAAAAAGCAGTTTCCTTGGGAAATGCTGGAACATGAGGATAGCACGGTCTGCTTAACTGTAAGAGTACCAATGGCCCAAGTAGTTTCTCAGCCTAGTACAGACTGACTGGTGCCCATCTTACTCCCAGTGACACACAAGAAGTCCAGCTTGGGGTGTAAAACAACAAATTATGTCAGTTGGGGGTGGGAGCTTTGTCCATGACATGTTCAGGTTTCTTGCACACTCTGTTTCTGGAAAATATGGCAACTGAAGAAGATAGGTTAACTTTGATTCAGGGCAACATACACAATGTAAAGTCTTGAAGTCTCTGCCCTCCAGGGAATTAATCAATCAGAGAATGGTTCTTTGCTCTTTTAGGTATTGTGTCCAGTATCATCATTCTCCTGAACCTCCATGGTTATACCATAATTCCCTGATTCAAATGACCCCCTAAGGTCATTGTAGGGATGTTAAAATTTTAGGCCTGATCAGTTTCCAAAAAGATGTAAAGGCCTGGGTCTTATTGTTATCATGGGAGGGCTTAACTTTTGCTTCAGGAACAAAAAAGTATCTTGTGAGCTGATGTCGCATTTTGATCTCACAACAAGGCTACTAGAAGAAGGGTCATCATTCATAAACACATCTCACAGGAATGAGAATGGGAATCTCTGTAAGATGTGATTTACTCTGTCACTTTACCTGTGGTTCCATGTCTTCCTCATAAAACTGACCTTTTCCTGAGAGACAGGACCTCTTCACAAACATGCACAGGACTTCAGTCTTGTGGGCCCCCATTGTTTGTTTTCTCTTTATTATCTCTAAGTAATTCTTTAAGGAGCTTTAATACCATGAGAGGACTTAGACAGAGGAAGGTAGAGGCTGATTTGAATTTCATGCAAACAGGTTGCTTCAGCTGTTAATTAATATCCCTCCAGGAATTAACAGACTCTAGATCCTGAAGAGGTTCCAATTAAATAAAACCCACCACATGTTGCATCCAGCTGTTCTTAGCCCCCTTCTGATCTTGCACCAACAGGGATGAAAATTCATGCCTTTTGGCTGCTAACAAGGCATTTTTTTCTAATAGAGTCTCTGTCTCTAAGCTGACAGGGCTCTCATGTTCTAGAATGAGTCTAAGAAGACACCTACAAGTGACTGGGGAACTTACTCGTCAGTGTGAATCAATGTTTTCTAACCAGAGTATTGGATTTTGCTAGACTCTCAAGATCTCACTGCTGTGCTGACATGACATCCTCCTGAATCAAAGCCCATCTCAGGACTCTATTAAAATGCTCACCAAAAGTAGGAAAACTTTGACCTGTAGACTGGATTGGCCTTTGACTTCATTCCATCTAACCTACGGGAGAAGTATCAAGAAGGCACGTGCTATTTATGGGTATACTCAATAAATATTTATTAAGTACCTCCTATGTGCCAGACACTGGTCTAGGTGCTGGGGATACAAATATGAAAAAAAATCCTACTCTCAAGGAGTTCACATTTTAATGGTGGAAGACAACATTTAGAAGGAAGCTGAAAAGCTGGAGGGAAGGACAGGAGGAAGATAGGGGAGGTGGTCCCTGAGAAGGAAGTCTCAAAGGAGTGCAGCCAGGTACAAAATGAGACATCAATGCTAAGTCCCCTCCTTAAATTGAGGTTTTGTTGTTTATGGCTCTACTCTCCAGTCAGAGGAGCAGAGAGTAATGATGAGGTGCTTGAGAGAAGACTGGAGAAAAATTATTATTTTACTGCTACATTAATAACTAATTATTAAATTAGGATCCAAGCATTTCTCCTTTATTCCCCTATTTCAGTCTCAGCTCCTATAAAAAATCAATCTCTCAAAGACATGATTGATCAATGAGATTGTCCTAGTCTGCAAAGAACATGCTCTTCAAACTTGGGTGGGACTCCATCCAACTAGGAGACCTTCTGTTTAGAGTGCAGATAGATTTCAGTGTGGTCTAGCTCTTACCTCAAGGAGAAGAGCCCCTGTCCTTGTAACCTTCCATAGAATATAAGGTGACCCAGCTCATGAAGGAGAAAATCAACTAGAGTGGTCTGGATGGAGATGGATTCTTTTGTTCAGATTGTTGGAGGCATCTGCGTTGTTAATGTATTTTTGCTTAATTTGAAGATCTTTCCTACCTATTTCCTACCTTAATAGGCCCATGTGACCTGCTTAAATCACATGGAAATCTAAGTCACATGTGGTGGGAGGTAGAACAGGAAGGGTAGAGCAGAGCTAGGAGGAAGTTGGTGAGAGCAGTTATAGTGGAAGAGAGAGAGGACACAGGCAAGTAGGCACAGCTAGGCTCATAAGTGTTTGCTTGAGAGAAGGTCCCGGTAGTGGGGGAAAGTCTTGGGAATGGCTTTGTCCCCAACAATGCTGATGTGTATCGACTTCTTGGTTACTACGATGTATTTGGTGTTCAAGTGTTGGGATTTGGCTTTCTGGTGACTGAATAAATGTTTTTCTTCTGCTTTCTATATGGAGAGTCTGTTATACTTTGCAATTCGGAACTATGCTGGCATATTCATAGTCACTGTCAGTGCTGTGAATATTCTCTTGGCAATATAGCGCCTGAGTCTTATGATTAAGCCAGGTTCTCAGCAGCAGGAACTGAAGATTTCTTTCCTAACTCCTCATTAAATGTCCACCAATCAGGATTGATTTTCCATTGTCAAGGGAATTCTCTTTCAAGGATTATTTAAAGCTTTCAAACTCTCAATGTTTTTCATCTTTGGTTACTGGGAGAAACCTCTGGGCCATCAATTTGCTAATTGCCAGCTAACCTAATTAATAAATTGGTTATTAATTACTCCAAAACTGTCTCTCAGGATTTTTCATTCATCACAGGTTCTTGTAGGATGATCAGGTTTTCTCAAGAATGAGCTTACTTGGACATGGTGGAAAGAAATCCCAAAGTAGTGCAGTCAGGTGGGAAATAGCATTGAAAACACAATATTTTTAAAAATCTTTATTGATTGTATTTGAAAAGGCCATGTTATCGGGCTATTATTTCATGAGAATTTGTCAGTGGGTAGGAACTTGGAGTGACTTTTTCTTTTTGTGAGAATTTGTGTGTATGCACTTGATGTTCAGGGACTATGTTTTTGTGTCTCTGTATTTTTCTGGATTCTTAATAACCTTTGTCTCTTTCTTCACCTGCTGCTGAACTGAGGTGACTGTTTCCTGAGAACAGGAGCTCTTAACCTTTTGTGGGTCATGGAGGGAATGAAACATGGTTATCCCATGCCTATCCCCAAAATGGAGGCCAATGGAAAAGAACTAGACAATGGGAGAAGGAAGCTAGAATGGTGGAAAGGATATTCCAGAGTGAGAAGGCCTCAGGTGATGAGGGACATTGGAGGGTGAGCAATAGTAGCTTTAGAGAGTAATGATGCTGAGATAAGCATGGGGAATGGTGGAGGCAGGAAAGAAAAGGAACCACTGAGACACTGAAGAAGCTACTGTTTTCATTAGGGCTTTGGTGGGAATATGTTAATTGCAGATCAAATGGAACTGAGTAAGGGACAGATATTATTACACATGATAATGGGAGAATACTGATAACATTGAGTGCCCACAGATGAGGGTGTAGAGGACGATGAATAGGCTGGAGATTATGCCATAGGAGTGTTGTTTGGAGGAGTTTAACCCAGAGAACAGAAAACTGGGGAATGTCTTCCTCCTCACCCCAGGCCTGGCACTCTGTCTGTTGCACCACCTAGCTGCCCAAGTATGTCCTAGAAAGGGATTATTGCTAAGGTACCATTTGGACTAGGTAGTCTCTAAGATCATTTCTGTGATAGAGATCCTGTGATTCTATGAAGAAAAGTTTCTGGAAAAGAGGGGGGGGCGGTAAAACCCCTTATAGCTATAAAGTTTTGCTCATGACCAAGCAAGAATAGTAGACACTAAGAGAAGTCAAGAGGCAAGAAGCTGTCTGAAGTTTGATCAGCAGTGAGAGGATCGATGAAAGAGGAAGAGGTAAGAAGTAGAGTGAGGATATATTTATAATTAAGACCAACAGTTGAGGATAGCTCTGGCATTTGGACTTTGGCAGATATCTGCTAATATGTAATGTAGCTCAGCAGCAAGTTGGAAAGTAGTGTCATAGACACAAGAAATTCCTGGAAAAAAGGCATAGAAATCTAAGACAAGCAGTAAATGTTCACCAAGCAGTCTCAAGTGACTGAGCCCTAGTGCAATGAAAAGACAGTTTGCCATGATGGTTAGCTGAGAGAGTTAGTCATGAAAACTGGCAGCAAGAACACCAGAGAACTGAGGAGATTGAAAGAAATTGGGAGGATTAGGCTATTACATAAATTTTATTGAGGAGATTAGTGTGTTGCATTTAGTAGATATTTAATAAATTGTGGTTGAATGGCTTATTAATGAAATCTGTGAAATGTTCTTCCTTTTTCTTAACTTCATTTTATTTAATTGTGTAGAGGCTTTATTCTCCCAATAGAATGTAAGCTACTTGAAGTCAGGGACTGCTTGTATATTTGTTGCTGTTCAGTCATTTCAGTCATGTCTGACTCTTTGTGACCCCATTTGGAGTTTTCTTGGCAAGGATTGGATTGCCATTTCCTTCTACAGCTCATTTTACAAATGGGGAAACTGAAGCATATAGGTTTAAGTGACTTGCCCAGAGTAACACAGAGAGTGTTTGAGGATGAATTTGAATTCAGGTTTTCCTAAATACAGGTCTATCACTCTAGCCACTGCGCCACTCAGCTGTCCACTTTACATATAGTAAATGCATAATAAATATTTGTTGACTTGAATCTAATTGTGAATTCTAGCCTGAGACTGACCACAAGAGAGTAGAGGCAATGGAGGATGTGTGCTCAGTGCAATTCATCCTCATTATTGGGAAAGCAACTCAACAGTTGTGGTTCAAATTTTTGCCTATTAAAAGACCACTTTAAAGGAGTATAGTCAGGAGATCTGGCACTGGAAGTCAGGAGATCTGGATTCTAGCTTTGGCTCTACCACTAACCATTATTGTAGCAGCTAGACCACTGGACTTGAAGTTAGGAAGACCTGAGTTCAAACCCTGCCTTAGACACTTACTAGCTGTGTGACTCTAGCAAAGTCACTTAACTCCTACTTCACCTATAAAATGATGGAGTTGGCCTCTGTGACTTCTAAGGTCCTACCTAGAGTCAAATCTGTGATTCTATTTATTACTTAGAACAAGTCACTTTGCCTCTCCAGGTTTGCATTTCTTCATTATTGTAGAATGAAGGGGTCAACTGAATGATTTTTAAGACCTCTAATAGTCTATGAATTAGGGGAAATGATCTGCATTCAAAAATTTA
Source organism: Notamacropus eugenii (assembly GCF_028372415.1). Taxonomy (NCBI): domain Eukaryota; kingdom Metazoa; phylum Chordata; class Mammalia; order Diprotodontia; family Macropodidae; genus Notamacropus; species Notamacropus eugenii. Next base: position 88,046,717 of record NC_092872.1, read on the forward strand.
TGTTTTGTTCCCATGAATCCTTAATGAATGGCTACCATGTGCTCAGCACTGTGCTAAACACTAGATGAGGGTACAGAAGATGTAAATAGGACCTGCCCTGAAGGAGTTTACAGTCACAGATGATACAAGACTTATATGAAACATACAACTGTATATAATCAGATGCTAAATTTACTATAATTAAGTGGTAAAATGGCTGCTACGGATAGTAATTGCTATGGTTGTTCAAAAAGGCAAGAGATCAATTTTGGCTGAAGTTCAAATTCATGTAAGAGGTTTAAGGCACTATTTTGGATACAAAGAAGCACATGCCATGGTTCTTGCCCTCTAGGAATTTACGTATCAGGAGGCTTCATGGGAGATGTGGGCCTTGAACTGGCCCTTGAAGAAAAAGAATTAGTCTAATCCCAGAGGAAGAGGGAGGCCATTCCAGGTGTGGCTGATAGGGAGAGATTCTGGGCAGTGAGTGGGAATGTTCCCTGCTAGAAAATTGGCATTGTTTAAGGCACACCAACATCTGCTGTGAGTGGGGCCAGCAGCTGAGAGAGGGCTAACTCTTCCCACTCATTATTCTGGGTTCTTTGGACAGGAGAGGATCTCAGATTCTAAGCCAAAGAACATTAAATTTAGAAGAATAGGAAAAAATGAAAAACGCAGGTGCTGCGTGTTACTTATTGGCCAGTGTCAATAGCAAATGGGGTTTGGCTCAAACAGGGTGTTTTCAGCTGAGTAGTCAACTCTGTATGTGGGTGAATAGTGAGAGGATTTAGGGACTCATCCCAGTGGGTTAGAAGTATGAAGAATATGGCTGGGGCCTCTTCACTGGTGCTGAAACTTACCCTCACATAGGTGGAACACAGAAAATTCTCTTGTCCAAAATATCTCCTCTGGTTGCCTGGTATGAGCCTGGACTTGCTAATCAGTCAAAAAGCATTTACTAAGTGCCTACTATGTGCCAAGCCTTGTATCAGGGTATACAAAGAAAGGCAAAAGACAATTCCTCCTCTTAGGGAGCTCAAGGTCTAAAATGCTACCATTAGAGTCACTCCTTTGAGTTAAGGTAGTACTTCAGGGTAAAAATGTTATGGAGCAGGGATATATGGAAGTGAAAAACTTGTCCCTGTATAGATGGCAAGAGAGTAAGTGAGAGGGTACAGTGTTTCCACTCTCCTGCTACATAGGTGAGTGCTTATTTTACCAATCTGCAGGGCCCATCCTATTGGCAGTACCACCTGTTTTCATCTCCTTTATCATGTAGTCACCTTTTCATTAGCCTGAGGCTCCTCTTGTTTCGTGTTCATCAACCTTACCTTGACTAACTTCCTAGAAGAGAGCTACGCCTTGAATGGAGGAGGATTTACATAGAGGGAGGCATCTACTTTTCCATTATATATTAGAATTTTCAGTAATTTCCATACTTACCTCAAAAGGAGGTGAAACAAAGCCCAGGAGACAAAGGGCATCTGTTTAAATTCTGCTGTATATGTTTTTATCATTACTTGGAAAGGCAAAAACCTGGAGGAACAAATTAAAGTGTCTAAGTTGGCTTTAATTCCTCAGCATTTGGAAGATTCTAGAAAAAAAACTTCTGCCTGTGTTTTTTCCCCAGTGTACACTTTAATTAGTAGTCATAAAGCTAGAGCTATATATTAATAGTAAGTAGAATTGCTGGCTATTGTACATATCAAATGAGTGATGTGGAGGTAGCTATAAGTATGGTCTCTGCCTCAGCTCAGCAAGCAAGAACAGCTTAGCTGTTAGTCATCTTTCTGAAGGCCTTCTGGGATGGGCACTTGAGCTGGGACGGCCACTTCCTCATTTGAGTGACCTTGCCTCCCCACACTCTAAAGTTTTGCAGATATCTCCATCTAGCCGAAGATCTAATACACTGCCCTTGGGAAGGCAAGATGGTTTAGGGCAACCTGACTTTTTTTTTGTAGTGATTTGTTCATTTTAAAATATATTTTCACTTATTTCTTTAAATATGTCCTAATTATATTCATCCATCTATCCATCTATCCATCCATCCATTCTATCTATCTATCTATCTATCTATCTATCTATCTATCTATCTATCTATCTATCTATCTGTCTGTCTGTCTGTCTGTCTGTCTGTCTGTCTGTCTGTCTGTCTGTCTGTCTATCTATCTATCTATCTATCTATCTATCTATCTGTCTGTCTGTCTGTCTGTCTGTCTGTCTGTCTGTCTGTCTGTGTATCTATCTATCTACCTTGGGGAAGGCAATTGGGGATAAGTGACTTGCCCAGGGTCACACAGCTAGTAAATGTCTGAGGCTGGATTTGAACTCAGGTCCTTAACTCCAGGGCCAGGGCTCCCCCCACCAATTATATTTAAAGAATTACATTTATTTTTTAGAATTTTGAGTTCTAAATTATCTCCTCTTCCTTCGCCTCTTGAGAAGACAAGTACTATGATATTAATTATACACCTGAAATTACAGTGCAACCTGTCTTAGGGAAAGCCAGCAATAGGCCAAAGAGTGAAAATTGTCTTTTTATTGACGCATTTGGTTTTTGAAACCAAGAAACTTCTCTACTAAATCCCAATACTCAAGTACAGCCAACTGATACCATGACTCTCATTGACAGAATATGTAACATTCTGTACCTGAAATCTACCACTTCTCTCAAGAGGGAAAGGAAGTACATCCCACCAGCAGTCTTCCAGAAACAACATTGTTCTTGGCATTTGATTGAATTCTGTTTTGTTTACTTCTGTTTTTAGTGTCCTGTTCATTTATGAGGCTTTTTTTATATTGTTCACTCGGTTCTCTTTTTGGCACTCTGCATCAAAAGAGAAACAGTATATCTAATGAAATTCTGGGTTCACATCCTGCCTCTGGCACCTACTAGATGTATAACCATAGGCAAGTCATCTAGCCTCTCTGAGCCTCATTTTCTTTGGCTGCAAAATTGGGATAATAAGGCATATGCTACCTGTCTAACAAGACTGTCATGAAGCCCAGATGACATAAAAATTGTAAAGAAGTGTCCAATCTTTAAAGCACCGTATAAATGTTAGCTATAGGTAAATAAATCAGTGCACATCTATTAAGTGGCTACCACATACCAGGTGCTCTGCTAAATTTTGGGGACACAAAAAGAGACAAAAGACAATTCCCACTCTCAAGGAACTTACAATCTAATGGATTCCTATTAGTATTTCCCATTTATGAGTGCATCCATTCCCATGTTTCTCTGACTTTCTCATATTCATCGTTCCTCATGGTCATATCCAATTATGTTCATAAAATTGCTTGTTCGGTATCAGAAGATTCCCTTTGGTACCTTCTGTAAAAGCAGGCACCCTGGAACATCCAGGATGACCTGCTATCACAGGTTCTTTGATCTGCTTTTCTAAAAGGAAAGCAACTTTTGAGGGGTCAGCAATCACTTTAATCAAGCACATATGTCATTCACTTAGTTCAGGGGAAAAAGTCAGTACCCTGAACTTCAGAGAAAATAGGAACAGAAATAAAGATCAATGGACAGGGCTTCCACTGTCTGACAATTACATACATACATAGTTACCAGAGAGAGAAGCACCAACATCTGGGTTTTCAAAGCCAGGGGGCTCCTTAGTGGTTACACAGTCTCATCTGGCCCAACAAACACTTCCTGTGAGTAACCAAAACAAAACCTCACCTCAGAGTATTTATACACTTTTCAGAGCTGGAGGGCAGGACCCTCAATAGAAATTAACAAAAGGTACTTGAGCCCTATTAATGGTTTGGGAAGTTTTAATTAACATTACATCTTCTCACTCCCCTCCCCCCTTCCGTATTCCTATCTCTTCCCACCAGAAAATTGGACTCAGGAAGACTGAGTTCAAATCCTGCCTCAATAACCTACTAGCCATGTTTTTTACTTTGTTACTGAACCTGGGCAAAATTATTGAACCTCTCTCTCAGCTTCAGTTTCCTTTGCTTCAAAATGAAGAGTTTTGATGGGACTTCTCAGTTCCCTTCCACTTCTAAATCTCTGAGCCTTCCATGACACAAGGGACTTGTCTCCTGACTGTTGTAGGACCACTGTTTTTTTATTTCCCTCAACTAGGATTTTATTCCATTCTTCATTCCCATAGGGTCTTACTTTCATTTTTCAGTCTATTGCTGCAGGGCATTTCCCAGTGGTATTCAGATTTTCTACACTATTACCCCCAAACCTTAAAGTCTCAAAAGTATGAACCAGTAATAAATTTCTAGTAGCAGTTACCTTTTTTTCTGGGGGAGAGGGAGTTATTCTGTGTCACTGAGCAAGGAGCCAAGTCTTTTCAGAGTTCCTCAAATCAAATTACAAAGTTAAATGGTTGCTTAATTATATTTCAAGTAATCCAGATCCTCATCAAGAGAGCTGGGTTCTAGTCTCAGTTTTGTCACTAATAATCATTGTGACTTTGGCCAAATTTTGTTTCCCTCATGTAGAGTTAGATTTCCTTTTATTTGACATAACACTGCTCTCATTGGGCTTCACAGGGCACTCCTTGGTCTAAATAGTTAGAGATTTTGATGAACATCTGTGTTTATCTTCTCTGTACCCTTCATAGTTTTATGAAATTCAGTTGAACTTCCCCTTAGCCCTTGCTTTTCCTGGTGGATGTGGCCTCATTTTATCAGTGAATCCCAGATCAATGACTTAGTCCTCTTCCCTCCTCCACAGTCTAGTAATTTAGATGTCCAAGGATGACTATTGGAAATGATCTTGCTGCCCACATTAGTCTAAACTGATGTCTTGGGGTCTTTTGTTGGCAGTGAATTTCTATAAAAGAAAATATCCTGGGAAGTGAATGAATGATGGTTTCTCACTTCAGAACAACTGTGACTCCATTGGAACTATTCTCTAGCCCAGAAGGAAGAGGAACATAGCCCAACTGCCCAGAACCTATGATCTGTTCTTTTCAGACCAAGGGAAGAGAAAACATGCCTGTCACTGAGAACTGATGAGGCATTCAGATTCTCTGAGTTAGGCTTTCCAGAATAGAAAATTACAGAGTGTTTATTTACTTATCCCTCTGACAGGTTTTATAATGGAAATGCTGCGTGACTTCAATTTTGGTCTCCTTTCATTGCATTCTCATTCTGTGTTGTACTCTTTTCGCTCATCTCTTGCTAGGGATTTTACCATTGGGATCTAGCAGGCAGATGTGAGAAAGGCTTTTGAGTTTGTGGAACAAAGAATTTGCTTTTAAGGATTGCAATGCTTGTTGGGAGCATGTGCCATCTTCTTTAGGCTAAATGTGTGAGACCAATCCCACTCCCCTGGAGCTTATAGCCTCTCTACCACCACTGTGTCATTTAGTTAATATTTCCAGGGCATTATATTGATACTTATAATGAATGAGAAGAGTGAGTGTCCTTTCAAAAGGGACACTCATACCTACTTATTCCACAGGGTTGGACCCCTAATTCCTCATTCGCTTGCAGTGTGTCTTTGGGAAACCATGATTCTTGACATTCTGACAAAGCTCAGCTCAAGTATCTTCCATGTGAAATGTTTCCTAGTCCCCACAGCTTCTAGTTGAAGCTTCAAACTGTTTCATTTTCATTTTTGTATCTTCAATGCTTAGCTTGATGACTGGCACATAGTAGGCATTTAACAAATGTTAAATGTTAACGTTAAAATCAGCAGATTGAGGTTCTCACTTTTGGCTGAAGAGAAATCAGAAAATCAGAATGCTTATATAGCTCATCTTATATAGGCTACCTTTATGGCCACTTACTGTACCCCAGGAACTCTCAATCACCAGTCGTTGAAGGTACATTAGCAACTGCTCTACCATAGTAGAAAGAGCACTAGGATTGAACTCAGGAAAACTGAGTTCAAATCCTGACTCAATAACTTCCTAGCCACGTAAATGAATGTTTTGTGTCTTGTTACTGAGCTGGGTGAACCTGGACAAATTATTGAACTTCTTTTAGCCTCAATTTCCTTTGCTGCAAAATGAAGAGTTTTGATAGGACTTCTCAGTTCCCTTCCACTTCTAAATCTCTGAACCTTTGATGACGCAAGGGACCTTCATGCTAACTATTGTAGGACCACTGTTTCTTTATTTCCCAAAACTCTTCTGCTTCCCCTCACCTCAGGTAGAGGTGGTTTCAGTCAGCTTTCCCTTCCTCGTGCTCAGTGTCTTCATACTGACTCTTGCTGTCCAGGGATTCCTATCTAGGCTTGCACTACCTGAGCAGTGTGCCTCTGGGCCTCCATCCCTCTTCTCCTTCCTTTCAAAGTTTATCCTTTCTTTATCCCATTCCCCCTGCTCCCTGGCCCAGGCTCTCAATGTAAATGTGAGCTCGAAAAAGTTCCAATTAACTCAAGCTATTTGAGGATGTTAATGACAACTCTAATCATGCCAGTCAATGATATAGTAGTGGAAAGAGTTTAAGAGGTGACATGAGTACTTATCTTCCAGTTGTGTCGAATTCTTTGTGACCCCATTTGGAGTTTTCCTGGCAAAGATATTGGACTGGTTTGCCATTTCCTTCTTTAGTTCATTTGACAGATGAGTAAACTGAGGCAAATGGGGTTAAGTGACTTGTCCAGGGTCACACAGGTGGCAAGTGTCTGAGGCCAAATTTTGACCATAGGAAGAGAAGTCAGTCTTTCTGACTCCAAGCCTGGTAGTTAGCACCCTTGGGTTCTTATCTTAGCTACAATATTAACTGGCTATGAGACCTCAAGCAAGCAACTTTAACTGTGGGCCTTTTTTATCACTTGGGAAATGAGGGACTTAGACTAAATAATCTAGAATGTCCTTTCCAGCTCAATATACTATGACCTTGAAGGGCTATTTGCTAGGGATATCAGACACTTCAAGTACAGAGTAGTTCGAGGTAAAAGGCAGTAAGAGAGAGCCCATTGTCAGGCACCAGATGATGGGACCAGGAGAACTTGGCAATGAAATGGTCCAGCTTTCCTTGCTACCTTTTTACTGCCTCATCAGCAAGGATGTTGAACCATTGTAATTCATGCCAAAAGGGGTCTTGTCCAGTCCTAGGGTGGGATACTTTCTCTCTCTCTCCCTCTCTCTCTTTCTCTCTCCCTCCTCTCTTCTCTCCCTCCTCCTCCCTCCTCCTCTCTCCTCCACTCTGTCTCCCTCTCTTCTCTCTCCTCTCCCTTTTCCCTCCCTCCCTCTCTCTCTTCTCTCTCTCTTTCTCCCCCCTTCTCCTCCTTTCCCCTTTGCCAAGGTCACTCTGAAGTGACTTACAGGCATCTGAAGCTATTTATGGGGAGGTGATTTACAGCCACATCCTCTCTCGTATATAAATAACAACAGAAAGCCTGGGTCTCTTGTTGGTTCCCCTTGATTTTGTTCTCTGGAGTTTCTCCCCCTTTGCCTCCCCCAAGGGCTTACAAAGTCACAACACTGCTCAGGGGACACAAATCTAGGCTAAAGACCCCACATTGCTCTTCTACTGAGATACACCTCCATTAACCCTTAGATGAGAGCTCTCCATGGTCCTTCCACAACCTTCCTTTGTAGGATACTTGTAAGATAATCCATTTGTAAACTTTAAAACCCAAGCAATTAGAGTCTGGAAGACTGAATCCAAACACTTCTTTACATACTTGCAAGTGTCACTTAGTGTCCTCTGTCACTTCACACCCCTCAGCTTCTGTTTTCTTCTCTGTAAAATGGAGATCAAAATGGCACTGACCCCACAGTGTTGTTGTGAAACTCAAATCAGATAATACATATAAAGTACCTTTCAAAACTTAAAACTCCATATAAAGCTTCTTCTTATTAGTATCATCATCATCATCATCATCATCATCATCATCATTATTATCATCAATTAACAACATTAACAACAATTAACAACAATCATCAACATTATCAACAATTAACATTTATTAAAGGCCTACTTTGGGCCAGTCTCTGGTGATACAAAGGCAGCAGTGAAACAGTGTCTGCCCTCAAGGAGTTTATTTTCTACTTTGGGGAAGAGGAGACAAGCAAGAGAGGAAGTGGACAAGCATTTATTATGTGGCTACTATATGCTAGGCAGTATGCAAAGTGCTTTACAAATATATTGGAGGAAAAATATACACACATTGACACACATATATGTATATATATGTAGATAGACAGATGGTAGATAAATATATAAGGAATTTACTAAGAGTTTATTATGTGCTAGGCACTGTGCTAAGCCCTAGTGATACAAATATTCTCAAGGAACTTATGTCCCAATGAGGGAAGAAAATACAAAAAAAGAGACTTGGAAAGAGAGAGATCATGACCAAGAAGTGAGGTGAAGACATGGATGTGGGTAAGATGAGGCAAATACCCCTCATATAAAGGAAATCTCAAATAAGAAACATTTTCCTACTCATGCAGGTCAAGACCTTATCTACAATGTATTGTCATGGAGAGTCACCTTGAGGACTGAGATGCTGGGGTTTGTCCAGGGTCACATAGCAAGGATAAGTCAGAGGTGAGGCTTGCATTTAGTGTCTTTTTGGTTATAAAGCAAGCTTTATATCTACTGCTCCTCACTGCCTCTAATTCCCCTCTCCCCCCATGTCCTCTCTCCTCTCTTCACCTCTCTTCTTTCTTCTCTCCTTTCTCTTTTTTTATATAGTATATATGTGTGTATATATATATATATATATATATATATATATATATATATATATATATACACTCATACATATATATACACGCACACAAATATACACACATATATTCTCTCTCTCTCTCTCTCTCTCTCTCTCTCTCTCTCTCTCTCTCTATATATATATATATATATATATATATATATATATAGACACCTGACATTAAAATGAATTATTATAATTATTTCCACTTGGATTTCAGGTGACTTCCAAAAAGAGATCTCTCTCTCTGTCTCTTTCTTTCTCTCTGAGTCTCTCTCTCTCTTCCTCTCTCTCTGTCTATCTCTCTCTTTCTCTCTCTCTGTCTCTTACCACTTTCCTTTCTCTGTTCCTCTGACTGGAACTCAAGACAGTTAAGCTTTCGCTGGGTAGAAAGGACAAAGTTGACCTGGAGATCCTCGAAGTTTGGGCAAATGGGCAAAGTTTGGGCAAAAAAGCTTCACCATTATTTTACTGTAACTTCTTGGGACTTCAGTTCCTTCCTCTGTGAAACAAGGCTAATAATTTCTGTCTTGTTTAACTCATTAATTAAAACACTAGTGCATTGGACACCATGCTTTGTGGTATACCAGGTTTCACAATGAGTTTAAAAAATGGAACTCTGCTGAACTTGGAGTCTGTAGTGTTTCCCTCACTCTAAATACATGTTACATTTGGATAAAACATGGAGGAAAATTCCATGACTTTCCAATTTGCTCTCTACATAGCAGTCAAAGTTATTTTTTCTAGAGTATAGGTATGGCCATCTATCCTTTTCATTCTTCTTCTTTATTTAGTTTTTTATTTTCCCCAGTTACATATAAAAACAATTTTTAACATTCATTTTTAAAACTTTGAGTTCCAAATTCTCCCTTCCTCCCTCTTCCCTTCCTATTGATAAAGCAAGCAATTCTATATAGGTTATACACATATAATCATACAAAACATATCCATAAGAGTCATGTTGTGTAAGAAAGCATGGACAAAAAAAACTCAAGAAAAATAAAATAAAAAAGTGTGCTTCAATCTGTATTCAGACACCATTAGTTCTTTCTCTGGGGATGGACGTATTTTCATCCTAAGTCCTTCAGAGTTGTCTTGGAACTTTGTATTGCTGAGAATAGCTAAGTCATTCATCTTATAATATTGTTGTTATGCCATCTCTTCTTCTGGAAAAAGTACAATGGTTCCCTCTTAGCTCTGGTTTCAAATTTAAGAACTTCTGTTTGTTGGAACTCAAAATTGTAAAAAAAAGAAATGTTAAAACTTTTTTACATGTAATTAAAAAAACTAAGAGAAAAAAATCAATACACAAAAGAACCTCTGTTCAGCTTTGAAAGCTCTTCCTAGCCTACCTTTCCAAGATTATTATATATTACTCCCTTCCCACAGCCTACAATCCAGCTAAATTGCCTTTGCTCTTCCCCACACATAAGCCTTCATGTGACAGTCCCCAATTTCTGGAATTCACTTCCATATTCCTGTGCTCTCATATTCTTGCACTCACTCCTACCTCTTAGAATTCTTTGTTTCTTTCAAAATTCTGCTAAAGATCTACTCTCTAAATGAAAATTTTTCTGGTATTTACCCTGCCCCCACTCCAGTTGGTAATGCTTCCTCACTCACCTCAAATGACCTTGTGTTTATTTTTTATATTTAACAAATACTCTGGCTTCATTTCCAGGGTGAGGGTGGTCACATTGCCCCATCAGAACTTATTGGTGCTCCTTGAGGGGTTAAGATGTTTCTTTCCTAATGCAAATGGCATTAGCCCCTATTCCAGTATGGTTCCCCTGCTTTTAGCCATCAATGACTAGCACCTCAGTTCTCTTTAATCAATTAACATCAATTAGCTTCTACAAAGAGATATTTACTTTGTAGATACAGCTCCTCCAACATTTGTCACTGACATCACTTCCAGCTCTAAATCTGTAAGGCATGGTCCACTATCCAATGAGATTTGGCTTTCAAATGATTGACTGTGCCACTTATGCCCACCATTTTGCTGCAGAAAACCTTTAATTAGCATAGATAGTTCCAATTCCATTTCCTAAACTCTACTTATTAAGTCAGCATAATAGAGTTAGATATTCTTACAAAGACTTCTAGGATAAACATTTCCCCATAATGCCTCAGTCCCTGGGGAGAATGGGCTCAAATTGAACAGTTTCTACATATCATTAGTCTCATATCCAAAAACAGCATCCCTGCTGGATGAACTCTTGTCTTAGTTACCTTTTGACTGAGTGCTCTGCTCCTCAGGGCCTCAAAGCTGGACAGATCACAGCAAATTCTGTCATGGATTCAACTACTGGACTTCTCAAAACTGAAAGGGTCATAATCATCTCCATGCTTTGTCATCCAAAACTAAAGGCTTGTATTCACAAGCCACTTTCTCAGATGGGTAAGGCCTTTTCCTTTAAATCATTGTTTCTCCTCTCTCAACTATACTGAAAGATGAAAGAAGTCAGCCAAAGAAAGTAGACCAAGGCTTTGGTTGGCCAATGCCATCTGAATGCAGTTTTGGTTCTGCACTCAATCACAAAAAAGGCTTCTTGATTGATTTCCTCAGGAATACTGAGTAGAGATAAACTCCAGGTATATACTAGGGGCAGCTTTAAGAATACACTATCATCTTGAATTTCATTCTAATCTGAGCAGCTGAATATCTCCCGATGACCCAGAGAAGGGGCATCTGTAGCCTGGGCATTGTCACCGAATGCCATCCGAGACAGGCACCTATTGATGAAATTTGAGGGTACACTCATTCTACACAGCATGTAAGTTCTCTCTCCATCTGTTTTTTCCCATTCTTCTTCTACTTCTTTCTTTTTTTTCTTCTCCAAGCCTGAGCATGACAGTAACTCCCTAGAGTTTTGTTTGACCCTACAAGGTGACAAAGTTGAACTCTGTTGTAGACCTTGAATTCTATGGCTAATTTCCAATAATCTTTGCCACTTTCAGGCTTCATAGCTCATTCTTTTCCAATCAATCCCCCCTCCCTCCACCCCACTCCCAGGTCATTTCTGAGGCAGCATTAGGCCTCCATTTTGAGTGTTTATTTACCTGTAAAATGATGGGATTGGACTTAGACTACCGTGATCACTTCTAGCTCTAAATCTATGAGCCTATGATCCACTATACAATGAGATCTCACTTTCAAGGAGATAATTCTGCTACTTCCCCTTCTCCGCCTCCCCTCCATTTCACTGCAGGCCTTCAATTAACAAAGAAAGTTCCAATTCCATTTACTAAACTCTACTTACTAAGTCAGGAAAATGGACTAGGATATTTTTAAAATGATCTTTAGTCCCATGAGTTGAGATAAAAGGTTAAGCTAATGAGAGAACTTCATTAACTCTCAGTTCCTGTTCCCCAAACATTCCAGTTACTCAGGTTTTGCCTGTAGCTGAGGGACCTTGAAGAACTTGAAAGACTGGTTATGAAAAGAAGCAAAGCTCTCTTGGGTTCTCCTCTACCCTCTGGGTACATAGTCTGTCATGAAGATAGCTTATCTGTAATTACTTGTAATAAGTAAGACCTTATATTAAATACCAAGATCTTCCCTCTTGGTTTTTACGTAATACTTTGTTTTATATTCCTCTAATGAACTAAATGTTCTGTCTTTGTTTGTGTCTTATCACCCCACTAGAGTATAAGTTTCATGAAAGAAAGATCTGTATCTCATCTGAATTTTCTGTTTATCCCAGTGCCTAGCAGAATGCACTGGAGATACTTTAAAAATGTTTCATGAATGCTCATTTAGCTCCCATTTGAACTAAGGGTTTCTTGGTTCTGGTGGGCTTTAGTTGGATTGAATAATGTTTTGAAAGATGTTTTAGGGTTTAACAATTTTAGTTTGAGGGAGTGAGAGTTTAGGAAGTTAAGGTAGACACAAATTTTTCAATTTCAACATGAGTTTAAGTCGCAACAACAATAGTATATCTGCAGAGCACTTTAGAGTTACAAAACACTTCCCCATCTGTGAGAAGCAACCTAGTGAAGCATGCAGGGAATCAATAGCTATATTTTATGAATATAGAAACTGAGGCTTTAAGAGGCTAAGTGACATTTGTAAGGTGACACAGCTAGTTCATAGCAAATCTGAGATGCAAGCCCAGCTCTTCTGGCTTCTTGTTCAGTAAATTGTGCCAATGTTCCCTCCCTTTATCTAGGTTCCATTCCATTCAATTAAAAACACATGCACGTATAATTTTCAGAGTTGGCTATGTGTGTGGCTAGGCAGTGTGGCTAGTGGATAATGAGCTGGCCTGGGAGTCATGAATGCTTGGGTTCAAGTCTCAACCTGAGATGTCCTGGCTGTGTTACTCCAGGCCAGTTTCTAAGTCTTTAAGTGCCCAGAGCAAGTCTCTAAGTTGCAAAGCCATTGTGATTTGCATTGGTAGAGGGATTTTCATCACCCAGAATTCTCTACATCAATGAAAACTTAAAAAATGAGCAAGACACTATGTTCAATATGGTCCCTTCCCTTGTAGAATTTGCAATGATCATTTAAGGAATGGGGAGGATAGGTTAGATATAGAAATAACTATTAAGATCATAGCACAAGCATAAGAGAGACACAAAGTTCTTTAAATGATCTGAGGAAGGGAAAGGTTATTTGTGAATGTAAGTTAGAGAGGCATTAGAGTTAAGCCTTTAGCACTGGACAGCATTTCAAAATTTAGCAGGAGGTGGGTAGAGGGGTATTCCAGGTACACAAAATAGCATAAGCAAAGACAAAGGCATCAAAGCACAAGAAAGTGAGAAGTCTAGTTTGGCAGGACTGTAGGGTATATAGGATATAACTGAAAAGGTAGGCTAATGTCCAATTGCAAAGGACCTTGAATAGAAAGCTAAAGAAACTGGACTATGGTTGAAGAGTCTGGACAACAGGGAGGCATGGACAGATTTTGACTGGTATTTGGAATTGACTTAGCCTTAGATCTTTGCATAAGTATGTTCATTCTTCCACCCAGTTTCCTGACTTCAGACTTTATATTAGGGTTAGGCTCTATGTGTTTTGGAGGGAATGTCTGGGCTATGTTTGTATCTTCTTTGGTCCTGTTGCTAGTTTTGGGGGGTATTGAATGTATTTTTATTCTAGGATCTCTTAGATAGTTTAGGCTGTGGACGTACAAGTTTTCAGTGTTCTCAAAGCAGTTTGAGGATGAAGACTGTTAACCTTTTCTTCTGAGCTCTGCAAGTTCCTGATCTGAGTTTGACTCTGAGCAACACACTTATGGGTTTTCTCCTAGTTGGCGTTTCAGTAAACTACTGTATAGCTATCTAGAAAGTCCTGCAGGTTCACAATGAGAGAATTGTAAGTTCTCTTTTGGGCTATCATTCTTGCCTGAGTTGTTCCATCACAGGCTTCAAATTTGGCTAGGGGCTAGAACAGACACTCTGCCCTGCTCCTGGTCCAAGATAACTGCTGCTTGTTTCTGAGCTTAGATCCTAAGGCCTATCACCATTTCTCACCCTGGACCACCAGTCCTAGGAATATGTCTCTTCTTAATCCACATCGGATTTGTGTAACCTGGAAATATAGAGAGAGCAACAGAGCTGCCAGTTAACACCTCTTCCTGCTGCCTGCACAAAGTCAGATCCTTCTGTGTGAGTCTAGGACTTCTTATTGTCCAGTTGCACAGCCACTGCCCTTATTCAGACCCAAGCTGGATAGTTCTGTGGAATATATTCCTCGTTACCAATTCTCAATGTTTATAGACCTTACTGTTTATCTCCCTATGTTGATTTCTCTGGGATAGAACAATAATCACTGTAATTTTTTTAAAAAAAATTTCTTTATCAGTACTTGGTTTCTTAATTTTTACAAATGAATTGTGAAGGAGAGCTTGATTATACTTCTTCCTGCTGCTTTACCATATTTGATTGAAATCTCTTTCTGTTTCTGTTCCTAGACTTACCTTCAAATTCCTTCTATTCTGTTGGTACTTAGGGTAGCTCATTAGATCCTAATGCTTATAAAGCTAAGGTTGTGCAGCACCTACACCTGGCAGATTACATGCAGTTCTGTTCATTATACCTCATGAAAGACATACTACAGCTTTGGTAGGATGTAGAGAAGAGGAATTTTAGTCATCAGAGTGAAATGCAGACTAAAACAATGAAGGGTCTATATATGAGGCTGAGTATTGTTTATAAAATCTTGAAGGTTGCAGGTTGGGACAACACAAACGTGGTCCCTAAATCCCAGGGCATTCATACTAGGTATCTTTCTCTTCTGAACTGAAGAGAGAAGAAAGCAGATTTAATATTTAATAATAAAATCATGTCATTTATACTATGGGTGGTAAATTTATGAACTTTATTAACCCAAGAAGTCATACAAGAAGAAATTGAAGTAGGTTCAATGTGATTTGATTCAGTTCCATTCAATTCAATTAAATGAGCATTTATTAAGTGCCAGCTTTGTGCAAGGTATTGTCTTAGGTATTGGGGATACAAAGACAAAAATGAGATATTCCCTGCCCCCAGGGAGCTTATGTTCTATTGGAATATAGTAGGTATGCAGATAAGGAAATATGAAATATTTACAGTGTAAGTTCAAAGTAATTTGAGAGGTAGAGTGAGAGTACTAGCAACCGGAGAAGGGGAATGACATGAGAAACACCTCTTCCTGTATAGGAAGTGGCACTTGAGGGAAGGGGAAGTGAAAGAAGATGGGAAGAAACATTTACATAGTGCCTACTATGTGCCAGGCACTGGGCTAAACACTTTTCATGAATATTGTCTCATTTAATCGTCATAACAACTCTGGGACATAAGTCCTGTTATTATCCTCAATTTCCAGAGGAAACTGAATGAAACAGGATTTTTCTTTGTGAATTTGCCTAGGGTCACACAGTTAGAAAATGTCTGAGACTGAATCTGAGCTGACTCCAGGTCTAGGTTCTATCTACTGCTCCACCCAGCTGTTTGAGTTAGGTCTTGAAGGGAGTCAGGGGTTCTCAGAGGTGGCGATGAAGAGAGGACATTTCAGACACAGGGGATAGCCTCCACTATGGCACAGAGGTGGGATATAGAATATTGTGTATGGGATGTTTCAAGTAGGCTAATGTGACTTTATGAAGGATTCTGATAAAAAGTAAAATAAAAACTAAGTCCAGAGATTCAGGACATAGGGATGTTCAAGATATTTTCCTGATCTTTGGTAATAACATAATTCAGGATAATTATTATGTCATTGCTTGGTGCCATTGTCTGAGGCAGAATCCTGGGCTGTATAAATATTGGTCTGATTCAGAATGTATACTTTGTTGGCCAGTCAAGTTCCTCTGTCTTCCATGACAACAGGCTACATTCCACATTCACATTACAGCGTATTCCAACTGCATGCATTCCATTGGTCATAAGAGGCACCTGGTAATGGAATGTAGCCAGTTTATTGCTAATCTACCCTTTCCACTGGGAAAGTTGCTGAAAATGTCTAGTGGGTCAAGAACATTTTCTCTCTGCATGAAGATTAGTACAAGTCAGCTGCTATCACCAGGTTATCTTCTACTTGGCTCACATCTTTAGCAACTACTCCTTCAGCCAAGTCTTGTATTGAAATCTGTTATATAGCAGACATTCTAACCCAGGGTTTCCTAAACTCTTTCCACTCTAGACCCTTTCACATTTCAGCAGCATTCATTGGTGTTGAGTGGCATGAGGGTACATGCGGTTCAAAGTGTGCATGCTGTGTGTTCAGAACAAAGGCTGCAGTGAAGTTGCAGGATGCAACATGGGCAAGGGCTGCCAGAAGTGCCATGATTCCATTATGTGTTTGATTTTTAATTAATTTTTGGTCCTTGCACATTCAGAATTCTTTTACTGTTGCCAGATTTTTCATGACCCCATGGGTTTGCAACTCCCAGTTTAAGACATGCTGTGTCCTCTCTGCAAGCATTTTTAATTTGCGCTGCAGATATTATACCACTATCCTGCATGAACATGTGCTGAGAAGGATATTTCTGGCATTTGGTTTTCATCTTTGCCTTCCTTGTGTGCACTTCTGTCAAAAAGAGATGGACTAAGAGTAAGGATTTGTGCATCTGGCTGTTAGGTTTGGGTAGAGTAACTTTACAAATATACCAGGAAAGATAAGGGAATCCATTGCCATTTCTAAGTAGTGGCCATAGCCAATTTCAGCACTGTGATGAAGTGGTCAGGGCTAACATATTGTTTAGGACTTGTGGACCTGGAACACAGCCCTGCCAGGGGTTTTGTGACTTTAGAGTAGAGGATGCCAACCTTTCCTTTTTTTAAAAAAATACTTATTTTTAGTTTTCAACATTCACTTCATAAGTTTTAAATTTTCTCTGCCTCTCTCCTCTCCCCTCTCCCCAAGTTTGCATGTGGTTGCCAATCTTTTAAAGGGGGCCTGCCAAAATGTTATGCACTCCCTTGAGAGCACTGTATGTATATATCTCCCTACTTCCATACATATATGTATGGCCTCCCTCTACCACCTCAGTCTCTATGCCCAGAATTTACCTTACGTGTTGGCAGCCTCTTTTTACAAAGTCTCAACCCTATCACCTGTCATGTGGCTATTATCATTGCACTCTTTAGGGCCTTGAAGGCTTTCCATGTGGAAATAAACATCTCTTAATCTAGGGCAAACTCCCTTGGAAAGTAACTGATCACCTTAAGCTGTCAGGAGCCAACAAATCTATGATCATTTATGACTTTATGAAGAACTAGTTGACAGTCAGCTGAGAATAATAATACAACATAAAACAGTTATTTGGGAGGGATTAGGGAAGGCAGGAGAGGGCAGTGGGAGGAGATGGGGGCACTGAGGAGGGATGTGTGGGGGTACTGGAGACAAACTTTGCTTCCCAATCACTTCTGGATAAGGTTGGTCCAGAATAATTTAGGCCACAGAGCCTTCGAGGGAGAATTTTATTCCTGATTGTACATGGCTACCTTATGAGACATCACATCAGCAGGAAGCCAGATATCAGAACTGAAATCCAGCCCATACACCTGCTAGCAGACTATTCCCTGAATTCTATTGTCAGGATCTGGTGTGAAGCCACTTCGATTCAGCACATCTGCCTCGGTAAAAAGCCCTTAGTGTGGCTTCTATTTTTGCTTCCCTTGCCTTGCTCCCTTTGGCAGCTCAGTGGAAATTAAAAGGCTATTTGCAATGACTAATGTTGCTAATTCTGATCAAACAAATGAAAATTCATCCGTTGCCATATTGGAGACCCACTAGGAAAGAGAATTAACACATCATTTGTGGTAATTTCTATGACACTCTGACGAAAACAAAAAAGACATTAAAATTGATTTCAATTCAAACCACTGTTAGTTAAACTACTTCCCTTAAAATATCCCATTCTGCATTGTACAATAGTGCACACTGTTCCCGGGATGCTTGCTGCAGGCTTATTAGCAGTGACAAGAGATCTCAATAAGTTGGCTGGTGGAATAGCCTTAGAAACTTTGGAGTCTGATTTGAATTCATCCCATCAAGATTTCTCATAGCATCCTTTTCAAACTTCAGAACTTTATTTTCGCTTTGGCTTGCTCCAAAAAGTATATCTGGGTAAAGTGCATTACAAAGGAAGGAGTGGGAAAGAAGAGATCAAGGTCTGAGTTCTAGTCTTTTGGACAAGTTCTAGTCTCTTGGACAAGTCTAGTCTGTTTCCCTTTTCTGTAAAAAAAGAGCAAGAAGAGATGACTTATCTAAGAACATAAGCTTCCTAAATGTTTCATAATTAGTGTTCATTTTCTACTTTTCTCTCCTATCTGAGGGTCTCCTAGAAAGACACTTGTCAGTTAGTAGGATTTCTCAGCTTCCTCTTCTTCTTCTGCCCTGACTTTTCTTGTGATTTCCCTTTTTTAGTATTTTTCCTTACAGAAGTAATTTTTCTTCTACCCTTGTTTCTCAGTAATGCTTGTTCCATTTTTTTTCTGATTTCCTCTTTGTATTCTGTACCTAAGGTCCATGAATTTGTTTGTGGTTTTAAGTATTCTGATAAATCTATTCCAATATAATTGATTTTCTTTGTAATTCTATGTGTTTTAGCTTTTGCATTTAAAGTCATTTTGAGAAAGTCATTGAGTTTCACCAGACTATCAAGGGGGTTCGTGGCACAAAAAATAGGTTTTAGAGCCCCTGACTTAAATCCAGATCATTGCAATGATCAATCACAATTCTAGAGGAGTCATGATGAAACATGATTAAACCCCCTCCCTCCAAGACAGATGTGATAGATTCACAGTGCAGATTGAGACATTTTTGGAGGGGGGATGGGGAGCATGACCAAAGTAGGAGTCTGTTTTGCTTGACTATATTTTCATAACAGGGGTTTTGTGTTTCTTTCTTTCTCATTGGAGGTATGGAGGAGATGGAAGGGAAGGAAGGTGGATTTTTGTTAGAAAAACATTAATTTTTTTTTAAAGAGGTCTTGTCTTAGTGCTTTACCCCTGTTGAGCTATTTCTCCTTATTTTTTGCCCCAACTCTTCCAGATATTCTCATAAGCAATCTTTTTTTCTAGGATCATAGATTTTGAGTTGGAAGGGGTCCCTGAGGTCATCTAGTCCTCTAATTTTATACATAATTTTATACATACATTTATAATTCAGACACAAGGAATTTATGACTTGCCTGTGGTCACACGGTTAATAAGTGCTTGAAATGAGATTTGAATTTAGGTTTTCCTGACTCCAAATCCAGTACCTTAATCACTACACCAATCTGTCTTGGTCCAGGAAATGCATTCTCTTGGTCTAAGATCTCAATGCCTTCATCTGAAGGTCACTAACTTTGAGCTCCTCTTCTTCTCTCCTTTCTACCCTCTGCCAGTTTATAAGTAGCAGTATCTTTGCCTGGTCTGTGGCATGACTTCATTCAAATGCACTGTCAGCAGCATGTAGAGAAGTAGGACAATCACATCTCAATGTGGTATAGGAAAGAGAAGAAACCCCGCTGTCACCTGGCAAGAATACCTGCTGGGATTTCTACTCTGGAAAGAGGTTATAATTACCCATAGAGTATTTTGTGGAGGTCCCCACTAGCAGGAGGCTGCTAGTGATTTGAGACTATCCTTCCCCTCTCCTCCCCTACCCCCTACCATTGTGCAGAGGCAGAGTATGGAATGGGGCAGTGAAAGTTTCAGAGAGATTTGGGAAGTCATCTTTGACTTGGTGTGCTGATGTGAGCAGAGTGATATCAGGGAGGGCTGGGTTCCTATTTGGATGTTCTCTGGGGTTTTGAACAATGTGATCAGACACCAAGACACCGTCTCATTCTATGTTCCTTTAGGACAGAGGACTCTGGGCATTTTTTAATTGTGAGACCCATGAGAGCAGTTAGAGTTGCATCCTGATCAGTAAAAATACTAGTGATGAAGTAATTGTTCACCAAAGATTGGTTCCCAGCCACTAGAAGGAGAATTGCATGATCTCTTAGAGGTCAAGGTATGCTGGACCCAGCTCTAACCAGCCACAGAATAAATTATTAGGTTTTCAGTGTGATCTTTTATCTAATCTAAATCTAATCTAATCTAAAAAATAAAATATTTTATCTAAATGCTACAAATCAGAGTCTGATTTATTGTTTAGTTGATTAGACTTAAGGAAGAGATGGGAAACAAAATGTCAGTAACGCAGATTAAATTTAAAAGGGAGTCCCATGAATGCTTTTCCAGTTAGAAATATAGTTAAACATTTATCAGTATATGCTCACTTAGAGATCACCTAACCCAATCACCTTGTTTTACAGTTAAGAAAAATGAAGTCCAGAAAGAGAAACTGATGACCAAGTAAGTAACTGAGGTAGGTAGGATTTGAACTGAAGTCCTCTGACTTCAAATCCAACACTCTTTTCTCATGTATTCTATTGTCCTATAGCAGAAGGCAATGAGAATAAACTATTCTATAGCACCTAATATGTGCCTTTATAAATATTATTTCACTTATAAATATTATATCATTTGAATCTCATACGACCCTGCAAGATTTCAGATTTTCAAATTCATTTTGTTTTATACTAAACTAGTGGTAAAATTAACATACGTTTATTTTTTTTTTTGCTGGCTTCCTAATCTTTATTAGCTCAGACTGATTTTTAAGATACCTGTTCTTTTAGACTTTACTTATTAACAAAAGTGGATTTACTGGGGAGAATGGCTCAGGGGATATTCCTATATGTGGGGAGGGTCTGTGGGTAGTAAGTGGGTCAGGTAGTTGAGGAAGACAGACCCTAAATAGTTAACCCTCCTTTAGTTTGTTGAAATCATTGCTTTAGTTCTCTTTTTGGGAAGGAAATCTTACAAGTATTCTTATTTTGAATTCTTTCTTCATTTTAATGATGCGAATCTAAATGAATTCATTTAATATTCATGCATTTCATATGTAGTTCCCTCGGTGTTTAAGTGTTCCACTTCAGCTAAATTGGCATTACTTAAGCATTAGGTGAGGAGTGCTTACATGGAAATACAATTTAGCAACATTTTTGGAGAAAGCTGATGGGACTGGTACATAGCAGGAGTTGACAAAGAGGGCAATGAGGAGGAGTTAAATATACACAACTGACTTATGTCTCCCTCTGAGACATGAAAATGATGCTAATATTAATCAGGATGATTCAATTTAGTCTTTATATAAGTGTGCAAATAGTGAACTACCAGATCGCCAGCTTTGGGATCCTAGAAAGAAATTGAGGGGTCTCTTTGGAGAATCCCTTTGGTGAGCTTGGTGAAAGAAGGAGGAGCAGAGCTGGCTATCCATGCGATGGATTTTTTTCTTTTCTGGTTAATTACTCAGAAGAGTACTCAGGGATGGGAATAGGAATCCTAGACATATCCCGTTTCAGTGGAAAGAGGGTTGGATGTAGAGATAGAAGATCTGAGTTCAAATGATCTCTCTTACACTTAACCACCTGTACAAACTTGGACAAGGCATTTCATTGCTTTGTGCCATCATAAACATGAAAGATTTGCACTCTAAACATACGAGCCTTTATGCCGTTAGAGCTGGAAGGCATTATCTTTCATTTACTAGAAGGGGATGCTGAATTTTCTTTTCATAGCCTGTTGACAATAGAATCATTTAATTGATGACTTGGAGAAAGTCCTTTGTGTGGAGCAAACTATTTCACTTTTTTGCTCATCATTTAAAAAAATGTTGTTTACAGACATTTTGAGATAGTATATATATACATATATATGGACATATATGGATATATGTGTATATATGTATATGTGTGTATAAATATATGTATATGTATGTATGAGTGCATACATCTTTGAAAACTTTAAAGGACTATATGAATGTGGGCTATTATTGTTATATTTGACCAGACCTGTAATTTCATCAGTGTGAGGATCTCTGGGCAAGAAATTTCCTCTATGAATGTAAATTAGCACTTTGCAACTAATAGTCTTTGAGAGTTGCCTAGAGTACTGAGAGGTGAAATGATTTTCCCAGGGTCATCCAGCCAGTATATGGCAGAAGGGAAACCTGAACCTGGGTCTTTCTGACTCCAAGATTATTTCTAGCCTCTCTGTCATGCCAGCTTATTTTTATTATATGAAATGAATCTTGAACATACATAGAACAATGACAAATGGTACTAATATGCATTTTAATTTTCCTTTGTATTTTTCTCCTTCCATTTCAATGTAGTAAATTGAAGATGGAAGATGGAAGAAGAATGAGTCCAGGACATGACTTTGACTTGCCAGAAGAATTTGAAAGTGTATTCTGGACCTTGAAGAGCTTAGATGAAAGTGAAAGCCTGTTCCATAGACTCACAGATGGTTTTACGTTTTAATGTTTCAGTATTAATGTCCCCAAGAGTATATTAATAGGAATTATAAGTTACTGTTTCATGTTTTAAGTTTTTGTCAGTGTGACCTTGTGAGCTTTTTGTGTTTTAAGCATTTCTTTCATATGGAAGAAATAAAAAGCTGTCCTATACCTGACTCGCCATGTACAACAAGTCCTTTTCAAGTAAAGATCCTGTTGACATGTTTTATGGAGACCCTGGACTTGAACTAATTGTATGCTTTAAGTGATTGTGCATTGAAGTTCAATGAGCCAGAAACAACAAGAAAGGCAAAGACCACTCACTTTAGAGAGCAGGCCCCTCCAGGACTGAACTCAGTCTAGGTGAGTCTAGAGTTGGTGTTTTTTAGCAGCAGAGGAATTTATAGAGGAGAGGGTACTAGTTCCCTCTGAACTAGCAGGTCCTTGATGACACTGAAGTGAAATGATAAATAATAATTTTCCAATGGTCATGTCTCCTATGAAATTTAACTAATTTCTGCTTGACTACACTTACTTGTTGCAAGGGTTTTTTTCCTTTTTTTTCCTCCCTCAAGTTGGGGAGGGAGACAGAGAATTTTCATTAATTAAAACAATACAAAATAAATAGACTTAAAAAATTAAGATACTTTAATGAAATCTGTTTTGTTGGTTGAAGTTTGAATCATAGAGTTTTAGTGTTGGAAGAAATGTCAATGGTGCTCTAGGGCAACCCTACCTAGTCCGCTTCTCCGGGAAAGCCTCCAATTAGGAGGAATCTACCACCTCACAAAGCAGGCCACTTGATTTTGGGGTAACTCTAATTGTTAGAGAATTTTTCCTTGATTGTGCCTAAATTTGCAGCATTGAAATTCCCATTCATTTTTCTTGGTTTTGCCTTCTGAGGCTGGACATAACCATTTTAGTCCTACTAGAAGAACATGACTGTTCTTCATGTATTTAAGAGAGGTGATGACACCAGTCTTTTGCTAATTGTGGTCAAATATTTTGAGAACTGGAAATTTGTGCAAGCCATATATGGTAATTCACTTAACCAGAATATTCAATTAAGCAGAATATGCTATGCCTGAACCATTCTAGATAAACACAATTATATCACAAATTAATTTCAAAGGTGTACTCTTCTTGTGCTTTTTAGCAACATAGCTTCCCTTCCAAATTCTAGAGGAGTTTTTTTAAAGAAGGGAATTATGATTTTTTTATATTTATCAATATCATATGTGTAATGACTATACTAATAATTTAGTTTTCTCCAAAGCTGCCTTTCTGGCTCATGAGTTAGAGCTCACAATGTAGCTTGAACTGATCAATCAAAACCTTGACAATGCTCACAGTCATTGGCATTCTTGTGCCAGTGTACCTACCGTGAGGTGAATCAAAGCTTGTAGAACCTGTTCCCATCACAGAATTCTGGTTCTGTACCCTAGGGGAGGTGGTCCCGACCCCCAAAGACTTGACTCCTGAACTGTTGTGTTGTAAGATTTGTGAATTTCTCATGGGAAACCACTAAATAGTCGTTTGTAATCCACCTTCTCCCCATCCTTCCCCTCTGTGATCTAAGTGCTATGAGAACATTCCTCACTCTGAAACTGATTAATTAAACTATTTGATTACCTGTACTCCCATCTCTAGGCCTGCTTTGTGATGCTCTGAGCATTCTCAGGTTAGAGACTAGCTCAGTAAAAATCCTGTTAACATTAGCTATCTCCATTTTGCAGATGAGAATATTGAGGATAAGAGCAGATAAAGGAAATTCAACTCATTTCTTCAAAGACACTGGTGGGTACTTCGGGGACAACAAAAATTAGTTAGGCATGGTTCCTGCTTTCAAGGAGCCAGAAGAGAAAATGAAGCCTATCCACGAATAGTATAAGATAGAATATGATCAGAGCTGTAGGAGAGTCCTTTATGACATATTATGGGAGGATAGGAAAGGGAGATAACATGTCTTCCCAGTGGGAATGTTTCCTGGAAAAATTGGCATTGGAAACAGTTTTGAAGAATGAGGAGAATTATGACTGGCAGACATAGAAAGGAAGGCATAGTGTGAGCAAAGACCTGGAGAAGGAGAAGCAACATAGTGTTTTGTAGGAGGGTCACCAGTCCACTTTTGCCAGAGGGTAGTCTGTGTGAAAGAGAGTATTAAAAAGATAAAGCTGCAAAGGAAAATTGAGGACAGATGTAGAGTGTCCTTCCTAAGCAGTTTGGATTTTATTCTTTTTAGGCCACACAAAGCTACTGGGAAATGGCATGATGTGGGTCCTCAGGCAAGTTACTTAACCTCTCCATACCTCAGCTTCCTCATCTATAAAATGAGGAGCTTGAACATGATGTCCCTTTCAGTTCTATGCTATGATCAAAGTTCTTTGGGAAGATTATTTTGGCATTCATGGGCAGAACGTCTTGTTCTTCTTTTCAGGGGTGGGAAAGTTGGAGGCTGAGAAACTTTCCAAAAGATAGAGAGATAAAATGAGACCCAAGGCTACATAGTCCAGGTCTCCCAACTCTGCCTCTAACCTGAATGATGTTTGTTCCAAGTCCTGTTCCAAACACCTCAGCAGTCTGGCTTAGGGAGAGGGATAAGTCTTAGGAAAAGAGAGGGAAGCAGAGAAGGAGATAAAGGAAGCACATCCATTTTACATTGTGGGAACCTTCACTCTTGGAAATACCTGTGCAGTGATGATCCAGAAATCCCATTTCCTAGCTTCTCCAAGTATAAACCTTTTCAGATTTTAGGAGTGACTTAAGACACCTTAGAGGACATAAAGACTTGAGTGAAAACAGCTTTCTTTTAGGAGAAAGACAGGAAGTGATCCTTCCAGGCAAAGGGAGTGGAAAATGGATGGAGTGATGCAAGGCAGGGGTGATTATTTTGTTGTGTTAGGTTCTCAGGGCCCAGGCATTTCTAGCACCATGAAGTTGGGCTTCTGGGAACAGAAACTCATATACTGGGGGCCCCCCCATACACCTCTCTTATATATGAAACTGTCTCTAGGACTCCTGAATGGCTCTAGTGATCCTCTATTGTGAGGCAAATTGGTGCAGAGATGTGGAAGTATGGCGTTTCTTTCATACTCTCTAGGGGTTGGGTACTCTGAGGAATATCTCTCCATTGCCTCAGTCTCTCTCAGAGGAGAAACTTTGGCTGAGAGCACTTCTTTGGCACCTGTGCTAATGCCCTAAGAGGTTTTCTTTTGCTAATAATAAGGATAATAATGTAATATTACATGGGATTTATATAACATTTTAAAGCAGATAGCTGTCACAGTGGATAAAGCACCAGACCTGGAGTCAGGAAGACCTGAATTCAAATCCAGCCTCAGACACTTACTAGCTTTGTGACCCTGGGCAAGTCACTTATCCCTGTTTGCCTCAGTTTCCTCATATGTAAAATCAGCTGGAGAAGGAAATGGCAAACCACTCCAGTCCCTTTCCTAAGAAAGCCCAGAATGGGGTCACAAAGAGCCAGACGACTAAACAACACATAATATTTTATGGTACGCAACCTACTTTATGCAGATTGTCTCATTTTATCCTCACAAAAATCTTGTAGGACGAGATCTATTATTACCCCCATTTTACAGATGAAGATATTGAGGCTGAAAGATGTTAAGTGACTCGCCCAGGATCCCACAGCTAAGTAAGGAGTCTTCTTCAGCTCATGAACAGAAACAGCTTTTCTTTCCATTTCTCCTCTCTCCTCCCATCTTTCTCCAGCTCTTGACATTCAAGACTCACCCTAGTTCTCTTTTTCCTTAAAAGTGGATGCAATCTGCCCATTTGGTTTTTCTTTCTCTTTGGGTTTTGCGTTAATAGTGTGGTTGTGACAGAGCAGGAACTGGATTTGGATTCAGAAGGCTTGGGTTTTTATCTTGGATCTGCTAGTTGAAGCCTGTGTGACCTTGTCCAAGTCACATAATCTCTTTGGACTTCAGTTTCTTCTTCTGTAAAACAAAAAGCCTAGAACGGATGACTTCTTGGCAGGGATCTGCTGGAGCCAACTTCAATGGACTAGGGAGAGCCCATTGTTAAATTTTTAGCATGAGCATTTTATTTATACCTTAAAAATCAACAGATATTATAGATCAGGGCTTTATTTTTTGTTTTGTGATTGTCTGAGAGGGAAACAGCAATAGTTACTATGATAATCACTCTTAAGCCAGTAGTAACTGTTGCTGTTTTCCTCCCAGCCTGATGTCTTTCTTTTTCTTTGCCCCATTAAAGGGACCATTCCCTGGCTACCTCTTAAACAGGCCTATTCAATGAATGGGCATTACCTCACCCTAAGTGAGTACCTAAATAGACCTTGGTGTAAAGGGGCCAAGATCTCCCAGCGCACCCTGGGTCATCTCCAGTCATCCAGATGAATATTTGGTCTCTGGATTCAGATGGCTCTGGAGGAGAAGTGAGGCTGGTGACCTTGCACATCCCTCCTTCAATCAAACAAAGTCAAGTGCAAGTCATGTCATCGTTTCTCTGATGGGATGGTCTTCTTCGGCAACAAAGGATGAACACAATAATCTGTTGATTGTCTAGACCAGAGATTCCAAAACTTATTTGGCTTACCACCCTCTTTGTAAAAATGATCACTCAGTGCCCCCTGCCCCTAGAAATTTTTTTTCTTTGACCCTTCAACAGTTTTTTAAAATGTGTCATTTTAAAATATGTGAAATCTATACTTTCTAAAAAAAATGAAGCATATGAAACAAAAATTTATTGTAAATTTGTGGATTTTTTCCTTCATTGAAATTTTGGTGATACAATATTGAATCAGGTAAACATATGCTATACAACTTGTAGTATCATATTGTAAACAAGTCATTATATGCATATATTCTTGCCTACGTGTGCTGGACTTTCTGATAATGCATGATATGCTCACCTGCCAACACTTGTTAAGACCTGTTTTTGGACTTGACCTCTGATTGATAGGTTGAAACTTGCACTTTGAATATTTATTTGGAAAATAACACAATCACTATGACTTTAACTCTGTTATACAACAGTTGGAACATGTATGAATGGTTTCTCAGAATATTTTTATCTTTTCTTCTTTCCTTATGTTTTCATCACCCCTTATTTTTATTCAATGCCACCTAATTGCACCAGAGGCTACTACTGACCCCCTTGATTGTTCCAGTTCCTCCTAGGCGGCAGGATTGTTATCCCCACTTTGGGAACCTGTGGTGGACTTAAAAAAGTGATGGAGAAAATGTAAATAATGCAGATAAAACTTAAAAGTATATCAGGTTGGTTTTTTTTTTTTTGAGGGGGAGAGCTGGTTTTTAAATATTCACTAGCACATCACAAATTCTAGGACCCCTTCTAACTCTAAATCAGTTATTCTAAGAATTTCCCTTCCTTCTCTTAAGCAAAACTCAAACTAAAACAAAACAAAATCTTGGTAGATGAACAGAGTTATATTGAAAGGAGGATAAAATACAATGTAAGTGCAACTAGGTGATGCAGTGGATACAGTGCAGAGCCTAGAGTCAGAAAGACTCATCTTTCTGAGTTCAAATCGGGCATCAGATATTTACTAGACGTGTGGCCCTGAGTAAGTCAATTAACCCAATTTGCCTCAATTTATCTGTAAAAATGAGCTAGAGAAGGAAATGGGAAACCATTCTAGTATCTTGACCAAGAAAATTTCAAATGAGGAGAATTGGATGTGACTGGACAGTAAAATAAATTGTAAATTTTCGAATGAGCAACCATTAGTCTCAAATATGTGTGTAAATCTTGAGAGATACGGTCTTTAGGATGTATGTGTGTGTTAGTCCTTTGTTGCTGAAGAAGACTATGCCACCAGAGAAATCATGACATGACTTGCACTTGACTTTGTTTTGTGTGAGGGAGGGCTGTGTAGGTCACCAGCCTCACTTCTCCTCCAGAGCCATCTGGATCTAGTGACCAGATATTCATCAGGATGACTGGAGATAACCCAGGATGAGGCAATTGGAGTTAAGTGACTTGTCCAAAGTCACACAGCTAGTGAATGTCAAGTGTCTGAGGTGAGATTTGAACTCAGATCCTCCTGACTCCTGTACTGGTGCTCTATCCACTGCACCACCTAGCTGCCCCATCTTTAGGATGAGAGCTCCTATGGACAGATCATAGATAAAAGATCTAGAACCAGTAAAGATCTTAGAGGCTATCTAGTCTGACCTCTCTGACCTCAATGCCTTGCCTATGATCACATAGGGAGCTGGCAGTAGAGGCAGGTTTTGAACTCTGGCCCTTTGACTTCAGGGTCAGTATGCATTTGACATTACCATATTGCCTCCTCTTAGGCAAACCTCTTATTCCCTTAGAAA
This sequence comes from Notamacropus eugenii, assembly GCF_028372415.1. Taxonomy (NCBI): domain Eukaryota; kingdom Metazoa; phylum Chordata; class Mammalia; order Diprotodontia; family Macropodidae; genus Notamacropus; species Notamacropus eugenii. Next base: position 88,075,437 of record NC_092872.1, read on the forward strand.
TTGTTTTCTCATCTCTAAAATTAGGATAATCACCTAAGCTTGCACTCTCTACTGTACAGATTGCTTCAGGGAAGAAAGTGTTCATCAAACTTTGAAATGCTATCAAATACTGTGTTTCACTTTGGCATAGGCAGGGCCAGTGTTTCATGCAGTGGTGTGTTAGTAAATATTTAACAACCAACTTTCCAAAGGTACGAAGGAAGGATGACTTTTAAGTCTAATCTATATTATTAACATTTTCCTTATCACTTTTGTAAGTCTAGAGCATCAATGAAAGAGTAAAAGAAGCACTGATCAATAGTATTTTCTTATTTCCTAGGTGCGAATACTCATCTGAAAATTTAACAACTGACTCTCCAAAGCTCATTTTTGTTGTTGTTCAATTGTGTCCAACTCTTCATGGTCCCATTTGGGGTTTTCTTGGCAGATGTACTGGAATGGTTTGCCATTTCTTTCTCCAGCTCATTTTATAGATGAGGAAACTGAGGCAAATAGTTAAGTGACTTGCCCAGGATCACACAGCTAGTAAGTAGCAGAGGCCAGATTTGAACCTAGGAAGGCAAGTCTATCTATCATGCCATCTACCTGCCCCCACCCCAAACCCCTGCTAATAATAGCTCACAAAGGCAGGACTTGAGGTGGTTACTCAGAGTTTCAGTCACCAGGTGTTCACCTAAGCTTTAACTGCTCCAGCTCATTCTTAGACATGAGCAGGTCCCAGATATTCTAAGTCTTGGGCCTCCTTCAGTTCTTCTCACATGTGTGAATGGGACTTGCCCTGATTCTTCCATCTCTGGCCTTTTCCTTTTAATGTCTCAGCCCAGGTTTTGTTCTACAGTGTGAATTTTCCTGACAATAATTCATAGCTTATTTGGCTCTTGTTTGCCTCCATCCCATTGAAATTCTAATTTCTTTCCCAACTTGGAGCAAGGATTGATAATTCACATGTAGAGTAAATGAACTCTTTATCATGGGAAAAACAAAATTAATTCATGACATCTTTAAAACTCCTGATCACTTGGCAGTTCTCAATAAGATCTGAAACCTCAAGTTCCTTACCCATTCCTCTGTGCCTGGTGTGTTTTTCAGGCACTTTCAAAGACTGTATTGGGAGTGAATTGTCCCAAGAATCTGATGCCAAAAGTCAAAGTTAGCAGGTGGTTTCTGGCTTGACTTACCTCACTCACTCCTGATAAATTATTCGAGAGCGGGCAGTTTCATCTTTGTATCCTCAGTGTCTGGTATATTCTGTTATATGGTTGTTGTCCCATCATGTCTGATTCTCTGTGACCACAAATTGAGATTTTCTTGGTAAAGATCCTAGAGTGGTTTGCTATTTCCTTCTCCAGATCATTTTACAGATGAGTCTTCTTCCAGTTCCAGTGCTCTATCCAGTGCACCACCTTGCTGCCCATCTGGTACATTGTAGATGCTTAATTCAAACTTGTTTGATTGATTGATACTATCTGTCTGGACCTGTAACAATTGATACTTGTTTCCTCTTGGGCTCTCCTCTAGCTGGCAGCTAAGTACTCCACAATCTCTCAGTAGCAAGCTTATACTCAGGCGCCATCTTGATGTCACTTTATGAAGATCTCTGCAATGTTTCTGAAGTATCCTTCCCTGTCAGCTTCTCCATAAAGCTTGTTTTGTTTAATAGGCCATTGAAATAACTCTTATCCACTGCTTTTAAATTAAATGTCCTAGATGATTCACATCTATACCTCTCCTCCAGTCTGGTGAGAGGGCTGGAAAATACAGAAGGAAAAAAAAACTTGGCCCAGGAGAGGTTCCATTTCTATAAATGCAGGTTTTTACTATTAGTGGTAGAGTCAGGTCTAGAACTCAGATTTCTGACTCCCAATGGAGGACTCATTAGTAAAATACAAAGTTTTAGGAGTGGACTTGAAGCTTCCAATGTGCCCATCTCCTTTTCTCCCTTTCTCCACTGATTTCCTGAGCCAGTTCCTTCTCTTTTCCCTCTTAAAACAATCAACATTCCATTAGATAATGCCAGCCCCAGGCTGCCTGACAAATGCCAACCTGACGGTCTGCTTAACTGTTCTCATCTGAGGACTGGAAGCAGAAATTAGAGCTTTTGCCTGTGTGAGGGGATAGGAGAGCAGGGACCATTGTCTGAGGCTGGGTAGGGGAGTATCAAGAGATGATGTTTTCATCACCCTTCCTGCTAAGAACCTTTGTTAGACAACAGTGAATGAGCATCAAAAGCTAAGTGTTGGCATCAGGCCTGGAACCAAATGGAACCTTGGTCTAGAAGCTTGTAGGTACCCCCACTAATTTGCTGAACTCCATCAACATTAATTTTTAACTGAACTATTAGAGCTTTTTAGTTTGCTTAATGCACTGTGAACCTATCTGAACTGATGCTAAACCTATGTCTGGGTACTCTCCAATTTGGGCTAGAGCCAAACCCTAGTTTCCCTTTCATGGGATTCCCTGGCTGATGGGATGTTCAGAATGACAAAAACTGGTTGAGGGGTAGGAAGCTGATGTTTAATTCAATAAGTATATATTAAGCACCTATTATACTCAAGACAGGGCAGTTAGGTGGCACAATGGATAGAGGGCCAGGCCTGAAGTCAGAAAGACCTGAGTTCAAAGCTGACCTCAGATACTTACTAGCTGTGTGAACTAGGGAAGTAACTTAACACCATTTGCCTCAGTTTCCTCTTCTGTAAGATGAGCTGGAGAAGGAGATGACAAACCACTTTATCATCTTTGCTAAGAAAATCCCAAAATAGGGTCATGAAGAGTTGGACAAAACTGAAACAAATGAACCACAAATGTGCAAGACAGTGTAATCCCTAGAGATACAAAGACAAAAAATGAAGCTACTTACGTTCAAAGAGTTTACATTGCACTGGGAGAATACAGCATAGTCACAGATAAGTAAGAATGACATATAAAATAAGTAAAAAGCAATTCTGTTAGGGACAGGAATTGTACAACTAGGGGTGGGGAGAGGGAAAGTGACTAGGAAATATCTTTGGAGATGAAGGGACCTTAGCTTAGAAGGGCAAGAAGAGAAATCAAATCAAATCCACAAGCATTTATTAAGTGTTGACTATGTGCCAGGCACTGTGCTAAATGTTGGGAATATAAATAGAAGCAAAAAGAGACAGTTCTCGCCCTCAAGGAACTTACATTCTAATGGGAAAAGAAAACACAGAAAAGGAAGTTGAGAAGAGGGGTTGAGGAGAGAAAGTACTTGTAAGGTATAGTAGAGAAAGTCTGGAAAGTTAGGAGTGGAGCCCAGTCTGGGCATTTTCTCTTTAAAATGGAGGTTCTAGGAGGAACCAGACAATCAGAGGAAGTAGCTAAAAGGGTGGCATTTACTTCCAGCATGAAAAGTCCAGGGTAGAGTGAACTTCCAGGGTGAGGGGGCTTCTGGGGCATGATAGAGAAAGTCCAAAGGGTCAGGAGTGGAGCCATATATACCACATCTGAGCAGAGGGGTCTCCTTAGGGTGGCTCAAAGTTGATGATGCTACATGGGATAGCAATGAGCATGGTTACAGGGACTTGGCTTTTTTCACTGTGGGGAAGGATGGAGATGAACTCTTGGAAGAGAAGAGAGACTTCCTTTTTAATACCAAGGCATTGATAAAGAAGTAGACTGTGGACTGAAGCTCCTAATTAGAAAGCAGGTTTAGTTAGGAATTCCATCTTGACTGTCTCTTCTTCCTGTTTGCTCCCATGATGCATTCAATGCAATTTAATAAGTATATATCAAGTGACTACTATGCATCTGTCACTGTTCTAGAGACTGGCAACACAAGAACAAAAATGAAACAGGCTTTCATTCTCAAGGAGCTTGTGGCCCTACTAGGAGAAGAGGCACAAATGCGTGCAGAAAAGCCAATATAAGATAAATTCAAAATGATTTTGGGAGTTAGGAAAGGCCTCTAGTAAGAGGTGGCCAAATCAAACCAAGTCAACAAACATTTATTTAGTGACTACTGTTTGCAGGCATTGTGTTAAGCTCTGAGATGAGCCTTGAAAGGAGTGAAGGGATTATACCATGTGTAGTATTGATTCTGAGTTATTTCCCCTTTTCTGGATTCAGTTCTAACAGTGATTTGCTTGGACATCTTTAACATCATGGACATCATGCTCAGGCACAACCATTGTGGGTTTGAACAGCTCTATAGAACTTCTTCTTACCCATTAAGAAGAACTACAAAGTGCAGCCTAAGCAGGAAGTAATTCACTCTCCACAGGGTTTGTCAAGTGGATTTTAAACAACACTTCTATATGTAAGTGGTTACTGGAGGCTCCTAGCTCAGGGCCACCACACACCATTGCAACTGACACATTCTGATGAAGGATCTAGGTTTCAGTAGACAATTGGCCTCAAAAAGCAAAGGATTGTATGGGGGCAGGGGGAAGCATGGATGTTTAGCCAGGGTGGGTAGAGGGGCAGAGTACACATGGACCTGAACATTTCTTTACTGAAAAAAACATAGAGGGATAGGGACATGTGATTTCATTGGTACAGGAACTCCAAGATGGAGAAAGTCTCTTTACCAATGCAGGTTGGTGCCTTATAATCTAAGTGAGTCACCTAAGACCACCAGAAGTTACATGACTTGGCCAGGCTTACATAGTCAAGTCTTTCTGACTATAAGGCCAGTTCTCTATAAATTTACCTGAATAGGTCACTCACCAAAGAGTCTCTTGAAGATGTGATTTCTTCTGCCTTCCAAATTACTGAAGGGTTTATTACTTTGATACCTGTATGTAAGGAGAATTTTGGTACCTTCTTAGAGTCAGTTTCTCAGGATCCATAGCCATAGGAATGTCTAGTTTCCAGGTATTAGATATCTCATAGAATAGTCTCAAGGATTCTAGATAGTAGTTCTTAGAATCATAGTGACATGTAGTCCTACTGAGGCTGCACCTTGAGGTAAGGGGTGGCATAATTGATATTGACTATGCTTGCCCAGAATGATGATATTGCTAAAGTTAACTTTTGAGCTTAATTGTTGTCTGTTGATCTACAAAAGCAAGTAGGCACTAGTCAGTGAATGGAGAAAGACCACGAAGAATCTATGGGGAAAATCCATAGGGGAACCCACGGGGGAAAGCCACAGGGAACTCATAGGGGAATCTGTGTGTACCTCAACCATGCCCCACTGAGGCTTGAGGGGATTTAGGGCAGTGGTCGAGCTGTGTTTGTCTTGATTAACCCCATCAAAACATAGGTATAGTTGCCTCCTATGTGTACAGTACCTTATAGACTTGTAGTTCTCAAGCTAGAAAAGGAACTGTAGAGACTATGTAGTCCAAAGACTTTATTTTACAGATGAGGAAGCTGAGGCTGAAGGAGATTAAGGAGACCCAATCAAGGTCACACAGGTAGTAAGCTTCAGAGGTGGTAGTTGAAATCAGGTCTTTTGACTTTAGAGACAGTGCTCTTTCTACTGATCTCTGGTTTTCTTTGGATGAATGCTCTGTTCAACAAAGCAGATTATAACCTCTTAAGAGTCTCCACAGCTTGGGGTATCTGATTGTGATGAAATATTATTGTGCTATAAGAAATGACAAGCAAAATGATTTCAGAAAAACCTGAAAGACTTACAGGAACTGATGCAAAGTGAAGTGAGCAGAACCAGGAGAATGTTGTACTCAGTCACAGAAATATTGAACGACGAAGAACTGTGAATGACAGCTATTCTCAGCAATACAATGATCCAAGACAAATAAAGGACAAATAATGAAGCATTCTATCCACCCCCAGAAAAAGAAATGATATTCTTTGAACATAGACTGAAGCATGTCATTTTTAGCTTTCATTCTTTTTTAAAAATTTGTGTCTTATTGTACAAAATGACTAACGTGGAAATGTTTTACATGATCACACACAGCACCTATATCTGATTGCTTATCGTCTTGGGGAGGGAAGAGAGGAAGGAGAAAAGAAGAGATAGAATTTGGAACTCAAAATGTTAAAAAAAAATGCTAGCAATTGTTTTTAACATGTAATTGGGTGGAAATAAAAAATATTTTTAAAAAATCTCTGCAGATTAAAAATTCATCACCTTTTAACCAACTTTCTGATTGTCTTTCAGTGTTTTGTTAGGATGGTTGGTCCTTGGAAAATAGACATAGTCTATAACTGAAGGTTCTCCAGTTTTCTGCAACTTGCCAAAACCTTTGCTTCAGTATCATAGCCTTTGAAAACCTGGAGTCACCTTTCTGCCTCCAATGAAGCATCAGAGGAGGACTTTCAAAAACACCAAAAGTTTCAGCATGATATATTTAAGCATTTTGTTTAAATGTTCACCAAAGGAACTTGAGGGTGAGAGGAATTTAAAGCTGCAGTTGGAAACCAGTTCCAATCACTAACCCATCAGAAATGATGACAAATCCTTTCTGAAATTAGAAAAAGAAATGGAAAAGAAATCCAAGTTACTAAAAAAAAATTGTACTGTGGAATAGAAGGAAGAGAATTGTTATCAGGAAACCTGTTTTCTATTTATTTTTTTTTCAATTCTGTCACTATTTAACTATCTGAGAGTTGGTAAGTCACTTTGTTTCTTCAAAATGCTGAAGATACTTTTCATGCAGCTTATTTCAAAGACCTGTTGAGTGGATTAAATGAGATAGTGATTGAGAAGCAATGTGGTATAATGGATGCAGAATCAGGAAGATGGTGGCTTAATTACTCTTTTTGAGACTTATGTGGCTATATGATCCTGGCAACTTCTCAGTGTCCCTTGAAAGAACACTGACTTTGAGTCAGTGAACTTTAGTTTAAATTCTTTTGCACTAGATTACCCTAGGGCTCATCTGTAAACTGAAGAGGTTAGACTGAGTAAACTTTAAAGTCCCTTCTGAGTTCTAGATCTAGGATCCTAAATTTTGCCTCTGACTTATGCCAATTGGGTGACCTTGGACAAGACTATCACCAAGGCAATATTCACAGCACCAACGGTGACTATGAATATGCCGATATAGTTCTGAATCACAAAGTATAGCATGTAGAAGAAAAATATTTATTCAGACATCAGAAATCTAAATCCATCATAGCGACAAAGAAATACATCATAATAGTCTATACACATTATCAGGCCTTCCCACAAACAAATGCTCACAATCCTAGCTGCCTGCTTCCTCTGTCATTACTATCTCTGACTTCTCTCATAACTAACTTCCTCTCAGCTCTGTTCCAGCTCTGCCTCTTCCTGTTCCACCCGTTCAGCAATCTCTTCCCACCATAGACTTCATGTGACAGACTTCCATATGATCCAGGCAGGTCACATGGGCCTACTAATGAATGGAAAAGATCTTCCCACTTAAATTACCATTACAGCAAGTTAATTATTCTTTTTTTCAAAAATTTATTTACTTGTTTTTAGTTTTCAACATTCGTTTTTTCTCCCCATCTCTCCCCTCCTTCACATAAGACACAGTGCATTCTGATTCTTCCCCCAATACATCCTCCCTTCCATCACAACCCCTCTCTTCCCTTATCCCCATCTCCTCTATTTTTTTGTAGGGCAAGATAGATTTTTATACCCCATTACCTGTATTTCTTATTTCCCAGTTGCATGTAAAAACAATTTTTAACGTTTGCTTTTAAAACTTTAAATTCCAGCTCCTCTCCCTTCCTCCCTCCCCACCCATTTCCACTGAGAAGGCAACCAATTCAATATAGGTCATACATGTGTAGTTATGCAAAAGACTTCCATAAAAGTCATGTTGTGAAAGACAAACTATATTTTCCTCCATCCTATCCTGCTTCCTCCATTTATTCTATTCTCTCTTTTGACCTTGTCCTTCCCCAAAAGTATTTACTTCTAACTACCCCCTCCTCCCATTTGCCCTCACTTCTATCATCCCCCCCATACCCCACTTATCCCCTTCTCCCTTACTTCCTGTAGTGCAAGATAGATTTTCATAACAAATTGAGTGTACGTTATTCCCTCCTTAAGCCAGATGTGATGAGAGTAAGCTTCATTTTTTTCTCTCTCACCTATCCCCCTTTCCCCTCCATTGAAAAAGCTTTTTCTTGGATCTTTTATGAGAGATAATTTGCCCCATTCCATTTCTCCCTTTTTCCTCCTAGTATATTCCTGTCTCACCTCTTAATTTTACTTTTTTTGATATCATCCCTTCCTATTCAACTCACCCTGTGCCTTCTATCTATATGTATATAATCCCTCCAACTACCCAAATACTGAGAAAAGTCTCAAGAGTTACAAATATTATCTTTCCATGTAGGAATGTGAACAGTTCAACTTTAGTAAGTCCCTTATGATTTTTCTTTCCTGTTTACCTTTTCATGCTTCTCTTGATTCTTGTGTCTGAAAGTCAAATTTTCTATTCAGCTTTGGTCTTTTTATCAAGAATGCTTGAAAGTCCTCTATTTCATTGAATGACCATTTTTTCCCCTGAAGTATTACATTCAGTTTTGCTGGGTAGGTGATTCTTGCTTTTAATCCTAGTTTCTTTGACTTCTGCAATATCATATTCCATGCTTTTCAGTCCCTTAATGTAGAAGTTGTTAGATCTTGTGTTATCCTGATTCTATTTCCATAGTACTTGAATTGTTTCTTTCTGACTGCTTGCAATTTTTTTTTCTTGACCTGGGAATTCTGGAATTTGGCTACAATATTCCTAGGAGTTTTTCAGGAGGTGATCAATGGATTCTTTAAATATTTATTTTGCCTTTTGGTTCTAGAATATCAGGGCAGTTTTCCTTGATAATTTCATGAAAGATGATGGCTAGGCTCTTTTTTTGATCATGGCTTTCAAGCAGTCCCATAATTTTTAAATTGTCTCTCCTGGATCTATTTTCCAGGTCAGGTGTTTTTCCAGTGAGATATTTCACATTGTCTTCTATTTTTTTCATTCTTTTAGTTTTGTTTTGTAATTTCTTGATTTTTCATAAAGTCATTAGCTTCTGTCTGTTCCATTCTAATCTTTAAGGAACTATTTTCTTCAGTGAGCTTTTGTATCTCCTTTTCCATCTAATCAATTCTGTTTTTTAGGGCATTTATCTCCCCATTGGCTTTTTGGATCTCTTATGCCAATTGAGTTAGTCTATTTTTAAAGTTTTATTTTCTTCAGCATTTTTTGGGGTCTCCTTTAGCAGCAGTTGACCTGTCTTTCATGATTTTTTTGCATCACTCTCATTTATCTTCCCAATTTTTGCTCTACTTCTCTTACTTGATTTTCAAAATCCATTTTGAAGCTCTTCCATGGCCTGAGTCCAATTCATATTTTTCTTGGAGACTTTGGATGAAGGAGCTTTGACTTTATTTTCTTCTGTTTGCTTGTGTTGGTCTTCCTTGTCATCAAAGTAAGATTCTATAGTCTGATTCTTTTTCTGGTTTTTGCTCACTTCCCCAGCCATTTACTTGACTTTTAAGCTCTTTGTCAAGATAGTTCATTGTTTCCAGTGGTGGTGGGGAATGTACTGTCAGCTGCTCGATCACCGCATTATCTGTGGACCTAGACCTCCAGAAATAGTGGCTGCAGCTGCCCCATTGCTGCTGCAGCTGCTGTAGGTTCCTCTGCCCCCTCTCCTCTCTGCTGCCCTGGGATTAGGGCCAGACCCATTCTCTTGCACTGGTCTCATGGGCTTTTCCCACTGACCTTCCAATTTGGAGTCATGAAGTCTGGAAACCATCACAGATATGAGAGATCCAGTCCCTTCAGGGCCTGCTCAGGTCCTATCTGTGCCAGTGCAGCCCACACTGGACTTCACTCTGCCCTCTGTGTGGCAACATAGACCCTTCCTGGCAACCTTCCAGGCTGTCTTGGGCTGGAGATTTGCTTCACTCTGTCATTCTGTGGGTTCTGCAGCTCCTGAATTTGTTTAGAGCCATTTTTTTTTACAGGCTGGGCTTGGTGGGAGCACTCTAGAAAGTCTGTGCTGTTACTTCTGCTTTATCCCCTCAAGTTACTTATTTTTTCAGTGTACTCTAGACAACTCTCAGAAGACTATAATATAAAATAGGTATAGTAGGTTGTTTCTTCATTGGTTCCCCACGCCAATGAAAACATAAATTGGGTCCAAAAGTAGGTGGTGGTGATAGAGAATGAATGTGGTAACACATTTAAGATTATGGTGTTAAATTAAAAAGCACTGTATAAATGTAAAATGGAATAAGTTGCTGTCAACAGAGGAGGCCAGCCTACTTGGCAGGCTAATGGAGAGGTTATCCCTTAGCTAAAAAAACCTCAATTGCGGATTTTTTCCTGGGTCATTTTTCCCCAGTCCCTATATACCCAGGACTAGTAATTGTTGGAATAACAATTACTGTTGTTGGAATACCTTGAATTCAGTGCCACACTTATAGTAAAAGCATTCAGAGTTTTTCTCTGGAAAGTCTTAGAGACATTTCTCACGTGGGAGATTTCCCTAGCTCTTTAGGGTGATTTCACTTCTGTTGTTATTGTGTTTGTCCTTCATGCTCGAAGAGGACCATGACATCAAGATGATGACATGACTTGCAGTTGACTTTGATTTGAGTGAGGGAGGCCTGTGCAAGGTCACCAACCTCACTTTCTTCCCCAGAGCCATCTGGGTCCAATGGCCTGATATTCAACAGGATAGGTGATGACCCAGGATGCCATGTGAGACCCTGGCCCTTTCAGGCTAAGATCTTATAGCACTCTCACTTTGAGTGAGATATACCCATTCAATGAATAGGCATCTTTAAGTATTTGCTCAAGGGATGGCCCCTTTAATAAAAAAAGTCAAACTGCTAGCTTTCTGGAGGAGGAAGAGGATGGAGTGCGGTCTGGAAATCATGTCATTTTCAGGAATGGGTCAAGGAGCCAGGGAAATGATTTTGCCTGAACAAACCAAAACCTCTTTTTCAGGAGGTGTTAGAGCAAGATAGGTGTTCAGATATTTGACGGACTATCACTGGATCCAATTAGCAGTAGTTGTGCTTAATGTTAACTTGGAGGGAGGACACTAGTGGAACATTCTAGGGATCTGTCTTTAGGGGCATACTTTTTGGTGCTTATAATTAACGATTTAGTTGAAGGCATAGAATATTTAGAAAATTTTCAGATGACTTGAATCTAGGACAGGTAGCTAAGATGTTGAATAACGGACTAAGGATTAAAAAAAGTATTTTCATAGTAGAATGATAGTCTAGATTTAATGAGATTAAATTTGACAAGGATGAAGTTAAAGTTCTACACTTAGACTAAAATAATAATTAGTAGTTACATAGTAACTTTAGATTTGTAAAATATTTTACATATATTGTCTCATTTGAGCCTAACACCAACCTTGTGAAGGAAATACTATTATTATTCCCATTTAACAGATGAAAAAACTGAGGCTGAGGGAGGGAAAAAGTCAGAAAACTTATAAGTGTATGAGGTAGGATTCAAATTCTCATCTTCCAACTCTGGGTCTAATATACTATCTAATATCTAATATGCTGCCATTTTAGGCTGCTCTGAAAGAGACGTTGACCTGAAAGAGGAAGGAAATAATTCTGCTATGTTCTTCCCTGGTTAGACCACTTGTGGAGTATGGCCAAGTCCTGATTAGTTTGAACAATGAATTCCTTGATGTGGTAACACGTATTCAGTTTGGGACTGTTTGAAGTTACACACGTGGTAATTGGTTTCATCCAATGGGAATACACTGTGTAAAGTCAAATAATGCAGCTGCTTTAGAGGGATGCGTTATTTGGTGTGTGTTCAATTCTGCGTTCCACAATTTAGATAGGGCATTAATAAACTAAACCTTCAATGTTTTAGTTTGGAAGATAAATCTTGACCACAATGGGAAGTGAATAGAAACTGTCCCATGTGAAGATAGTTAAAAGAAAAGGGGATTTTCACATTTGAAGAAGAGATATCTGTGGGGTAAGGATGGGAAGAGGTGAGACTTAATAGATGCCTTCAGGGATTTTAATTTATTTATTGTATGGAAAGGGGAATAGACTTGTTCTTCTTTTGGTCCTAGAGGGTGCAACTAGGATTAATAGGTAGATATTGTAGAGAGGTAGATTTGGGCTTGGTCTAAGAAAAAATATTTTTAATAATTAGAGTTGTCTAGAGGTGGCTTGGGCTATTTTGGGAGGTGGTGGGTTTCCTCTCATTTGAGGTTTTCAAATGGAGGTTGGATGACCACCTGTCAGGGGCATCATGGTAGGGTAGAGTTGGGTTGGGGTGGTGAAGTGTTTCTATTTTGCTAGGGTTTATGCAATATATTTTCTGGGATCCTTTTCAACTTAGAGTGTTTGTCTTTCTGTGATCTATGACCATTAATCTCCAATGATTGAGGGGTAGGAGAGGGGATGTAGGATAAACAATCCCTCTATGCCGACCTATCTTCAGTCTTCTTATTGAGTCAAACAAGCTGAATTCCTGCCAAGACCTTCCACTGATCACAGATTCTAATTCCACCCCCTTTTCTCACTCTCCTAAGCTTAGTGGATAAAACATTTGCTGACTCTCAAGTTAAAGCATTAAATTTGATTTAATGCCAAATGTCTGTTCCTCTCCAACTGTATTCAAAGGAGAGATGAGGTTTCTATTTATTATAATAACCAGGATAAGAAGTGGACTGAAAAGTTGTTTTACTCCGTTGATGTCCTTTGCTGGTGATGTGACACAGGAAACATGGCTAAAATGTTATTTTGAGCCTGATAAAAGGCAGCTGTTTGTCATGGTTAAGGTCCTGTGTCCTGGGCATACATCTTTCAGAGTTCTTTAGTACTATGCCAATGCTTTATTGTGATGTCAAGGTAACTCTGGGTACTTGAAGGCTTTGCATGTGGAACATAAGCTCTGGCAGGTTCTACTGAACTAAAAAGACTTCTCATATAAGCCAGGAAGTGAATTGATTCTGCTTGTCCAAAGACCAATCCAGCTAAATCATTTGGAAGCATTGTGGGGATAGAGAGCTGGATTTAGGAAAGAAAAGCTAGAAAGATCTGGATTCAAATCCTTGGAAACTAGCTGAATGACCCTGGATAAATTGCTTAGCATATCTGGATCTCTGTTTCCTCAGCTATAAAATGAGAGATTTGTACTCAGTGACTTTTAAGATGTTTCCCATCTCTAAATCTATGATTCTATGTTCTATAACATATTGAGAGGCTCATCACCAGTGGACTGGTCACTAAATAACAACTTCTTTGGCCATGGCAACACATTTGGGCATTAAGAAATCATACCCCTTTCCCCTTTGGTTTTGTTAGTTTCTGTCCATGGGAATAAAGCATCCCAACTCCAATTATGTGAAGAAAGCAATCTGGTAGAATAGAAAGATCTATCTACTCATCCATCATTAACGAATCACCATGGGTTTTACTAGTCATCCCAATAAACTCATAGAATTATAGCTTTAGGAATGAAATGGACTGCAGAGGTCACCCAGTCCAAATCCATTCTTTCACTAATAAGGAAAGCGAACCTCAAAGTCATTAAGTGATTTGTTCAAGGTCATAGAGGTAGTAACCAAAAGTAGGATTCGAACTCAAGTCTACAGACTAAATCTGTTGCTCTTTCCAAAAAGTCCTGGAAGAAATTAGACTGGGCTCAAGATAGGTCAATCTGGGAGTGAATAAGTAATTAATGGAAATAAAAAATGTGAATCAGAGAATCAGCTATGCAGCCTGATGTTTTGACTGTATGTCAGAACAACCCTTTATGCAAAACCTTTGTTGTTTCATCATTTTTTCAGTCATGTCTGACTCTGCATGACCCCAGTTGGGGTTTTCCTGGCAAAGATACAGTAGTGGTTTGTCATTTCCTTCTCCAGCTCATTTTACAGATGAGGAGGGCAGCTAGGTGGCACAGTGGATATAGCACTGGGCCTGTAATCAGGAGAACCTGAGTTCAAACACAGCCTCAAACACTTACTAGCTGTGTGACTCTGGGCAATTCACTTAGCCCTGACTGTCTCAAAAAGTCAAACAGAGGAGGAAACTGAGGTAAATGGGATTAAATGACTTTCCCAGGGTCACAGAGCTGCTAAATTTCTGAGGCCAGATTCAGACTCCAGGCTGGGTGTTCTATCCACTGTACAGCTTAGCTGCCCTGGCAAAGCATTAGTGAGAATGTGTTTGAAACAAAGTCCAACTCCTCTCTCTCCTTTCCCCCACAAAAAAGAACCCTCGGAGACCTGGTGTCTAGTACTGACTCCTCCATTAAATAGCTATGTGACTTGGAGTATCTTGTGACTTGGAGTAAGTCACTTCAACCATCAGTCTCAGTTTCTCCATTTACAGCATGAGGAGGGATGATGATAGGATCATAGAATCACAAGATTTAGATCTGGAAGGGACTCCTTAAACCATCTATTCCATCTGCCACATTTTAGAGATAAGGAAAGTGAAGCCCAAAGTGGGTAAGTGTTACCCAGGGTAACACAGTTAGTACATTAGTGTCTAGGTGTGATTTTTCAACCTAAGCCTTCGGGAATCTAAATCTAGCACTCTCCCCACTGTGCCATGCTGCCTACCTACAGGCCTTTTCAATTAAAAAAAATCCTAAAATTTGTCTAATTAATCCATTCACACAGGACTTAATAGTTTTTTGCGGTCCTTTATTGCTGTATAAGATTTCTTGACAACATTTCTCTATGTGATCCCAGAAGAAGGTACTAGGCTGAGCCATTCATTGTTCTGACTCTGTATTCAGCTGGATGGTAAACGGTTTGGTGCTTTGTAAACATAGCCTTGACCTACTGGCCAGCCAAAACCTCAGATCACACTCTCTGTATCAGAGCTCCCCTGGACTTGTCTCCATTAATAAACAGTTGGCCAAACTTGCCTTTGGAAGCCTTAGGGAGTAACCCCAAACCATAAGTCTCAGAGCCTGGCAGCTAGGAGAAACCATTTGAATTGACCTGGCTAATTGTTTGTGATGAAGTCTATACCTCACCATTCATTCCTACTATATAATGGAATATTTGAAAGAGTTATTTTACTGATGATGCAGAGAAAGCCCTAAGTGAAACTAAGATGCTGTAAATCACCAACTTCAAACGCTGCCTTGTTGCCAGCTATAGAGTTATTAGAAGTAGAGTCTACACACCATTTCTCTACTCTATTTCTTTTTTCTTTTACAATCTCTTTTTATTAGAAGTTGGAAAAGAGTTATTTACCTCTGCCAAACTCCAGTCCCTAAGCTCCTAGATTGAATGATCATGGATTTAGAAACTGAAGGGACTTAATTTTTTTTTAAATTAACATATTTTATTTTCAGGTCCTCGATTCTTTCCCTCTTTCCTTCTGCCTCCTTCTCTCCTGGATATTGAGAAAGCAAAATAAAAAAACCCACTACAAACATGTAGAGTTAAACAAAACGAAATCCCTACGTCCAAAAAAATGAATAAAAAATGAAAAACCATAAGCCTTAATCTGTATTAAAGGCAGCTAGATAGCACAATGCGGGACCTGGAGTCAAGAAGATCTATGTTCACATGTGGTCTTAGATACTTACTGACTGTGTGACCCTGAGCAAGTCATTTAACCTCTCTCTGCTTCAATTTCCTCAACTGTAATATAGGGATAATAGCATCCGCCTCTCAGGGTTGTTGTGAGGATTAAATAATATTTGTAAAACTCTTAGCTCATAGGAGGTACTTGAAAAATGCTTGTCTTCTTTCCCTGCTCTACTGAGTACATCACCTCTCTGTAAGAATGTTAATATCATGTTTCACTATGAGTCTCCTGGAATTGTAGCTAGTCATCGTGTTGATCAGGGCTCCTGAATCTTACAGCGTTGTTATTGTATACATTGTTTCGGTTCTGCTTTTTAGAATCTGCATCAGTTCATACAGTTCTTTCCAGCTTTACTCTGAAACCATCCCCTAGTATAAGGTTATCTTGTCTAACACTCCCACCCTTTATAAATGAGGAAGTTAAGGCTCCTAGAGGTCAAATAATTTGTCTAAGGTCACAAAAGGAATGAGGGTCAAAGTTGAGGTTTGAATGCAGATCCTCTGACTCTGGAGTTAGCGTGCTTCCTGCTGTACCACAATGCTGTCTTGTGCCTCTAGACGTATTCTTTGGATAACCAAATTCTGATATCTCTCCAAAAGTCAATATAATTAGAACAGGAATCAGAGTAAGATTAGGAACCTAAAAGCAAGGAGAGGTTTTTATTACAGAAAAATGACTTTTATTGACACCTTGACCCAAACGAGAGACAGCATGATGTAATGGATAGAGAGATGGTCTTAGAGCCAGGAGGATCTGTTTTCAGGTCCTCCTTCTGATTTATCTTCCCTCAGTAAGTCACTGAATCTTGCAGTGCTCTAGCCAACTCTATAAAACAGGATTACAAACTCTTCTGAGTCGTGGCCTTCTTTCTCTTTGGCAGTCTTGTAAAGCCAAGGCTCCCTTCCCAGAATGACAGGGGCCTTGAGTTCTCATGAGGAAGATGAGTTGGGCAAGGAGACAATCAGTATATAAGAATCTCTAGAAATTGCACTCAAACTCTTTATTACTCTGGAGGAAGGACTTCCTTGGGTTTAGCATGCCCAGAACATATTCCCTGTTTTCAGGACAATAAAGAAAAGCATCTGTCTAGATTAGTTTACATAGGGGCTACTTCTAGGCCAGGGGTTTATAACCTTTTGTTTGTTTGTTTGTGTATATGTTTGTGTGTGTGTGTGTGTGTGTGTGTGTGTGTGTGTGTGTGTGTGTGTGTGTGATTATCCCCTTTGGCAGTATAGTAAGGTTATGGATCCCTTCTCAGAATAATGTTTTTAAATACATAGAATAAATAAAGTCCCAGGGGAAAGCAATTATATTGAAATACGGTTATCAAAGTACTAAATGAAATTCCCAGGTTCATTAACCCTGGGTTAAGAACTTTCCTAAGACTCAGAATTGAAGAGAAGGTGCCAATCTTCATTAGTGGAGAGAATTTCTTGATCTGCAGCAGTTCCCTCTATCAATGAAATCATGAGTCTAGTTCTCATCCTACCTATCAAAATAGACCTTGCAAAGATGGCCCAGTATCAGATTGAGTATCAGACCCTGCCCTGCCTTTTGTTTTGAAATTCAGTGTCAACCTGAAGTTAAGCAGGATTTGGGAAATACTAGCTAAAGTTCAGATTTTCCCAATTCAATAAAAAACAGTGATATATATCTATATCTATATCTATATCTATATCTATATCTATATCTATATCTATCTATCTATCTATCTATCTATCTATCTATCTATCTATCTATCTACACATATATCTATTCTGACCTTAGATTTAGAATTTTTAAGACCAAATGCAGTAGAGTGTTTTATTCACTTAATATAGCTTCCTGGAACTGGTACAAAACCAGAAAGACTTTGTGGTTAGGAGAATGGTCTTTTAGACAGATGGAAAATAATAAGAAAACAAAATGAGATCCCAAAAAGAATAATTTGAAAGCAACATTCCTGCAGTCTCAACCCAATCTCTTATACCTTCCATTGGACATCTAAAACTTGGTTCAGAGGGAAATGGTGTTTAATGCCAATTCCAATTTTCTGTAAGAATTCCTGGGTTCTCAGCTATCAGAGATTCAGTTTCTCTAAAGAGAATGAAAGCTATTTGAGGACAGAAACTTTCATTTTTCTCTTTGTTTCTTTATGGACCAGCAGGGTCTGAAATATGGCAGGTATTTGCTTAAATAAATTTGATTCAGTGGCTTCACTTTACTAAAGCAGAGAAAGAAACTCCTATATTAGAAAGATTTTCAATATAGGTAAAAAAGAAAGGATTTTCTGGTTAATGAATCAGAAAACTAAAATTATTCAAAGATTCCCATCCCCAAGTAATAAGGATAATGGAACTTTGATGTAAAAGAATGGTATCTTATGTAGGACGTTATTCCTTGACCACCTCCATTGCATGCTCACATAAAATCTTTATAAAGTCTTTGTAAGTTATCCTGTTTTTACCTTCTCAGATGAAAGGAGGGCAATGCTGTTAGAGGAAATACTTTGATGAGATCGCAGCTCCATAACTAAATAAGCATATTTCAAAAATAGATATATCAAGCAACCAATCAAGAAGCATTTATTAAACACCCACTCTATTGGGCAGCTAGGTGACTGAGTAGATCCAGCTCTGGGCCTGGAGTCAGGAAGACTGAATTCAAATCCAGCCTCATACACACTTAGTAGCTATGTGACTAGACAAGTTATTTAACATTGTTTGCCTCAGTTTCCTCATTTGTTAAATGAGCTGGAGAAGGAAATAGCAAACCACTCCAGTATATTTGCAAAGAAACCCATAAAGAAAGGGTTAAGAAGAGTCTGATGCTAAGAAAACACCTCAGCAAAAATGACAAAAATGCCTACTTTGTGCAGGGTACTGAACTAAACATTAGGTTATATAAAGATGAAAAAAAAAGTTCCTGTCAAATAACTTACATTCTGTATGAGGAAACTATATAAACATACATATATATGTATACATATGTGTGTACATACAAATTCATATATATACACATATGTATATGCATACACACAAATATATATGTATATATCTATACCTATATCTCTATATAGACATAGGTATATACGTCTATGCATATGTGTACTTATGTGTATGTATATGCATACATATATTTCTTTATGTACATATATCTACAGATATATGTAGATCTATAACCATACAGATATAGATCTACATATACCTATGTATATTACAAATCATAATCAAAGCAAATGAAAGATAATTTAGCTGGGAGATATTATGAAAGGGAGGAAGATTAGGAAAATTCTCATGTAGAAAGTAACATGTGAGCTAAACTTTGAAAGAAATTGGAATTCTAAGAGGTGGAGGTGAGGAAGGAGTGCATCATACTTGTGGAAAATAGCTTATGTAAAAGCCCAGAAATAGGAGATGGATTATTTTATGGGAGCAAAAGCAAGAAAACCAATTTGACTAGCCTGAAGAGTTTTTAAAGGGGAGTAATATAGAATAAGGCTGGAAAGGTACATTGGATCCAGTTTGCCAAGAGCTTTAAAGGCCAAATAGTGGAGTTTGTGTTTGATTCTGAGTGTAATGTTTATTCAGTGAGACAATGATATGGCTTATGCTTGAGGGGTATCATGTTGGCAATTGTATGGAAGATGGATTGGAGAGGGGAAAGAGCTGAGGTAGGGAGGGTAGGAGGAGGAGAAGAGTTTTGCAATAGTCTGGGTGAAAAGTCACCAGGATTTGAGTGAAAGGGTATGGTCATGTGAATAGAGGGAAGGGAATAGATGTGAGAGTTGGGGATATAAAATTGACAAGGTTCATGCTTATTGCTTTTAATGACCTAGGTCAGGGAGGCTGTTGTAAACCAAGATATCTAAGAAAGAGTATAAACGAATTACAAATGTATAAGTATAAACGTCTAAGTAGAAGTATAAATGTATAAAAGTATAAATGTATAAGTATAAATATATAAGTATAAATAAGTATAAATGAAAACCAAATCCCAAGTGAGGTATTCTCTGCATAAGTTTGGTATTGGTATGTGGAAAGGATCATGAGACCCTAAAAAGAAGCATCTTGGACAACTTTTGGATTTTTCAGCAGCGCATCAGTTTGTTTACAGAGTTATTTTATTGATGACTGATCACAGATTCTTTTCACTCTTCCTTTGTTTTCTGTCTGCCTTTCCATCCCTCCCACCTTATCCTTCTGATAGTCAGGTTCCAATGTGGTAAACAGTTCTGCATTTGTCCACACTGGCAAATATTACTCCCAGAAACAAATCCCAATTGCCCACAGAGGAGTATTTTGATATGGAATTGGATTTAATTGCATTCCATCTTGTCTGAGGCCAATAATCCAAATTGGTTCTCCTCTTTCGTAATTGTTACCATTTACTTTCCTTTTCCTTTGTTGTATAAGTAGAGATATCAGGCAGGTTGGTTGTGAAGGTTGAATTCCTTTCTAATTATAAGAAAAATTGCTACTTCTTTCTTTCATTAGCCCTAATGGAAATTAGCTGCATAAATCTCTGAGGCTTGAGGTAAGGTTATATATCTCTGATGGCATCCCCAAATTCAGGTCATAAACATTAAAGAAGAAAACTAAAGAGTATTCCCGGGAGATGGGCATGGTCTTGCCAGGAAATAAGATCAATCAACTAAGAACTCACCAAGGACAGCTCCAATTTGGTCAATGAGCATGATGCAATTTTTTTTTTTTTGAGAAGAAAAAAAAATCCTGGATAACTTGTTCCTTTTCTGAGCATGTACTTCATTCAGGACATGTTCCAACTGTTCTCTTTTCCTGTCTTTGTGTCCAAGGGACCACCATAAACCATGCAATATTCATTCAGAAAATGTTAAATGGATACCTATGATATATAAGACTTTGCCGTAGATAGATTCTTATACTGGGAGTTTTTCTTCCTAAAATAAATTTAGGCCTTTGGAAGGCACATTGATTCCCTCTAGCCACTGATACAACATAGTGGGTTATTGTTACAAAACCATAAAATCATATGTTTTTTTAAATCGATTCTTAATTTTTTTGTTTCTATAGATTTAGTGATTTCCTCTCACATATTTATGAGCAAAAGAACTGTTTTTATTAAATTCTTCTGTTGAAGATGGCTGATTCAGTGATCCTGTCTCTGAGTTCTAAGTGAATTATAGGGTCACTGGGAGCTATCTGGATTGCTTAGTTTAGATTCTTAGTTCTTACAGCAAGGTTTCTCAACCTTTTTTGGTGCATTATGGGTCCCTTTGACAGTTTGGTGGAGTCTATTGGCCCCTTTTCAGTCAGTAGACATCCATTAAGTACCTATGATATGTGCCAGTTACTATGCTAAGTGTTGGAGCTACTGCTTCAAGTACTGGAATGTTTTTAAATGCATAAAATAAAATTGTTGTTGTTGAACCATGCAGGAGGATCATGCAACTGAATTGGATTTAAGTCAGGCAGGGCTACGCAAAGTCACCAGATTAATTTTCTCCTGGAGAGCCATCTGGGTCTAGTGGCGAGATACAGATCAGAATGACTGGAGATGGCCTGGGATGCAGTGGGAGACCTTGGCCTTTTAAAAGGTCTTAGTCTGACTGAGGCAGTGCCCACTCAGTGGTTAAGGCTAGGTAAGAAATGAGGCAGAGAATGGTCTCTTTACCTACTTAAAAAAAAGTCAGTCTGGAAGGGGAAGATCCACAGGATTTCTGGCCAAAACAGAAACAATTGTTATTTACATTTACTCTGAACCAATCAGGGCTCAGGCTGGTGAATTTGCATATCCCTCCCCCACTTGAATCCAGTTTACTTGGATGTCATGGCATCACCTCCTTGATGTCATGGTCCTCTTTGAGAATGAACAATCTCTGTGAGTAGAAAGAGGAGATGCTCAACTGGAACTGGCCAATTAGGCAACACAGCTCCTTTCCCTCCTCTGCTCTCCCCTCCCCTCCCCTCTCCTCCCCTCCTCTCCTCTCCTCTCCCCTCCTCTCCTTTTCCCTGTCCACATAGAGTATCATACCCCTACCTGTGGGTGCTTTCCCCAAAGGAATGTAAATAAAATAAAATACACACAATTACAAAGGAAATCAATTATATTGAAACATAATTATTAAAATAATTTTTAAAAGTATTCACAGACTCCAAGTTAAGAATCCCTGATCTAGTCCAACTGCCCATTTTGCAGATAGGAGATTGAGGTTTGCACAGGGAAAAGATTAAATAACAGAGCTGAAATCCTAGAACCCATCTTCTGGTTTCTAAGACTCTTTCTGTTACAACATAGCTGCCTCTCAGTCCTACAACATTTCAAGTACCTTCTAACAAGGTTAGGGAAGGTGCCAATTCTTTTTTTTTAGGTGTTTTCATGGGAATTCTGCAGACTTTTTAGTGACTGTTCTGATTCAGACATAAACCTTTCACATCTTACACAACCTCATTAAGAAAAAGAGCTATGGTTGAGGTATACAAGCAGAAAGGATTCATTTAGGAGATTTCTGCGCTATTATTCTTTATTTGGGGTGTATTTGACATAATACATTCTTCAGTGCTGAGTTACTTGATGGTAAATGGCCTTGAAAAATTCCTGTCTCACCTGATCTTACCAGAAGACTGCCTATTCCATTGCATGCTTTCAATGCCATTTCATAGTATGATGGAAATAGTAACAACAATTGATATTTGTATAACACTTCACATGTACGAACTCATTCAAGCCTTACAAAGCTCTGTGTTATAAGTACCATGGACAGTAATATTCCTATTTTTGTGGATGTGGGTGGTAGAACTGTGGCTAAGAGAGCTACTCATGGTTACCCAGTTAGTGTCCAGAAGGGCAAGTTAAATTTGAATCTTCTTTACTCTAAATCTAGGAGTTTATCTACTGTTCCATGCTGTCTCTCAAACATCACTAGACCAGAAAGTCAAAAGATTCACTTTTCATCTCTGCATTTGGCATCAATAAGTCCTGTGACTTTGGTCAAGTTAGTTACCCTCTGTTAAATGAAAGGGTTTGATTAATCTTTCTAGTTTCCTTAGAGGCAGCATAGAGTAGTAGATAAAGAGGATTCCTCACTTTGGAGACAGGAAGACCAGAGTCCAAATCAAGCTTCAAATCCTCACTAGCTGTGTGACTGTGGGCAAATTGCTTCATCTCTATCTGGCTGAGTTTCTTTATTTGTAAAGTAGGGATGATGATAGCACCCATTTGCCAAAGTTGTTATGAGGATCAAATGAGATAACATTTGTAGAATGCTTTGTAAATTTCAAACATCTACATGAATGATAATTATTAATTATTATAGTTCTGTCTCTAAAGCACATTGGCTGTATGACCCTGGAAAAGTCATTTAATTTTTCAGTTTCCCAAGGTGCTTTCTCATATTGGAAAGGGTAGAATAGTTACAAATATGCATTGATAGAGTTTCTTATGTGGATGAAATCAGAGGTCTGGACCAAAAAAAAGTTTCTATCTAGAACCTCATAAGAAATGTTTATAAATGTTTATTAACTGTCTAATAAATATTTATTTAATTGACTTGAACTAACCTTCCATTATAAGCCCTAGGGCTATTAATAATGAGGTCAGTTCTATTCTAGGTATAACTGATGAAATCTCCCCTCCTCCTTTCCCCCACTATTGGGACCATAATAGTTACTAGTCTGCCATGTAAATTAGTGGGAGGTTTGGGGTCTCTCTGGATTGAATCCATTGAACTGAGTCCCTTACACATAATTCCAAGGGCAAAGAAGCAGTTGAAGGATTGTTTTTTGAGGCATAGCTGACCATGCTGTCCTTAAGAGTAATTTCTCATGCATATTTTTCCTATTGTATATCTGGCTTTGTAAAATGTGAAAGGTAGGTAATAAAAGAGAAGGAAGAGGGAAGGAGAAGAAGAGAAGGCAAGAGAGGATAAGTGGGAAAAGAAAGGGAGGTGAGGGAGAGAAAAAGAGGAAGAGAGAAGAAAAGGAAAAGACAATAGGATGAAAAAAGGAAAGAGGAGAAAAGAGAAAAGGGGGGGAGGGAATGAGAAGGAAAGATGGGAAAAAGGGGGAAAAGAGAGAGAACATGAGGAAAGGAAGGTGAAATGAGAAAGGTAAAAGGAAAAAAAGAGGGAGAAATGATTAGGAGTCAGGGAACCTGAGTTCTAATTTCAGTTCTGCCAATCATGCCAATCATGAGCTATATGACCATGGGTAAATCACTTAAAATTATTTTTAATAATTAATTTAAAATTTGGCCTCATTTATCCCTCAGGCAAAATGAAAGGGTTAGATTAGATAATTTCTAAGACTTTTCGAATTGATAAGAAAAAGAAGTGAAGAGAGAGAGGTGAGGTGAGAATCCTTAAAGGCTTGTTCAGACCGCAGTCCCTCCAAACATGCAGTGACCTCAGCTTTCATACTTCCATGCTTTAGCTCATATTATTGCCTATGCTCAAAATGTTCATCCAACTTTTCTTCATCACTGAATCCCTCTCAGTCTTTTATAGTGTAGTTCAAAGGCTCTTCCATAAAGCCCACCTTTTGGGGCAAGAAACTACCTTTCCCTTAAGGCTTCATGTAATACTTAGACTTGCAAGTAGGAAGGAAGGATACAAACACTAATTAGGCACTTATTATATGCCAGAAACTTTACAAATCTTTTCTCTTTTGATTGTCACAAAAATTCTAGGAGGTAAATGTGTTTTATAGTTGAGGAAAATGAGACACAACTAGATGGTGCGGTGGATAAGAATGCCAGATCTGGAGTCAGGAAGATGTGTTTTTCTGACTTCAAATCTGACCTCAGACGCTTATTAGCTGCGTGACCCTGGGCAAGTCACTTAACCCTGTTTACTTCAGTTACTCATTTGTAAAATTAGCTGGAGATGGAAACGGCAAACCACTCTAGCATTTTTGCCAAGAAAACCCCAAATAGGGTCATGGAGAGTTGGACACAACTGAAATGACTGAACAACAACAACAACAACTGGTCACCACAATTTCAGAGCATTCAATTTCTATTGTCTCATTGCCATTGTTGTTTCCACTACATTGTCGTAGTCACCATGTATGTTGTTTTCCTCATTGTGCTTATTTCACTTTGCATCAGTTCACATAAGTCTTCTCAAACTTCTCTCAGAGAGGTTTACTTTGAAGAGCATGGTCCTTGATCATGTTTCATAATAATAATAGCTAGCATTTATACAGCATCTACTATGTGCTAGGTCTAGAGGTCTCCCAGTGCATCCTGGGTCATCTCCAGCCATCCTGGTCACTGGATTCAGATGGCTCTGGAGGAGAAGGTGGTGACTTTGTACAACCCTCCTCACTCAAAACAAAGTCAAGTGCAAGTCATGTCATCATTTCTCTGATGGCGTGGTCTTCCTTGGCAACGAAGGATGAACACAACAACTACGTGCTAGGCACTTTGCAAATATTATCTCATGATGTTCACAACAACCCTGGGAGGTAGGTGATATTATTATCCTCATTTTATAATTGAGGATACTGAGGCAAACAGAGGTTAAGTGACTTACCCAAGATCACACAACTAGTATTTGGGGCTGGATTTGAACTTAGGTTTTCTGACTCTAAGCCCAGTACACTATCTTCTGTGTTTCTGAGTTTTAAAGTAATTTAAAGGAATATGTACAGATAACTAACTACGTTGAAGAGGCATCACAGGGAGATGAATCTTTCAACCATAGCATTTCTCAAAGACCATTTATTAAACCATAGAAGATTTGCAACTTTAACTGGTGGAGGGAGTACTGAGAAGAGAGAAAATATAAATCCATGAAACACTAATGTAAGGACAACTACTTGACAAGGAGGTCACAGAAATGGTAGGGTCTCTTGAGGACACTTCAAGCAAAAGTGTTAGGAGCTGATGCCAAGGATTAGGAGCTGATGCCAATTGAACATCCTTGTTCAATCCGTTTCCCAGTCACCTCTCCACTGAGTTGCAAAATCTCCAAACGTTATCACTGATTCTTCACAGAAAACTTGGATTATCCTTGGAATTACTCTGGGTTCCATTAGATGAGCTTTTGCCTTTATCCAGTCTCTCCCTCCTTTCCTGGCCATCTCCTGGGTGCTCTCTGGATGTCAACCTAACCTACTTCCCATCAGAAACTTAGACTCTGGCCCTGGAACTCTGTTCCTCCTTACCCCCTTTAGCTTACTCATTAGGAATGTAAACTCCTTGGGGTAGGGACTGTCTTCTTACTTGTTTCTCTTTGCATTTCCAGCATTTACCATAGTGCCTGGGTTGTGGCAAGTACTTAATTAATGCTCTATCTTTAGCTGTCTATCTCTGTTTATCTATCTATCTATCTATCTATCTATCTATCTATCTATCTATCTATCTATCTATCTATCTATCTGCCTCTCCCCTCCCCCATCTGTCTGTCTCTGTCTGTCTGTATCTATTTACCTATCATCTATTTATCTTTCTCAACGAAGATAAGTCAAGTCTGAAATTATGAAAGGCAATGGAAAAATGTGATTTGAGCTACAGATGCATGAGAGATACAGACCTTTTCAGTGACGCATTGGTTACATAAAAAGGAAGGGGGGTGGTGTGGATCCTCATAAAACAGACCAATGCCCTCACCTCTCAGAGGACTGACTGCACAAACCTCTCCTCTTCCTAAGGGGGCCTTGACGAACACTTGAGGGGAAATAAGAGTACAGCTCAGCGGCTTTGGGGTTTGGAAGGGCAGCTGTGGATCAGAAGCCAAGTCAGTTTGTCTGTTGAAGGCTTTGATCAGCAGAAATGTGGTGGGAAATAAGCCCTCTCATCATTTTAGTCTGTTCAGCAGAAATGTGCTGATGAGCATCAGAACTAGGACAGCATGCACAAGCAAAGACAAGGCAGCCGGGGGTGCCTTTAGCTATTCAAAGCATTTCTCGAGGCAGCCAAGCACCTGTAGCACTAACTTCCGGACTGATGACTGCAGTTTGAAAAGTCCTAGGACTTGAATTTAACTTTTGGTTGGAAGGAGGAATTCTCATCACAACTGAAAATCACTCAAGTAAATTAGAAAACAAATATGGAGTGCAAGGTAAGAGGCAGCCCATGACGGTAGCTAGAGGTCTGGCTTTGGAGTCAGGAAGGGCCATATTCCAGAACGATGCAGGATGTTAGCTGTGAGCAAGAGTAAACCAGTTAACCTCTTAGTATCTCAGGTAACTCTCTAATTACTACCTATGTGACCCTTTGGGGCTTCTGTGTTCTTTTTTAAAATTTTATTTTATTTTAATTTATGAAATAAAACTCTGTATTCTTGTTCATAAAATTTATAAATGAGATGACTTGTAATGTGCCAAAGAGTTTGAAATTTATATGTTGTAGCTGAGCTGCTGGTCTGCATTGGTAAATGGACTTCCTTACATTGATGAGATCACAAGTTTTGGTTAGTTCTTCTCCCTTTCTCCCCTTTCCAACAAAACAAAATATGGCTGGTGGGAGTACTAGGCAGTGGGAATACTGGGTTAATCCAATATGCTAGAAAACGGGGCTGTCATATCCAGCACAAGTAGGCAATATGTTTTAAATGAATTAGAATGTAATAAAATGG
This sequence comes from Notamacropus eugenii, assembly GCF_028372415.1. NCBI lineage: Eukaryota > Metazoa > Chordata > Mammalia > Diprotodontia > Macropodidae > Notamacropus > Notamacropus eugenii. The sequence goes on from NC_092872.1 coordinate 88,102,430, forward strand.
AGATCTCAATTGCTCAATGAAATTCATGAAATCCTTGATAAAGGTACTCCTCTCCATCAGTACAAATTGGACTTATCTATGTCCCCTCACCTTGTGTTATTTCTATGCATGATTTCCCATAAGTCCTGCAAAGATGACTTACACACTCTATTAGAGGCTTTCCCATTCCATGAGTATTGATGCAATACTCTAGCTATTCACTTGTTATCTCTTTCTCTCACTACATCACCAGTCCAACTCTTTTCATCATTTACATAATGATTAATATCGACTTCTTGAATAAAGATTATTTTGGGAAGTATTTTGCAGCTTACTTGTATCCTGTATATCTCTTCATTGCTCTTGGGGTCACTCATTTTTTTTTTATTCTTAAGAGATTATGGCATTGTAGCATTTACAACCATACAGTGTTATTGAAAAAATAATGGCATTAAAATTATGTGCATTTGTGCTGGGGAGTGGCAGCTTAGGATCATTTAAGGCAGTGGGAAGTTTCTCACGTGCTATCCATCCTGCTTTCTTCCTTCTAGTCAATTTTGGGCTCTGCTCATTGTCTAACTGATATCCCTGCCTAGATATGAGTACTGATGGATTCATTCAACAAACTATTCAGCTAATTGTGTGTCATAGTTTGGATGATAGATATTTTTCATCTATTTGTTTTGTTGGGTATAGGTTATTAGGCTCATCTCTTTTGAGTGGCCATGAATTCATTCAACAAATAGTTATTAAGTACCTAGTAGTATCAAAGTCCTCTACTAGAGTCTTCCTTTGATGCCTCAACATAGTGGAGAGGTGATCCTGAATTTTCAAGGATCATCCCAGTGGAAAGTGTATTCTGGTAGGTCTCACCAAGCTGGAAGAAACAGGTCTACTGAAGACTGTATGTTTGTGGTCCAAGCTAAATTCCAAGAAATTAGTCACCAGAAAAATGACCATTGCATTAGAAGGTTGAAGACCTTCTAATATAGAAAATATAAACCTTTGAAGTTGTGAAGTGTTTGAGTTGCACACATATTTCACAGGAGGGACTCAGATTTTCTCAGTGTCCTGAGATCTATTATTAAGCTATAGCATCTTTCTCCATCTAATAAATGATTATCTTCAGAATAGGCAGGTAAGCAAAACCCCTGACTCATGACCTTCCTCAGTGTATTAACTTTAAATCTACTTGGAGTTCAAAGCCCTCTTTACTCTGACCTCATTCTATCCCATCTTATTTCTTCTTACTTTCCAACATGAAACAATCAGGTTAGTGCACTTCTTCAGCCCTCATATATAGGATTATGGATTTAAAACTGGGGAGAGCCAAGAAGCTATCTGGCCCAACTCTTTCACTTTCCAGAGTCGCAAAGTAAGTACCAGGGCTGATACTCTTTTCACCATACCACATTGAGACCATGCAATAACTATTATATGACATGATAATTATGAATATCATGTGGCTACTATTCTGCTTGTACCCTATATGAACAACTCCTGTCCATTCTTTAAGGCTCAGTTCAAGGTTTCATTTTCTATGTCCCCTGGTCACCCCAATCAGAGGCAATTTATTTGTCTCCTGAACTGCTAGGACACTGGGGCATCCATTTTCAACTTCTGCTGTAGCATTAGTTTGAACTTAGACTTTTAGTGGTGTAGATGGTTGACTCCCCAATGATGTAGATGGTTCCCTAATGTTTTAGATAGTTTCCTCAGTGGTACTGTTGATTCTCCAGCGGTGGATGGTTCCCCAAAGAGGAAAATTCCTCTAACAATGCAGATCAGCAACTGTTCTGCAAGGTAGAGAGTTGATAGCCCTGTTTGCCTCAGTTTTCTTATCTGTAAAATGAGCTGGAGAAGGAAATGACCAGTCACTCCAGTATCTTTGCCAAAATACCAAATGGGGTCATGAAGAGTTGGACATGACTGAAACAACTGAACAAGAACAACCAAGGCTTTAAAAGACTTGCCCCAAAACACACAGCTAATATGTATCAGAGACAGAAAATGAATCCGGTTTGTCCTGACTCCAAGTAGTCTCTCCTTCCATTATTCCACATTGATTCTTTATACTGTATTGTATAAAGGCAGCTAAGTGGGTCATTGCATAAAATTCTGGATTGAGAATCATGAAGGTCTGATTTCAAATCCTGCCTCAGGGACTTACTAGTTGTATGATCATGGGTAAGTCTCTGTAAATTTCCTCATCTATGGACTGAGAATAATAAAGCACTTATCTCTGCAAAAATGAAATGAGAAAACCTGTTTAAAGGACCCTGTAAACTTTAAAGTGCTATATAAATACTAGACATTATTGTTAAGGTATCATTTCATGTATATGTTTTATTCCCAGTTAATTTATAAGTTCCTTTGCATGGCAGCTGCCAAGGACAGAACTGAAGCCTTGGAGTCAGGAGACTTGGGTTAGACTTTTATTTTTTAACACTTATTAGTGTGGGCAAGGCATTACCTCTAGGAGTCTCACTTTGCTCATTTATAAAATGGGAATAGTAATAATTTCCCTATCTACCTTACGGGATTGTTCTAAACATTGGCAAATCTTAAAGTCATATAGAAATAGGCATTGTTATTAAGGTAACCATGCTTTATACGAAATAGAAGTTTTGATATGTATTTTTCATTAATAAGGGCAATGAAAATGATTAATTTTGATGAAAAATTATTAAATGCTTTCTGAATGAGATTGCTGTAATTATTAATTAGCTGGCCTGATTCCCATTTGCGCTATGCATGCTTATTCCAAAAGTCAAAGAAATATACTTCTTAGCCTAGAAGGCCCCTTAAGAGCATCATATATAAGAAAAGCCATCAGGCAGGATGACATATTTGAAATGATAGAATCTGACAAGTCCACTACTTTGCCCATAGTAGGCTCTTACTGAATTAAATCAAATTGGCAACATTTGATTCAAGGAAGCCTGGCGCTCGGGGCTTCCTAAGTTACAAGATGGCCAGCCACTGGAAGTTGTGTACTATTATTGTTGGTTTGTTCAAGAAACACATACAGAGGCAGTGAAAAGACGTTGCATTTGAAGTCAGTGGACATGACCTAGAATCACAGCTTTGCTGTCAGTTTCAACCTGTGTGATCTTAGGGAACTGACTTAATCTCTCTGGACTCTAGTTTATTCACCTGTAAAATGGGAGGATTGGACTAGATATTCTCTAAAGGGGGCAGCTAACTGGACAGGGTAGCTGGTCTAGAGTGAGACAGACCTGAGTTCAAATCTGACCTCAGACTCTAACTAGCTATGTGACCCTGGGCAAGTCACTTAGCCCTGTTTGCTAAGTTTCTTTATCTGTCAAATGAGCTGAAGAAGGAAATGGCAAACCAGTCCAGTATCTTTGCCAAGAAAACTCCAAATAGGGTCAGGAAGAGTCAGACATGACTGAAAACAACCCAACAACAGCAACAACAGTAACAAGTCCCTTCTAGTCTTAAATCTGGTGATTCTACGATACCATCAAACACTTACTCTGGCAATACATAAAACACGTTACCATGACGGGAATATAAGGAAGTCTGAGACAGTTGCTGCTTTCTAGCTCACAGATTGGTAGGGGAGCCAGAACACACAAACTTGAACAGTAAATGACAACAATGTACAAACGACAGAAAACAAATACCTTAAGCATCGAGAGGAGCGAGAAAACACTATAGATGCCCATTCACGAAATTCTTTGCAGAAGCAGTGAGATTTAGTCTGGGCCTTGAAAAATGTGGCAGATGCAGCTAAGCAGAAAAGAGGTTGGAAGACTCTTTAGATAATGGAATTGTATCAGTTAATACCCAGAGGCAGGAATGTAAGTGAACAGGTGATGTAATAGATAAAGCACAAGTCCTGGAATCTGGAAGATATGAGTTCAAATTCTGCCTTAGGCACTTATTAACCTTCCAAATTAGACTTAGTGGTCTATAAGGTCCCTCCCCGCTCTAAAGTTTTGAGTCTAAATGTGGGGAATAGTGAGTTGACTAGTCTGGGTAGAGGGGAGAGTGGAGGAATAAATTGGATAAGGTAAGTTTGGACCAGATTAAGGTCAGGCAACACATTTGAATTTGCACTGCCCAGCGATTGTTGAAGGTTTTTGAATGATAGAAGTGACAGGATACAGAGAATTTTAGCAAGATTATTTTTTTCTTTGTAATTGCCTTGGGTTTGCTTTGTGTAGTAGTTCAATATCCTAAAATCCTGGTCCAGATGGAGGAGAGCTACTGGCTGGCAAGAAAAACACATACTCAGTGCCACTGCCCAGATTTTCTATAAGCTTTGTATTAATGCTAACATCCTCCAAGGTGGAACTCTGGGTGAGCTGAATTTTATAGCTTCAGCACTGGCTTAGGGGACAGTGGTGTCTAAAAATGTTAGATGTGTGAATGCTGATTGGGAATAGGTAATTGACATGAGTTTATACCCACAGTTCCCCAAAATTTTGGTAATATATTAAAATGGAGTAAAGTTCTTAATGGGAAATATAGATTGCACATAGTAGGTATATTTAAATGTCCAATATATGTGTCAAATTTATTTAAACTACCAAGAAAAACAAATAGATGTTTTTTCCTTTTCCTTGTAATAAACTGAGAAAAGTAGATGCTTTCAGAGGACACTTTAGTTTACTTAACAAGTCATTAAATCTTTCTGAATCTTAGTATCGTTATCTGTCAAATGAAAATAACACTGTCCATTGTACCTGACTCACTAGGACTGCTGTAAGGACTGAGTGAGATCACAAAATCACAGAATTCCAAAATCAGAAGAGGAATTAGAAGCTGTACTTGAAGACAAATCCCCTTATAGCGTCCTGAGAAGTGATCATCTGACCTTTGCTTGAAGGTCTCTAGCTAGGGAAAGGCCACAATCAATAAATTAATAAAAAAATATTAAATGCTTACTATACACCAGGCACTGGGGAGGTAAATACAATGAATGGAACAACTGCACTTTGTAAGAACCCCACATTCTAACCTTTGAAGCAGCCTATTTCACTTTGGTTACTCAAATTGTTAGAAAAGTAGTTCTAATGGTTCTTCAGGCCAAAATCTTGTTCCTTCTAACATCTGCTCATGCAGTTAAGCCGAACCATCTAAATTCTCTCCTATATAAAAATCCTTCAGATACCTGAAGGCAGCTTTCATCTTTCCCTTAAAATCTTCTCTACTGCAGTTAAATATACCTCAGTTCCTTCAGCCAATCTTCTCATGGCATGATATTGAATCTTCTCACCATTCTGGTTACTCTTTGAATAATTTTTAGGAATAATTTTCCTAAAATGTTGTACCTAAAACATTACTATGGATACAGTATTTGACACAATATTACAGATGTGGTCTGAACAGGGAAGACAGAGGATACTGACATAATTACCAGCTTGGTCCTGGCCACCATGACTCCCTAGACTTCTTCCTTCACAACAAACTTTTTAATTCCTTCTACTTTCCCCTATCTATAATTCCTTTCTTGATTCTACATTCTTCTCATTCATTATGTATCATTTCATTTTCTGCCCTTCATTCCTGACTTTTCTCACCTCCATTCTTTCCTTTTTTCCTCTCTAAATCCTATTCCATCCCCACCCCCTTTCTTTAACTTCCTACCTCCCATTCTTTCTTTCTTTCCTGTCCAACACTCCCTCTCCGCCACACACATAGACCACTGTTTGACGATTTCCCAATGTGCTGTGTTGTGTTTTGTGTGTGAATGTGTGTGTATTTTATAGAAATTCACAAACTCCTCAGATGGTTACCAGGGTTTGGGGCACTCAGGTCATGGGAAGTTTTAGATGTTACGAAACTTGGCACGTAGGTTTTTCAAATTGATCTATGGTTTCCTTGATGTGGAAAACCCCTCCATTAGAGCTAACTTTCCTTTGACTGTGTCATGATCTTCCAAAACTATCCATAGATAGTCTATCTAATTCAATGTGCTGAAGACATTCTTCTAGGTCTCTTAGCCTGTCAATAGTCAATTTATTAGATGCCTTCTAAATGTCAGGCACTATGTTAAATGATGGGGATACAAATAAAAACAAAGGTAATCCTTGCCATCAAGGAATTTACAATTGAAAAAGAGAAAGTAAAATATACAAAAGGAAGCTGAAAAGCTATGGGAGAATTTTTTTGTCTTAAATTTTGTAGATCACAGGGCAACTCTAGGGCTGTCCATGTATCATTCTTTGTTTTTGAAACTTGTCTGGCTGAATGACCACCTTTTCTCATACATGTCTTCTATGCCTTTAGTTCCCAAACTCACAACTGCAAGAGGTATAAGTATCAGATCATCTAAAAAAGATTAGAAATCCTCTTCTTTGCAGAGGTGAAAGACTCTAGGCATGGATTTCGCATACACTTACATGGCTATTGTAATGATGAAATCAATAACATATGGGAAACATATGTAAACCTTAATGCACTATATACATGTTTGTTATTATTTTACACTGTACGATTCAGGTGATATGTTGGTTAGTTTTGCTCACCTGCTTTTTTCTGTTTCTTATTCTTTGTTACATTGGTGCTGTGGATGTAAAGAAATGGCAGGAACCTATTCCCACCCAGCATCCACACTACTGACACCTTCAGACATCATTGGGCCCCTGTCCAAAGCAGAAGTTAGAAGACCAGATACCTCCATGGTTGCTACATACGGAATGTTAACATTGAAATAAAGCTCATGGAAAATCTAGGCAGAGGCACCAAGAACCAGAGAAGGTGGGATATACTTAGGAACAAAGGTGATATAAAACCAAAAGATATCAATAAAAATTTCAAAGACTTTCTAAAGAGAGGTAGATCATGGAGAACACGGGACATTGTTGTGTACCTACAATGTGCAAAGCATTGTGCTAGAAAATGGGTGAACATTCATAGTGTAGATAATAAACAGTTTCTGTCCTCATGGAGCTTGTAGTCGAATAGGGGAATATGACTCACACAGATAACAATAAAAAACAATAGAAGAGTATGTGAGAGATTTTCTTTTTTTTTTTCTTTTCTTTTGGAGTCAAGGATCAAATCACAAATGCAGAATAGAGAAAAAAAAAACAAAAACATATCATACATTTAAATATTGCAACTTAAATACAAAGTAATAAAGAAAAAACATGTCATGTGCATAGCAGAACATAAGAGAGGATTCAAAATATATAACAATGAATTTTCATTTCAAGAAAGCCTGTATGATGAATAATACATGCTGTGTTGAGAATTGTTTTGTGAGAGATTTTCAAAACAAAATGTTATATGAGGTCTGAGAGAAAAAGTCACCGCTGATAGAAGGAACTTAAGAAGGGATGGCTTCATAGTGGAAGTGGCATTTTAGTTGGGCTCTAAAATTGTTTCTCCTTGAGCCAGCAACCGTGAAGGTCTTTCCCTCCCAGTTTGATTTTTTTTAAAAGGGCCATCCCTTGACTCACTTGTTAAATAGATCTAATCCCAGAAAGAGCATTGCCTCACTCAAAGTGAGAACTAGAAGAGACCTTAACTTAAAAGGGGCAATATCTCCAACTATGTCCTGGACCATATCCAGTCATCCTGATCAATATCATCCACTGGACCCCGATGACTCTGGAGAAGAAAGTGAGGCTGGTGACTTTGCACAGCCCTCCCTGACTTAAATCCAATTCTGTTGCAAGTCATGGCATCATCTTCTTAATGTTGTGGTCCTTTTTCAGAATGAAGGACAAACCACAACACATAAAGGGTGGGTAGGAATTCAACAGGTGAAGATGAGGAAGAAGAATTTTCTAGTCATGGAAAATAGCATGCACAAAGGAAGACAGTATATATTGTATGTGTTCTGGGGGATGTAGCAGTAAGCCCCTTGGCAAACACAGGAGGGTCTGCTGCACAGGTTCTTAGATCTGCTTTTCTAAAAGGAAAGCAACTTTTGAGGGGTCAACAATCATTCTAATCAAACACAAACTAACAGAGAAAATACAAGCAGCACCAACAGACAGGGCTTCCAGCTGTCTGACCATAGGCAATACGTACACTATTACCAGAGAGAGAAGCACTGACATCTGGGGGGTGGGGGTGGGGAGGCTTCTTGAAATGGCTGCCCTGAGTCTCATCTGGCACATGAACCTTCCTCCAAAAACTAAGCCCCAAAGTAAAATCTCACCTCAGAGTATATCTGTATCTATACACACATACATATACACATACATGCATGTATACACACATATACACACAATACATGTATATACACACATACATACATGTATGTGTGTGTGTATATATATATATATATATATATATATATATATATATATATATATATATATATATATATATATATATATATATATATATATATGTACTTCTCAAAGCTGGAAGACATGACTCTCATGACCCAGTGTCTCATTAGAAATGAACAGAACAGAAGGTACCTGAGGCCTATTAATGGTTAGGGAAAATCTTTAAGTCTCCCCCCCACCCACATTAACCTTACATTAACATTACAGGGCTATAAAGTAGTCTTCTTCTGTAAAAAGAAAAGTATGATATATGACAAAAGTTCAGGGTGACACTAAAATTATGGAAGGTATTGAAGACCAGGCAAAGATGTTTGAGCTTTAGTCAACAGGAAATAGGGAGCCATTAAAGATTTTTGAGCAGAGGAATTACATGAATTAAATCTATGAATAAGATGAGATTAATCTAAAAGTGACCCAGAAGGAGGGATTGAAGAGTTGAGGCAGAATAGTGGAGGCAGGAAAAACTGTTAGAAGGCTGATTTGGTAGTCCAGGAAAATGGTAATGAGGACTTGTACCAGGAGGGTGACAATAGGAAAAGGAAAGAAGGGATGGATGTGATTTTGAAAAGGTAGAATCTATAGGACTTGGCAGGGAATATATGAGGGAAAAGTCTTTAGACTCTAACTCCAGGGCCTCTCCTACCTTATAGTGCTGCCTCCTGATCTTTGATTTGGATGGAGCTTCAAAGATTTAACTTCTGTCTTAAGGAATGTAAATCATCTCCCCACATTACAAATAAGAAAATTGAGCTTAAGGAAGGTTAAATTAACTCAGATTTAGAATCTCACAGTCGTTGGAAGGGATCATCATCCAACACAAATCTGGCCCAAAGTCCTCTCTAGCCACATACTTGGCAAGTGGGCATCCAACCCACTTAAGGACCTCTAAGGAGTGAAGAGGAAAAAGCACTGATGAAACTACTACTATGTGCCAGCCCCTATACTAAGTACTTTACAAACATTATCTCATTTGATCCTTACAACAGCCCCGTGAGGTACGTATAATGATTTTCTCCATACTCGGTCAGGTAGCAGTTAAGTGACTTGACTAGTGTCACATTTCTTGTCCATGTCTGAAGCCACATTTGAACTTAGGATTTTTGGATAGCTCTAATTGGTAGAAAGTTCAGTACCTTAACTGTTAGACCTGCATCTTCTCCTTTGCAGCTTCTATCCATTGTTCTTCATAGATATATAGATAATATCTATAACATGCTTTACAAACCTTGAAGTACCATATGAATATGAGCTAATATTATTACTATACTGTTCTCTGGGCTAAATCTGTTTTCCAAGTGAGAGTGCTTCAAATACTTGAAGATGTCTATTGTCCCTCCTCAGTCCTCTCTTCTTCAGACAAAACATGCCCAGTTCCTTGAATTCATTCTTACATGACAGTGACTTACCCAAGGTCATAAGGTAACAGAAGAACTAGGCCTACAATTTGAATTTCCTAACTAGTACTCCAGTCCCACTATTTCCCACTGAAGGGAATCCATATTCCTTGAGCTAGGTATATTCCAACACCTACCTATCCCTCTCAATTGGCCTTTAGAGTCACGTATTTTGTCCCCTCTTTTTGCAATCCAGACAAGAGAGATGAATGGCTGGTAATGAACCGCCCATTCCTCTGCAATGCCCTTGAAGGCCAGAGGCGATTACTCTGCTGGTTCTATCAGTGTTAACAAGAAAAACGAACTCATGGAGATTTCATAATAACATTACCAAGAGAGTTTGGCCCTGAGAAACAGGAGACCAAAAAAAAAAATGAAGATTTACCTGATCCTGAAAGCAGAGGGCTATCAAGACATACTTTGGGTAACTGGTCTTTTACTTCTACATAATCCCAACTTTCTTAGGTTAAATCTCTCTCTCTCTCTCTTTCCCCTTCCCCCATATGTGTGGGGTGGTGGTGTGTGTGTTTGTAAGATCAATCATCCCATCATCAAGATAGCTGGGTTAGTTGGGCTATATCAGTCAATGAACTATAACTAACAACCATTTGTTAAATGCCTACTATGTGCTGAATGTTTTAGACATAGAGAAATAGTCTTGGTTCTTCTGTCAGGGGAGAGTTCACATATGTATATACATACATTCATTCATGCATGCATATATATAGATACACTAAAAATCAATATAATGTGATTTTAAGGGTATAAGAGAAACTAGCAACTGAGGGTGGGTGGGAATTAGGGAAGGCTTTATGTAGAAGGTGGCACTTCATCTGAGTTCAAATAAGAAATATCTGAAATGAAATTCGACATGAAATTCAAAACTCTGAGTTCAAAATGAAATAAAGGTCTTTAAGAGAAGGAATTACTCTTGGGAGACTTGGGAGACAGGCAGGACAAAGGTGAAGGACAAAGGTGGGAGATGAGAGGAATAGGGAAGTCAGATATCTGATGTCGAGTATCTGGATATTTGGGAAACATTTAGGTAATTGGGAAACATCTGGGCACTGGGAAATAGTTGGATGATGGATGAAATTTCACTTTCCTTTGAGACATTTGACATTGTTTTGAGACACCTTAAGTGTACCAATGTGAATAGGAGAGTTACTGAGGCACAGGGAGAAACAGGCTCTGAGTGATATAGTATGGCAGAGCAGAATTTGTTTTACCCAGAAAAAGAATCTATGTGCCCATCAGAAGGCAGCTTGAATCTTCCCTGTCCTTAGAGAGGCACTCTAGGACAAAGGATCTTCCTCCTGTCTGAGTTTAGTCATCCTGGTATGCATGGTGGGAGAGGTTGTTGTTATATTTATCCTTCATTCTTGAAGAGGACCATGACATCAGGGAGATGATGACATGACTTGCAGTTGACTTGGATTTGAGTGAGAGAAGGCTGTACAAAGTCACCAATCTCACTTTCTCCTCCAGAGCCATCTGGGGCCAGTGGCCTGATATTCATCAGGATGAATATAGATGGTCCAGGATGCAATGGGAAACCCTGGCCCTTTTAGGCTAAGAACTTTTTAGGTTCTCACTTTGAGTGAGGTAATGCACATTCAGTGAATAGGTCTCTTTATGAAGTGAGTCAAGGCATGGCTTTAATTTAAAAAAAAATCAAACTGGGAGGGGAAGACCCCCAGGGTTGCTTGTCAAAAGAGAAACAGTTACTATTGACATTCACTCTGAGGAGAGGAAAGAATGGGGTGATGATGACCTATTCCCAGTTCAGCCTGGATTAGCAGAAACCCAGCTGGATCCTGGGTTGAAGTTGACTATTTGCCCATTAGATTGACCTGGGGAAAGATTCCATGCCTTTGACCCAGCCATTCTTATGTCAAAGCTTCCAGAGCCAAGATGATAACTAGACAAAGCTACTTGATTGAAAAAGAAAAATGAAACACTAATTTCAGGGAACTTGTGATCCTAGACAAGGAGGTGCTGTTGTCAGAGTCTGAGAGCTGTGACCCTCTTGTTCCTGACATCTGACTGATCTGTAGCTTTAAACCAACTTCCTATCGAGTGCTACATTGGGTTTAATAAATTGTTTTTGTCTTCTGTGATAGGACCAATATCTATCAGGAGTCCCTTTTCCTCCTGTAACAGCAATTCAGCAAGAATGTTTGATGTTCTTCAGTCATTTTTTCAATCATGTCTGACTCTCTGGGCTTTTCTTGGCAAAGATATTGGAGTGGTTTGCCATTTCCTTCTCACCTCATTTTGCAGATGAGGAAACTGAGGCAAATAGGGTTAAGTGACTTGCTCAGAGTCAAACAACTAGCAAGTGTCTGAGGTTAGATTTGAATTCAGGAAGATGAGTCTTCCTGATTCCAGGCATGGCACACTGTCCACTGTACTATTCAACTACCCCTCAACAGAGATCACTCTTCTCTAAAAAGTGACAAAGCCTCTGCCTCCCTTGATGTTGTTTCCTAGACACTCTAAGGCATAAAAAGTCCCAACCACATGGAAAGGGACCCTGTCTGTCTGGTGAATGTCAAGACCATGTGAGTCTCAACATCCTGATGTTTTCCATATAGAAGATGGGAGGGGTTGTGCATTAATAGTAGATAAGTATCTGTAATTCTTGTGGCATATCCTCGCAATACAGGGTGTCCCAAAAGTCTTAGTACAGTTTTAAGTTGTTACAGCCATAATAGTTACTTAATATTCATTTGTTTATGTAATATTTTAAGGTATTATGGCTAGAACAGCTTAAAATGGTGGGAAGACTTTTGAGACACTGTGTATTAGGACAAAGTAAAATTCATTTAGTTAGCCGTTCGGTGATTTATGAGTGTCTCATTTCATCTGCAAATCAAATTTATACTAACAGGGTATTGGCATCAAGCCAGTCTGTAACACCTCTCATTACAAATCACTGTTCTCCAAGCAAAGTCAGGAGCAGCCAGATCATAAAAGGTAGAAAATAATGAAAAGAGAGATTTAAAAAAAGGCGGGGAGGGAGGAAGGTTCAGGGTTTAATACCCAATTCAGGGAGCAGAGAGATAGACAGGTTTTGGTGTTCTTTGTCGACGTTGGGTATCTGTATCTTGCATTCCAATATACACAGATGAAATCAGTGGCCGAATCACAGAATTTCAAAATTAGAAGGGTCAAAGATCATTTAGTGTGTACTAGCTGCAAAAGCCCAGCTAGTACATACTCAGATGGTCATCTGACCTTTTCTTGCAGATCTCCTAGAAGGGGGAACTCACTGCCTTCTGAAGGATCTCATTCTACTACTTGTTGGGAGATTTTTCCCTCATACAAAGTTGAAATGAACCTCTTTACTGCTTCTAACCATCTTTCCTAGTTCTACCCTTGGGTACCAAACAGAGCAAGCTTAATCTTTCTTCCACATGAAAGCTTTTCAAATGCTTTAAGACAGTTATCATGTTCCCCTTGAGTCTTCTCCAGGCTAAACATCCTATTTAGTCTCTGAGGTCCCTTCTGTTTCTAAAACTATGATCTCATGATCCTTCAACCTACTCATGCATGGAATGAACTGGAAGCCCTTTGCCATCTTGTTTGCCTTTCTTTTGGCAATCTATTAACATCCTTCCTGAAACGTGTTCTCACACCAGAGTGTAAACCTCCTAATGTCCTAAACAGGACAGAGTGCTGTAAAACCCTGTTTTCTTGGATGCTATGACATTCTCTATGCCATCAAGATTGAATTAGCTTTCTTTTCCACATTGTTGATGTATGCTGAGTTCATGGTCCTTTATAACCCCCAGATATTTTTCAGATGAACTACTTTATAGTATTCCTCATCTTGTACTTTTGAGGTCTATTCAACACATTATTAAAAATATGTACAATCAGAAAGGAAGACGGGCCAGTCATATAGTCAGAGCAATGGAGAACAGACAGATAACTCTAGAACAGAGGTTCCCAAACTTATTTGGCCTACCACTTCCTTTAAAAATATTACTTAGCACCCCTCCGGAAATTGACTTTTTTTAACCCTTTAACAGTTTTTCTTTTTTTGGGGAAATCTGCATCTTTTAAAAAAATATAAAATCTTTTTTTAAAAAATGAAGCATTTTAAATTTAATAATTTTCTTGTATATTTGTGGTTTTTTTCCCTGCATTGAAATTTTGATGACACAATATTGCGTCATGTAACTGAATAGTGTCGTATTGTAAACAAGTCATTACATGCGCACATTCCTGGCAATACATGAGAGGCTAACCCGCCAACACTTGCTTGTTAAGACCTGTTGATGGACTTGACCACTGATCAGTTATAATTTGCAATTTGTTCACTTATTTGGAAAATAATGTAATCACTCTGACTTTAACTCTGTTACACAACAGATGAAATGTTTGAAGTTTTTCAAAATTTTCTTCTTTTCTTTCCGTATGTTTCCACTGCCCCCTTATTTTGGTTCAATGACCCCCACTTGCACCTGAGGCTACCACCACCCCCTTGGATCATTCTAGCGTCCCCAGGTAACATCACTCACTTTAGGAAAATATGCATTTAGAAGCACTCTGTAATGCAGAAAATATTAAAAGACTTAGAGGGGACTTACAAGACATTGGGTAGTTTTTTTTTTTTGTGTGTGTGGTTAGTTATAGAAAGACATGGTCAAAAGCCACACAGGATGAGAAAGCCAGCATGGGTTATAGTCTTCCATGATGATGAAAGAACTCTTATACTGATGAGATGAATTTTACATTTACAACCTAGGGTTTTCAGTGTCAGATGCCTCCTCTGACATGGGAGACTTAACTATTGAACATTCAAGAAATTTATGAATTTTTGCAAAACACATAATACATTGGGAGGTTTTTGTGTATGTATTGGGGGGGATAGAGAAGAGAAATTGCAAATAAGATGATAAGTTAGATGCAAAGCAGTGGGGAGATGAGATGCAAGACAAGGAAACTGGGAAAAATGCAAAGTGCTATCAGGGATGGGGAACTGACTGCCTTGAGACCACATGTGGCCCTCTAGATCTTCAAGTGTGACCTTTGCCTTAATAAAAGGATTTGTTCTGCCAAACTTGGACTCAGTCAAAAGGCTGCACCCAAGGACCTAGAAGACCACTTCGAGGTCATAGGTTCCCATCCCTGAGCTAGATATCAGGGAATGTGATGAGTGAGCGGTGAATAGGATCATATGGGCAGGGGGATATGGGAGTTATTGGTAGGGAAGGTGAGGAATTAGGGATAGGGACAGGGAGAAATTAGGGGTAAGGAAGGAGGTTGAGGGAAGTAAAGAGTTAAGATTAGGGAAAGTTGGTGGTGAAGGTGGTGAATAGCCTGTTGTACTCCTTGCCAATATGCCAGTCAGATTACTTGTCTATGCTTACAAACATTCTAGGAGAGAATTAACAAACAAATGAACAAGTAGAATGCAATAAGGTGCAGTAATGGCAAGAGCAGGCAAAAGGTCTGGGTTCAAATATCAGCCTTTCTATTTACTGGAATGGTAAAATAGTGACCTTGGGTGAGTCACTTTACTTCAGTTTTCTCATTTGTAAAATGGAGGAGACTGAACTAGATCAGGGCTTCTTAAGCTTTTTTTGTTTCATGGACCCCTTTCAGTACTTTGGTGAACTCTAAGGACCCCTTCTCAGAATAATAACTTGTTGACCATGTTCATAATCAAAAAGAATCCTAAATTTCAGTTAGAGGTTAGTGAAAATAAAGATATAATTTTCCCCATTCAAATTCACAAACTCCTTGAAATTAGAGGACGTAAATTCCTGCTCTCCTAAAGTTTAGCTAGAGAAATAGACTTCCAAGGCCACAGTCGGTTGGTAACTTTCTCTCTACCAAAGTCTCCCTCCAAAAAGGAAGTATTACCATGAGGTTTCAAGTGAAGTCCAGTCCGAAGAGAGAGGAAATGTAAGTGAAGGTCAAGGTGAGAAGCCTCAGTTGCAGATGCATCTCAGATGATAGCCACAATTCAGCATAATCCTTCTAATGGGGGATGGAGTCCATCATGACAGATTAACCTGAGCTAATAGCTGTGAGCCAGACTCTTTATTACCCAGATCAGTGATAGGGGGAGAATGATGAGACATAAATAATATTATCTGTTGAGAGCTGTTAAGGAACACATATAATCACCTCCTGACCACAAGTTATGATGATGTTTCTGAACTAAGGGAAAAAAATCATTAGATAAGGTCATTAGAGATTTACTACCCAAGGCCCAGTACAACAAACTAGGTCATCTTCACCACATAGCAGGCACTCAGCAACCTTGCTGTTCCAATGATTTCCAACAAAGTGGTATTAAATTTACATTAGGGAACAGCCTAAAAACAACAACTTGAGAAGGGATTATTTCCTGTAAGCTATTTAATAAAAATTGCACATTAACCACCCAGGAGTTAGAATGCCAGTAATAGTTTGGTATAGGGGAAACATGGGTAGATAATGTGAAAGTCATCGAACTTGGAATTAAGAGGACCTGGGTTAGAATCCTGACTTGATATCCTTGGACAAGTCACTTAATCTCCCTGGGCCTCAGTTTCCTTATCTGTAAAATGAGGGGGTCCCTTCAAGCTCCAAATCTGATACTATGATCTCTGAGGACCCTTCCAGACCTAAATTTATGATGAATGTTTCTTAGAATAGCTGTAGGTTGCTAGGCAGCTAGATGACACACTGGATAGAATACCAGTCCTGGAGTCAGGAACACTAATCTTTTATGAGTTCAAATCTGGCCTCAGACACTTACTACCTGTGTGATCCTGGGCAAGTCACTTAACCCTGTTTTCCTCAGTTTCCTCATCTGTAAAATGAGCTGGAGGAGGAAATGGCAAATTACCTTAGTACCTTTGCCAAGAAAAGTCCATAACGGGTCACAAAGAGTTGGACTCAACTGAAAAATGACTCAGATCAACTCAAAACAGCTATTGAAGCAGTTAGGTAGTAGAAGTAGTTAGAGAACTGGGTCTGGAGCTGGGAAGACCAAACTGTGGCCTCAGACACTTAACTAGCTGTGTGACTATGAGAAGACCCTTAACCTCTGTTTGCCTCAGTTTTCTCAGCTGTGAAATAGGAATAATAATAGATCCTACACTGAAGAGCTCTAAGGATCAAATGTGATTATATTTGTAGAGCACTTAGCAGTGTCTGCTATTTAGTAGCTGCTGTATAAATGTTTATTCCCCTATTGAAGAAGAATCAGGGCAAAGGGTAGGACTGGAGACTGGGCAGTCTTAGTTGTAGACAGCAGGCTGCCCCTGAAAAAAACCCCAAAAAACCCCAAACAAAACCAACCTTTCAATACCCAGTACGCAAGATTGCATCCATTTTCCTCACCAGTGTCCCCACAAACTCATTGGCACATGCCTTTGACATAAACTTGACACATTGTCTCAGAGTGCTATTGGTTCAACAGACATCTGCAAAACTCATAGAGCTCAAAGTCCCTGACTTCATTTTCTTCCTTCCTTCCTTCCTTCCTTCCTTCCTTCCTTCCTTCCTTCCTTCCTTCCTTCCTTCCTTCCTTCCTTCCTTCCTTCCTTCCTTCTTTCTTTTCCTTCTTTCCATTCTTTTTTCTCTTTAGATTCTCCCTTTTCTATTCCTACATAACTGAGAATACTTCTTAGTCTTCATTGTCAATCAAGTCCTGCCCTCTAATCATGAATGCTTCTATCTTGTGCTCTTTTCTCTTCCTTCATCTTCTCTCTTGGTGATCTCATACACTCCTATTGTTCACCAATTATCTATGACTTCAGCACCTATGACTTCAGCCAAGCTTTATGTATCTAGCCCTAACCTCTTTCTTGAGCTCTGGTTCCTCAAAAGCAAGTGCCTATGGGCATCTGTAGGCATTTCAAGTTCAACATATACAAAAAATATCCATATTTCTCCACTCCCCCTCCCCCAAACCTCCTATTAAATACAGTCTATGTTCCAATCAAACTGCTCTACTGATATTTCTTGATCTTGGTGTTCCATCTGCAGCCTCCGTGCCTTTTCCCAGGCTCTTGTCTTCCATATTTGGAATGTACTTTTCCTTTACCTCTTCCTCTTCAAATATTTGGCTCTTTCCAAAGGTTCAGCTCATATAACTCTTCTGTGAACAGTCTTTTCTGATTTTTTAAAAATAAAAAAGGAAAAGAAGAATTCAGTAAAACTAATGAATGCATTGCAAAAGCCTGAAAATATGTGCAATGTTCAACTTATGGACATTTTGCCTCTGTAAAGGGCTGGGATAGGGAGTGTCTTCTCATATATTCTCTTCAGAGACATGTTTGTTCTTGATAATTTCGCAACATTCTTTTTAAACTTTCTTTTGGTGATTGTCCTTCCATTTACATTGTTGTAATCATTACATGTGCTGTTTTTCTTGGCTCTGCTTTCTTCCCTCTGCATCAGTTCATGTAGCTCTTTCTATGCTGCTCTGTATTCATCACATTGCTCATTTCTTATAGCAGAGTAATATTCCATTACATTCTTATATCACATTTTGTTGAGCTATTCCCTAACTAATGAGCATCAACTTTGCATCTAATAACTATTTCGATATAATTATTTTTTCATAATTTTATATATGTTCTTCTCTGCATTTAAAAACATCATTCTAAGAAAATGTCCATAGACTTTATCAGACAGCCAAAGGGGTTGTAAAAGGTAAAAAATGTAAAAAGAAAAAGTTAAGAGCTTTTGGGCTAGAAGGAGCCCCTATAAAAACTAAATTAGGCTTGAGCACACATGCTTTTCTTTCAGTGTTCTCAAAATAAAGAAACAATGGATTACTAAGCCTGGATGAAATGTCTTGAGATTCTTATTATATCTTAATGTGCCTCATTGCCCCTCCCATTTTTCTCATAAAATTTCAGCTCTGTTATCAGTCCTCTGGGTCAAGAACCATCAGTCTCTATCAGGGTTTGGGTTTTGGAAGGTCTTTCCCACAGCTTGGAACCTGAGCACTCCTCCTTTCCCCCGATAATTGTCAATATTCAGAGTTTGGTCTAGAAAAGACAAACAAAATTGGTTTGTATGCATGTGTATTTTTTTCTTAGCATGCGGGCATGCATGGGAACTGCAGTTGGCACTGAGCTCCCTTTGGGGTTAGGCTGCACAGATTATGAAGCCATGAAGCAAGGAAGAGCGCCTGACTCAGAATGTTTGACCTTCTGTCAGCTAAGATTACAGTTTCCAAAAAGTAAGGAAATGCCCCTGACTCAGGATGTCTGTGTGAGCTTAATTGGGTCTTGCGGTTGTTGATATAGTAGCAGGATTTTGGGTTCACTCAGAGAGCACTGCAAAGGATTATTAATATGTCAGTCCAGAAGGGCTCAAATCATCCTCTCAATTGGCTAGTCCAGGTTTTTAGTCTTTGAATGATAAGGGGCTCAAGTAGGTCTCACAGGGCTCAGCAGATCCCCTTCTTAGGAAACATAAAGTTAGAGGGGCAGTAATTAAGAACAATATTAGAGGTGACTAGAAGGCTGTGTCAATACCAGGAGTTAGCAAAGTCATCAAAGCCAAGTCATGGAACAGAAATCAGAAAACCAGAAGCAGACTTGTATCTGAAATGGGAGTCCTAGACTGGTTGGTCTTGATGTTTTAGAAGAATTTGGAGTCAAAAGACATGGACTAAAATACTGGCTCTGCTATTTACTTTGAAGCATTTAACTATGGTACTTACTATAAGTGGCATCATGGAGAGATCATTGGCTCTCAAGTTGGAGGACCTGGTTTTAAATTCAACCTCTAAAACTTATGACCTATGTGACCTTGGTCAAATCATGTGACCACCCTTGGTCTCATTTTCCCCATCTGTAAAAAAAAAAAAGAGATTTGGATGAGTTTATTCTAGGTCTATAATCCTATGGCCATTGATCTATGTGACTTTGAGCAGTCACTTCTTTCCCTGTTCTGGACCCTATTTTCCTTACTTGCTAAATAAGGGAAATAGAGAAGGTGATCAATAAGTTCTCTTCCATAAATCCCATACTTGCATACCTCTGCAGTGCTCTATTTCAAGGGTGAGGGCACTGGCCTCTCCCTAGATCTTATGGGTGAGGATAATTGCCCAGAGGACTGCAGAGAAAGAAAATATGCATTCATATAAGTATGATATATATATATAATAGAACACACATAAACACACATATTTTTGTCATTCAGTTATTTCACAACTTCCTTACCCCATTTAAGGCTTTCTTGGCAAAGATACTGGAGGGGTTTGCCATTTCCTTCTCCAACTTATGTTACAGATGAGGAAATTGAGGCAAACAGAGTTCAGTGATTTGCCCAGGGTCACACAGCTAGTGAATGTCTAAGGATGGATTTGAACTCATGTTTTCTTAACTTTGAGACTAGCATTCTACCTATTGCACTATATAGATGCATACATTCATGCATATATATGTAAATATGTATATTCATATGTATATGAGTGTACATATATATACTCATAGTGTTGGCTTTACTCTGAATATGTGTATGTGTGTGTGTGTGCATGTGTGTATGTGTGTGTGTGTGTGTGTGTGTGTGTGTGTGTGTGTATTCAGGACCAACAGACCCACAGCTAAGATATTTGCATCCTTCCTCCTGTGACCTAAGCCTTATTCTCTTTGAGAGCCAGAGGGAGCTGTCACATTCCTCTATTGCTTTTGGGTTCCCCTGCCTTTTTTGTCCTTTACAAAATATTCATTCTTGTCCCTGAGAAAGCAGCTTACCTGTGCCATGCCGCAGTCTGCAATTTACTGGGAATTTATTACAATCACTGTAACAAGTCGGCCGGCATCATTAAACTTTCATTTTCTCTTCCAGTTATTTGCAGTGAAAGGTCAGAATGACTTGGGTTCTTAAATGAGGACTGGGCTGACGGGTTCAGGATCTGCCTCTTGCTTCTCTATATTCTGTCCACTCTTTGGCTAATCTCCTCGTTCAGTGACTTGAAAACAAATTGATGGAGGTCACTTTTGTTTTCGTGCCAACTTTTTAATCAAAGGTGCTGGGATGCAAATATTTTGGCTCTGAACACAGTAGGGAGGCCCATGGTATCCAGAGGTAATCATATCAGTGCCACTTTGCTATGGCCAGGCTTCCCATACAGAATAATAATGAAAAGAATCCATTGCAGGTCAGGTGAGGAATATTCCTCTAGCAGAAGGTAAATAACACAGTTCTGGCAAAATGCTATCCATTGCAACATCTTCTGTGAATATTTGTCATTCCATGCTGGCATGTGCTCTTCTAATCCACCTCCCACCCCCCAAAGATGTCTCCCACCTGTTCCCATGGAGACAACATTGTTGCAGTGGTATCGGCAAGCAAGTAAAGAAGTGGGCCTTCTTATGACAGTTTTTAATTGCTGTAAAACTGCTTTGGGCAAAATTTCATTCTAGAAATCACTACAGTCGTTAACGAGAGGACTCAGAAAGAATAAAATTGTGATTTTTTACCACAGCCGTGCTCTGCCCCCTGCTTCCCATGTATACAGTTATATCTTGCTTAAGGTCATTGATTAGTTTGGGGGGAGCACAAGATTGGGGGGACAATAGAAAATTTCATGAGCCTGTCATAGGGGCAGAGGTGGCCCTTTGGATAGAGTGCTGGATTTGGATTCAGGTATTAATAGTGTGATCCTGGGCACTTTAACCTCTGCCTCAGTTTCCTCATCTGTCAAATGAGATGATAATAGCACCTACCTCCCAGGGTTGATGTAAGGATCAAATGAGATAATATTTGTAGAATAGTTTATAAATGGTGAAGCACTATGCAAATGCTAGCTATTATTATTATGTAGAGCTGAAAGGGACTTCTATTTAGTCCAATCTTTTCCTTATATCAATAGGCTTAGACTCTAAGGCTCAGACTAGTTAAGTGAGTTGTCCGTGGCACACAGCTAGTAAATGGTAAAGGTATCTGGACCTAGTTCTTACTGATTCCAAGGCCAACATTTCATTCATTATGCTATACTACTTCTGATATATCATCCTTATATGGGGCCATGCTAATTTTCTAGTCCTTCTCTGACTTCTCATCGGAGTGGAAATGACCTGTACTAGTAGAGAGAAAACTCTAAAAGGTCCCACTAAGCAGCGGGGACCCAGGGCTAGACTACTGCTTGAGGACTCACTAACGCTACATTTAGAGAGCCTAGTAGGGCTGTAGGGAAATGCAGTTTTCAGCCACATTTGCCTTGATAACCACAATGCAGCATGTGGAGGGTTGAATGGTGGAGTAGGGTGACTAGGAAATAGTAGGTGCTTAATCAGTGTTTACTGACTCACTGACTACTGCAGTGAGTTCCACAGGAGCTGTAATAAGACATCAGCTGAATCTAGCGGGTTTCAGGACCTTGTGGTGGAGTTAGGTTATCATGAATGGCTCATTCAATCAATCAAATAGTTTATTAAGTATTAAAATGTTAATATGAAATGTTAAAGTTAATTATTATGTTAATATGTTATTACATATAATTATATGTTAATTGATTCATGTTAATATGAAAAAATATCCAACTGTTCAATTTAATAAACACTTATTAATTATTTATAATGTTCCAGAATCTGAGCTAGAGGCTGGGGCTTCAAAAGCAAAAACAAGAAAAGTTCCTACCTTCAAGGAGTTTATAGTCTGCTGGAGGAGAGGGGAGAATGTATTGTATATACAAGTAACAACACAAAGAAATACAAAGTAATGCACAATTAATTGCAAGAGTGAGAGTGTGCGAATACTTGGAGGATCAGGAAAGAAAGCCATAACTTAGAGGGATAACATTATTCAGGGCATGCCTGTACCTAACGTAAAGCAAATGTCAGGTCTGGTATAGTGGAGAGGGCGCTGGACCCAGAATCAGAAAGACCTGAGCTGAAATCCTGCCTCAGGTACCTACAATCTACGTGATCCTAGACAAGTCCCTTTATCTCCTGATCTGTAAAAGTTGGATAATAATAGCACCCACCTCTCAAGGTAGCTGTGAGAATCAAATTAGATGATATTTGTAATTGGAAGCATTACATTATCACATAAGGGCTAGTTATTGTTATTATAATAGCTTATATTTATGGAGCAATTTAAGCCTCCATCCCTTTATGTGCATTATCTCATTTCATTTTCACAACAGCCCTCAGGGGAAGGTGGTATCATTACTCCCCATTTTACAGATGAGATAACTGAGGCCCAGAGATAATAAATTACATAGTTTGAAAATGGCAGACACACTGGGTCCAAATCAAGGGCTCTTTCCTCTGCAATACTTCATTCTGAATTACTCATTTTCTTGCCCTGGTTCTCTATTGATTACAAAATCCTTGAGGGGAGGAATGTGTCTTCCATTTTGTATACCCTTGACGTCAGAGGAGGCCTGGACACTTCATTTAGAGCTGACAGGAACCTTAGAGATGATGTTTTATTTTCCAAATGGAGAAACTGAGGCCAAGGGAGGTGAAGAGACTTGACTGAGGTCACAGAGGGAGAAAGCAGCAGAGAGGAGCTTGGAGCCCCCAACTCTAAACTGAATATGTTTGCCCCCATCCCATGCAAGCTCTAAGCAGTACATGCTTAATCAATACTCTTGGGTGGATGGATGATTTCCTGGTGATAAACCATTCCCAATCCTGCCTCTCCAAGGAATGGAATTCCTCTTTAGGGGATGTAAGCCTTGCTTTTCAGGCTTTCATGTTATTCCATCATTCAATCCAGTTATGTCCAACTCTTTAGGACCCTATTTGGGATTTTCTTGGCAAAGATACTGGATTGGTTTGCCATTTTCTTCCCCAGCTCATTTTACAGGTGAAGAAACTGAGGCAAATTGGGTTAAATGACTTGCTCAGGTTCACACAGTCAGTAAGGATCTGAGGCCAGGTTTGAACTCGGGTCTTCCTGACTCCAGGACCAGTGCTCTATCCACTGCACCATCTAGTTGCCCCTTCAGGCTTCCATGTAGGATATAAAGTGGAAAGCCTGACCAAGAAGCAAGCACTTCCTCTACCAATGTGACCCTGGACAAGTCACTTAACTACCTCTTTGGATCAATTTCCTTAAATGTGGTTGTAGTAGTTGACCTCTGAGGTCCCTTCCAGCACTAGAATGATGACCTTATGATCCTGATTGGGTTCCTAGGTTCAGTTATCAATCAGTGGGCTGGTTCTGTCTTATCTGCATGACATCTTTCTACCTCAGTTTGGGCTTTCATGGAGGTGGGTAACTAGGAGAGCACATTGCCCCAAACAATACCCCAAAGCCACCTGTTACAAAGCTGGTATTGGGAAGGAAAAGTTTGCCTGTATCCTTTATTTTGCATGTTATGATGACAGAAATTCTGCATGCCCCCGTACACAAAGGAATCTGATTCAATAAAACTAGTGTGGGAAAGGACTTTATGGCAGGATTTGCCTATATTTACATCTTCTGCTGGAACTGGAGATCCATCCACCTTTCTACCTATTCCTGTTTGAGTACCTCTTCCCTACTCCAGGCTCAAGAAGCAGATTCATTCGTATCTGAAAGCTGGGTTATTAGCTGAGCCTTGGGAGATCCAAACAGCTTTTGTTTTCTGCAAGTGTGGGTGAATGAATTAGCTGATGCATAATAGCTGTTTCTACTGCAGTTCCAAGAACAGTTAAAGCAAAAGGGCAGAGACACCTCCAGATCTGCCTGTGGGTGGGAGAAATCATCTGCATCCGGCTGAAAGTTTTGGGCCTTAGAACCTGGAGTGGGGGGAGACCATTTTGGACCAGTTTATCAAAAGTGGGACACCTCCCTGGCTTGTTTTCAGTTTTATATGGAGCTGTCCTCATTCACAACATGATAGATTTAATTCAAAGGGACCTTTAGAGACCACCTCAGTCCCATTGCCTCATCCTATAAATGAGGGACTAATAGGTAGCAAGTAGCAATCAAGAGTTGTGTGACATCACCTTCCCAAACCTCAGTTTCTCAGTATATAGAGGGATACTCTAGATGAACCACATAAGATAATCTTCTCTGATATGCTCTGTTCTATGATTTGGGGGACTAGGCTTCTTTCCAGTTCAAATGAAGAAGTTTGAGTACCTGGAATGAGGAAGGACACAAGTTCCTCCAAAGGAGAACACTTGACCCTTCCCTATTCCCTAATAAACTTGTCTATGCCCAATTTGGGGCATTGTAGATGCCACAAATCTCTACATATTTTTAACTGGATTTCTTTGGGCATCACCAAACCATCCAAGAGATACATTTGAGCCCAGGGGCCACAATGAATGTTTTAGGAATGATTGTGATGATAATGATGGGGACATTTGTCAGTCAACAAACATTTTTTTAAGGGCTTACTATGTGCCAGGCACTGTGTTAAGTGCTGGGGATACTAAAAGAGGCAAAAGACAGTCCCTGCCCTCAAGGAGCTAACAATCTAAGGAGATAGGTAACAATCAAACAAATATGCACAAACAGGCTATAGGCAGCATAAATAAGGGATGCTTAGAGGAATGGCGCTAGCATTAAGAGGAGTTGGGAAAGGCTTCTTGTAGAAGATGGGATTTTAGATGGGACTTAAAGGAAGCCAGTAGGTAGGGATAAGGAGGGATGATGTTCTCGGCATAGAGGATAGCCAGAGCAAAATGCCTGGAACCAAAATGCAGTATACAAATCTTTTTAGAGTATCCAAAATGATGGCACAGAATCCAAATGGATTTTAAAGTATCCAGAATGGAGGGTAGGGTCAGTGGATCAGAGGGTATGCATTTGGATGTAAGGTGTAAGAAGACTGGAAGCATAGGAGGGGGCTAGGTTAGGAAGGGCTTTGCATGCCAAATAGAGCATTTTGCGTTTGCTCCTATAGGCAAAAGGAAGACACTGGAATCTATTGAATGGGGCGAGGGGTGACATGATCTGACATAGCACCATCCCCCCTCCATTCTTCTACCCCACCAAAGGCTCCTCATTTCTATAACCCTTTATGATTCACAAAGTATTCTTCTTGCTACAACCCCACGCGGGAGGTAGTACAAGTATTAGGATTTCTCTTGCCTACTGAATTTAATTCCTAAATCTAGCATTTGAGCCTGCCACAATTTGACTTCATCCCACCTTTTCAACCTCACTATGTCCTTCACATCTTTGATGCTCTGTTCAAATTGGTCTACACTTCATCCTTTGATCTCATTCTGCCCTCTCTCTTCTCCATGCCTATACTTGTCCTACTACCGCATTCCTAGAATTATGGTGAATGGAAAGAACATTGGATTTAGTAAGGAACATGAGTTCAAATTCTGATTTTATGTCTTATTATGATCTTGAGCAAATCACTTTTACAGCTCCTCATGGGAAATTGGGGAGAGCAAATGTGTGTGGGAATGCATTGGGATGGGGATGGGGGAGCTCAGTTGGAGTGTAATTGAGGTGGTATTGGC
This sequence comes from Notamacropus eugenii, assembly GCF_028372415.1. Taxonomy (NCBI): domain Eukaryota; kingdom Metazoa; phylum Chordata; class Mammalia; order Diprotodontia; family Macropodidae; genus Notamacropus; species Notamacropus eugenii. Next base: position 88,128,470 of record NC_092872.1, read on the forward strand.
AAGGAAGTGTGCCACCTGGTAGTACTCCCATCTTAACCAATTATTGTTGCTTAGGTGTTCAGCTCAGTTATTTCATTCCTTCTGGTAAAGAAACTGAAAGTGTTTTCAGAACTCTAGAAAGCCTCAGTTTCTTAATATGTAAAATAAAGGAGTTGAATCTCTAAAGTCTCTGTATAGCCCTATTCTCACCTGCCTGCTGAAATCCTTCTCTTGTTTCAAAGTCTGGTTCAGAGGCCACCTCTTTCATGAAGATTTTTCTGATTAAATGTATCTCCCCCCTTAAAAAAAATTCTCTCTTTAAATTTCTTATATTACTTTGTGTAGATCTTTTCCTTGCACTTATTACATTCTCCCTTCTGTCATAGTTATATGTGTCCAAGTCTTTCAATTCAATTCAATTCTACAAACATACAGGTATAAGCTTCTTTAAACAGTATCTATGTCACAGTTGTCTTTGTATCCATTGTATCCATAGGACCTTTCATACATGTTGAGTGAATAGCTGATGAGGGAAATAATTGCCCATAGCAATTTTGGCACCTGTGGCAAACTGATGAAATGTGACCTCAAATCAACTTGCCAAGACAAAATCAATGTGTGTGTGTGTGTGTGTGTGTGTGTGTGTGTGTGCATGTATGAGTGCGCACATGCAAAAGGGGAGACTCTGAGGCAGGGTCTTATGTGGGGAGAGAATCTGTGGGAGAGAAGCAGAGGTCCCAACACAGTGAATTGGGTGAGTAGAGACCTGCGGACACCAAAAAGACTCTGTGGGGAAGGCTGCAGCAAGGAGACTGGGAAGAACAAATGTGTGTGGGATGCATTAGGATGGGGATGGGGGAGCTCAGCTGGAGTGCAATTGAGGTGGTGTTGGCAAGGAAGTGTGCCACCTGGTAGTGTTCCCAGCTTAACCAATTATTGTTGCTTAGTAGGTGTTCAGCTCAGTTGTTTCATTCCTTCTGGTAAAGAAATTGAAAGTGCTTTCAGAACCCTATAAATTTCAGTGTCCTGGGGGCAAAGACCCCACCACCTCCCCATAGCTGTGGCTATAGAAGAAAGAGATTCAGAGAGGTTAGGACTTTCTGAGGATTGTACAGCTATTATGTGGAAGAGGTGAGATTCAAATCCAAGTCTTTTGATTCTGAAATTAGCTGTCTCCCCACTACACCATGCCCTAGCAGTTACATCTTTTGTGAAGCTGGACTAGTACTGAAAAATCTGGCGCTGGGAATATTTCCAGATTCTAAGTCAAATATACACCTGTGTTTCCGCATACCGAATGATGAAATAATGATGGACTGTTTGAAGATTATCTGACTCATGCCTATAATATGTAATACGAAATTGTCAATTTCAAACCCTCCTCCATCCTTCTGGTGATTTCAGTCATTAATACACAAAACTGGAAAGTTTATCAGGATTATTATCTTCAACACTATAATCATCTTCATTGTCATCTTAATAAGAAAGCCTTCATTAAGCCCTTGATTACATAGGAAGCAGGTTATTTTCCAAAATAAATCTATTTTATTTTTATGAAAGCATGTCCTTTTTTAATGTCAGCTGACAGACTCAAATAATCAGCTCAAATAATTCCATTATATGAAATCCACTAAATTACAGACTTTTAAAGTTGGGGAAGAGTTTAGTCCAGGATTTCCCTTTGTAAGCATCCCAGACATGTGGCTCCTGGCATGATAAGATCAGAAATGGAAACTGAAAGGGACTTTAGAGGTCATTGAATTCATCTTTGTTTTACAGTTGAGGAAACTGAGATATAGAGAGTCTCAAAGACTTCCCCAATGTCACATTGATAGTAAGGTCATGCGGCCTCTGCTTGAACGTTTTTGATGATGAGGAAGCATATTTCCTTTTTGGATATTTCTAAATGGAAGTTCTTGCTTATATTAAGCTGAAATCTGTCTTCTTATAACATTTCTAATTCTACTCTCCGGAACTACACAAGAATAAGTGTAATTTTCTTCCAGATGGCAACTCTTCAAATGTATGAAAGCAGTTCTCCTGTTTCGTTTTGTCTTCTCTTCCTCAGACTAGATGGCATAGTGGACAGTGTTCCAACCCTGAGGTCAAAAAGACCTAAGTTTAAGGTCTGCCTTTGGCAAAGAGTGGTTGAATAAACCTGGCTGGGGAGGCCTCTTATTCTCTCAATGTTCCATGTCCAGTGGTGTCAAACTCAAATAGAAATTGAGATTGCCATTGACTTAGAAAACCACATATCAACATTATCTATGCCTTATTATATTCACATTCATTCAGCTGATTACATCATGATTGCATTTTAATCTGGTCCAATGGCACTAGGGAGCATTAGGTGTATGATATCTTTGCCCTTGGCAGACTTTAAGTTGCAGAGAAGGTGTACAAGTAATGGGTAGAGGGAGTTTCTTCTAGGAGTTCCAGGACTAATGCAATCACAGGTCCAGTCCCTATTCCTAGTCTCAGGCTAACCTTCTCTAGCTCCTTATTCTTATGACATATATTTTCTCAACCCCTACTTATTTTATTCACCCACCTATGGACAGATTACTTTTATTCTGGGCATTCTTCTTTTGCTTGTTTAAATCCTTAAATCCCCAACTGAAAGTTGCCTCTCTTTCTTCAAATTTTCCTTCAGCATTCTTTCTGGTTCTTTCTTTTGCCTCTAATATATCTTAACTTTATATCTTGTAAGTCCTTCCATCTGTTCTGCAAGATACTTTTCTATATATATATTGTCTGCGAATTTTGATTTGGAGTCAGAGGTCCTGGTTTCAAATTCTAGCTCTACTTCATTATTGGTGTGACCTTGGGCAAGTCATTTAACCTCTTGTTTCCTCGCCTTCAAAGTGAAGGAGGTTGTGTTAGATTAGATGACATAAAAGTCCCTTCAAACTCCAAATCTGTGATTCTGTGATAGAGGGTGAGCTTCCTGAGAAAAGGAGCTATTTTGCTTTACTATCTATATTCCCAATACTTAGCATAGTGCTTGACACATAGTAAACTCTTAAAAAGCACTTTTTCCTTCCTTTCCTTCTTTCCTTCCTTCCTTCCTTCCTTCCTTCCTTCCTTCCTTCCTTCCTTCCTTCCTTCCTTCCTTCCTTCCTTCCTTCCTCATACTTATATGTGTATTCCTCCCCTCTACTGGATTGTGAGTCCTCGAGTGCAGTCTGGTCCTTTTTTGTTTTTTTTTCACTCCCTCGCAAATAGTAAGATCTTAATTTCTATTTGTTGCCTAAATAAATTTGTTAACTTATTGCCTCCTAAGATTCTGTTAGCTTTTCCCTCTGTTGATTCATCTTATACTTTGGATCAACAAAAACCCCAAGCCTTTTCTAAGTGAATTGCTATTAATCAGGGTCTCATAGGTTGTTAGAACTAGAAAAGACTTTGGAAGTAATTTTGATGTATTGTCTAATTTTACAAACGAAGAAACTGAGACCCATTGAAAGAAGTAATTTGTCCTGGATCACATACCTAGCTAATGACAAAGTCAGATTTTCTCAGGTCTTCTTGGTCCAGGTTCAATGCTTTTATGTTTTATTTTATATTTATAGATCATATTTTATATTATTTTGTATTATCTACACATTTCAATGTGCATATATCTCTCACCTTCATCATCAGAAAGTTTAACTTTTTTTTAAAATCAAAGGAACTCATAAGAAACCTTTTCTACCAAGATTTAGAGAAGTCGTTATCTCTGTCAGTGGAGGACATACTAATATTAAAGAAATACAAGATCTTTTGAAGTATTACAGTACACCCCTCAGTAGGAACTGTAATCCTATTTAACTGTGGTATGTCTTCCAGTTCCTAGCCCACTACCCTGTAAACAGTAGGTACTTAATAAATACTAATTGAATAAAATAATTATAACACAATAGTCATGAGTAAGGAAAAACAATCATTTCATCCTATTTGTGGGTTGCTGCTTTTTTAATGTGAGCTCTCTAATGGAAAGTTTTTCACTTTAAAAACAGATATCAGAAGAAACACATGGGGTTTTTCATGAATGGAATGTGTTATTATCAGGATGGAATTCTAACATATTACATACTGCTAACAGATTGACATTCTAATGCTCTGCTCTGATGTCATCAGGTCCTTACTCAAAAACCTTCATCTGCTTTCAATTAATTTCCAACTAAAATCCAAATGACTTTTCCTAGAATTCAAGTTGCTCCATGATGTGTTGCCAACCTACTTTTCCAAACTCTGATCTCCCACCGTCTTTTATGAACTACTCTCTCTCTCTCTCTCTCTCTCTCTCTCTCTCTCTCTCTCTCTCTCTCTCTCTCTCTCTCTCATACACACACACATACATGCAGGCATTTGTTCAGTAATTCAGTCATGTCTGACTCTTCAGACCCCATGCACCATAGCAGGCCAGGCTCTTTTATCTTCTACCATCCCTCAAAGTCTGTCCATGTTTGTTGCTTCCATGACACTATCTAGCCATCTCATCCTCTGCCATCCCCTTTTCCTTTTGTTTTTAATCTTTCCCCAAATCAGGGTCTTTTCAATGAGTCTTGTCCTCTCATTATGTGACCAAGATATTTAAACCTCAGCTTCAGTATTTGACCTGAATTAATTTCTTTAAACATTGACTGATTTGATTTCCTTGCTCTCTAAGGGACTCTCAAAAAACACATGCATAGATACATACACCATTATTGTATTGTGATGGATTATCATCTGTTAGCTTGAATGAATGAAAGGATGGCTGATGAATACTAAAACATTTATTAGGTACTTAGCATGGGAAATAAATATACTATTCTAAGTGCTGAAGATAAAAATTAGAGAAAGAAAAATAATGTCTCCCCTCAAGGAGCTTACATTTTAATGGGGGAATACAACACATAAAGAAGAGATAACAAGGACAGTTTGGAAGTAATATGGAGGCCTAACTCCAGGCAAGATAAAGTAAGCTCATCTATCATAGTCTAGGGTGGTTCTAGGGGCAGACTCCAAGGTTCTGTGAAATGGGAATGAGGATGATAAGGATGATGGCCAGACTTTAGGAAGCAAAGTTTGAAAATGACTAAGAAATTAATGTCAGAATGTGCTTTCTCTATGACTATTGGTCTGTGAAAATACAGATAAACTTTAAAGACTTGTTTTTAAGTCCTAGTGTTGAGGTTTAGGGGTACTGGGACTTTGAAATAGCAACACAGAGGTCCTGCCTGAATGAATTCAACCTAAGCCTTCTTTCTACCAAAGACAAGGTTTATTAGAACAGTGATTGGGTGGATAAGATTTTAAGAATCCATCATATTTGTGACACTTGAATTGACAAGTGGACTAGATTGAATCTGAGCCCTTTAATGAAGGCCAAGGTGGATCTTATATACAGAAAGACTGTGGGAGGGATCTGGGAGTGGCCAATTGGTCTGCAGTGACTGGGGTGACTGGGCAAGGAATGCTAAGGACCTGGACCACATGGCCAAGGGAGACTAGGGTCTAGATAGGATCAAGAGTGGGAAATGGTGATCCAGAGGAACAGAGAATGGAGGGCTAGGAACAGAGAATTGGGAGATTGGGCATAGGTCACAATGAAAGGCCAGTTGAGAGGATTACTGCAATGGACAGAGCCCTCAGGTGAACACCAGAGACTTTACAGTGTGAGAAAGTTCAAGGAAAGTTGGGAGGGAAGAGGCTTCCAGAGCCTGTACCCTGTCACTAGCTTTGTCACAATCTGTGTAACTGTGGGCAACTCACTTAACCTCACTGGCCTCAGTTTCCTCTGCTGTAAAATCAGGGAGTTAAATAAATGATCTCTAAGCAACCTTCAAACCTATGATCAAATAAGCCTCTGATCCCAATGACCATCACAGGTTGGTTCTGAGAAAGGCTTTTAAATGAAACAACATGGCAGGAGGAACTTATTTCCATAGTGACCATGTTACATATGAGAGATGTTTCTGGGTGGCCAGAATTCAGACTGTAAATGTTTGAAATGTATCTTTACTGAAATTTGATAATTTTAAAATGTTTATAACAGTACTATGAATCCCTGTTCTCATACAATCTACCCTTTCTGCTACCCCAGTCACCCTAGGAGGCTCTTTTTAGACTAGCAGATATTCACAAGCCTGCATGTCCTATATGTCCACAGTGTCCCATGTCCACGAGGGAAAGACCTCCATTGGCACCACGCTGGGTCTTCCTCAACCTCCTCATTTTACCACAAATTCATGAGTTCAGCTGTCTTTACTTCCTGAACCCCAGAGTTAAAACTTCCCTCATCTAGGTTTGCCTTGGGCAGCTAGGTGACTGAGTCGATAGAATGCTGGGCCTGGAGTCAGGAAGACTCATCTTCCTGGGTTCAAATCAGGCCTCAAACATTTATTAGTTGTGTGACCCTGGGCAGCTTAGCCCTGTTTGCCTCAGTTTCCTCACCTGTAAAATGACTTGGAGAAGGAAATGGTAAACCCCTCTAATATCTTTGCCAAGAAAACCCCAAATGGAGTCATGAAAATCTGAAACAACTGACCAGCAACAACCACTACAGCCACAGATTTGCCTTTCCCCTCACCTTCACCCCATGGGAGTCACAGAATTTAAAGCTAGAAGGAACCTCAGAGACCATCTAGTCCAAAACACTTTATTGAACAGGTAAGTGAAGTGAGGCCTAGAGGGATAATTGTCCAAGGTCACACAGCTTAGATTTAGACTCTGTAACTTGCAGAACAAGTACTTCAGTCCATACCATGGAACCATCACTCCAGTGCCAGAAGGGGCCTCAGAAGCCATGTAACTCACTCAAAGGTTCTTAACTTTTTTTTCCCATCAGGGATTTTGGAAGCCTATTCTCAGAACCATATCTTTTAAATGGTTGAAGGAAATACTTAATTTCAGTTAGAGTTTTATGAAAATAATGATGCAATTGGTTTCCCATTCAAACCCTTCATTTTACAGAGTGGGAAACTAAGGCCCAGTCTTAAACTCACCTAAAGTCACTTAGTTAGGAAGCCTCAGAGCTGCATTGGAACCCATACTCTTATGTGAGAAACTGTGCCCTTTCTACCATGCCACACTGCCTCAGAGGAGGAAAAGTAGGCAGTGACTTGTGATAGTTGGACAAGATTTCTCTCTATTTAGGGCAGAAATTGAAGAAGGTGGGACTTGTTGCACAGGGTGAGGGAATATAGGGAAGGAAGAGAGAACAATTCTCTTGATTTGTTGGGACCAGCCTCAGTCTTGTTAATTAAGCTGAACAAACATTTACTAAGACCGTAGTGTATAGAAGACACTACTCTAAGGACTAGGAGTACAAGGAGAAAAATAAGTCATTCCCTACTATTAAAGAGTTTACATTGTATTGGCAGAACACAAAAGACAGAAGAAAATTAGAGGAAGGAGAAGGCACCTGGGGGTTGGGGGAGGTAATCACAAAAAGTTCCCCATTGGAAATAACACCTGAGCTGAGCTTGAAGGAAGCTAGAGATTCTTAATATGGAGGTGAGAGTATATATGGGGCAGTTGGGTAGCACAGTGGATAGAGCATCAGGTTTAGAGGGTGAAAGACTCATCTTCCTGAGTTCAAATCTGCCCTCAGACACTTGTTAGCTGGGTGACCCTGGGCAACTCATTTGACCCTGTTTACCTCAGTTTCCGCATCTGTAAAATGAGCTGGAAAAGGAAATGGACAATTACTCCATTACCTCTGTCAAGAAAACCCCAAATGGGATCATGAAGAGTCAGACAAGACTAAAACAACACAATAACAAAAAAAAGGAATGGGCATGGTGATAGGAAATAAAATTTCAAGTTTAGAGAATAGATGATAGGCTAGTTTGGGTAGACTATAGAGTATGTAAAAGGAAGCAATATAAAATAAAGATGAAATAAATACGAAAAGGCAGGTGGGTACTGGATTATGGAGTACTTAAAATGCTGATGTGAAGAACATATATTTTATTCTAGTGTGCCCCTAAAGATTCTTGATCAGGGATGGTCAGACCAATGTCTTTGGAATAATAATTTGGCAGGTATTTGAAAGATGGATTAAATGAGGATGGGTTGGAAGCAGAATTAGCAATCAGGATGCTGTTGCAACAGTCCAAGCCAGAAGGAATAAGGGACTAAACCAGAGTGGAGGTCTACTCTACCATTCATCTGAATGGAGAAGAGACAGAAGTGAGAGATGTTGAAGCATTAAGGGTCTCTTGACCACTGAGTGACTGGTGAAGGAAAGGGAACATTCAAGGGTAACTGAGGTTTTGAACTTGGTTGACTGGAAGAATGATAGTACTGTAAACCAGAAAAAAGGAAAGTTGGAAGTGGAGCAGGTCTGAAAGGGAAGATAACTTCATTTTGGACATGTTGAATTTGAGATGAGGATGGCACATTCAGGGAGGGCTATACAGCAGTTACTATTGAAATGTGGTTCAGGAGAGAGATTAGTGCAGGTTTTATAGAACTGAAGATTTAGAAATGAAAGGGAACTAAGAAGCCCTCTCCTTGATTTTTCAAATGAGGAAACTGAGGCGTACAGAAGTTAAGTGACTTGTTCAGTATTACATAGCTGGAAAGTATCTGTGGTGAGATTTGAACTTTGATCTTCCTGATTCCAAGTGGAATGCTGAGAGTCATCTGTTTAGAGATGATAATGAAATTCATGGAAGATGGTGAGATCTGCGAGAAAGGTGGGTGCAGGGCAAATCCTTAGGGGATGGTTGCCAGAAGAGGGATGATGACCCTGTAAGGTACACTAAGAAACAACTGTCAGATAGAAGGAGAACTGAGGAGGAGATGTATATTATGAACGGATGGAGTATAGATTAAGATGTAGGAGGAAGGACTTATCAACAATGTCCAAAGCTAAAGGGAGGTAAAGTAGAATGAGGACTGAGGAAAGGACAATGGATTTAGCCAGCAAGAGGCCACTGGTAATCTTAGAAAGAGTCTGTAGTCTGGTAGTAATGTTGGAAAACAGATTACAAGGAGCTGAGAAGTGAGTGGTAAGTGAGGAATATTTACTCTATTGCCTAGTAGTTTGGCTATGAAGGGATAGCAATTGGAGCTGTGAATTTCTTTGGTATTCCAGATGAAAAAGGTATAGACCTTCTCTGCAACTTATAGTCTTAGAGGATTGCCTAGAATGCTGAGAAGTAAAATGACTTGCTTAGGTCATACAACCAGTATATGACAGAGCTGATGTTCAAACCCCAGTTTTGAGGTCATCTTGATCCACTGTGTCATGTTGCTTTTCTGAGTGTGTCATAGCTGGAGAGGGTGGCAGAGTCAAGTGAAGGTCTTTTAAGGGTGGGGAAGACCTGGACATGTTATTATGCAATAGGGAAGGAGCCATGCAGGGCAGGGTATGTGTGTGTGTGTATGTGTGTGTGTGTGAGACAGATAGATAGAGAGATAGAGATAGATAGATAGATAGATAGATAGAGAGACAGACAGACAGATAGAGACAGAGAGACAGAGACAGAGAGAAACAGAGACAGAGAGAGACAGAGACAGAGACAGAGAGAGGGACAGAGAGACAGAGAGACAGACAGAGAGACAGAGACAGGGAGACAGACAGAGACAGAGAAACAGAGACAGAGGCAGGGACAGAAAAAGACAGAGAGACAAAGATAGAGGGAGAGACAGAGAGAGAAACAGAGAAAGACAGAGAGACAGAGACACACACAGAGATAAGGAGAGGGAGAAAGAGAGAGGGAGGGGGAGTAGAGAGAGAGATCCTAAGGGAAATAGGAGGAGATGGGGTCAAGGCACAAGTAGAGAGGTTGACAAAAAAGAGCTATTCCCTCCTCAAATATCAAAGCAAAGAAGAAAAGAATGGTTGACAACCGAGAGAAGTTTTGAGGTTGGAGTAGGAGGAGGAGAAAAGAGAGCTCTCAAAGATGACCTCTATTTTCTCCATAAAGTAGGAGGGTGTTATCTGCTGAGAAGGAGTGGGAAAGGAAAGGAACTTCTTCAGCAATGAAGAGAGAAGAGATTTGGAATAGCTGTCGGAGAGGGTATGATTTCAAGTCGATTCAGGAAGAATATAAGGAGTCATGCAGCAGTGAATGTGATTAGATAATGTATATTTGTAGTGGGCCCTGGCAGTATGGTTGAGTTACTGTCTCTAGAGGCATTTGGTAGCATTTGATTAGAAGTGGAGAAAGCAGAGGACTATTGATATTTGTTCAAGACTGGTTCTTCCTCTCTTGCCAAGGTTGTAAGTGCAGTAGCTACTCCCAGTCCTGACACCACCACTGGTGGGCATCAAAGCTTTTATCTTTTCTGTTTCCAACCTGGGTTGGTTCACTCTTCCTCAGGCAGTCTCATGGTCCCTGCTCCTGAGAACCTGGTTGCCATTTGGACTTTGTGGGGACCCCTAATTAGCTTTAGCCCTATTGCAACCCCGAACTCCCAGAACTCAAGCAATCTGCCAGCTCAGTCTCTCCATCAGCAGGGACCACAGGTGTGTTTCATCGTGCTCAGTAGGGAGGCTGGTGTCTGACTAGGAATGAGTGGTGATGGGACAAGGGGGAAATAAAGGATTAAAGGGTAGAAAAGAATGAAGAGTTGACTTGGTCAGGCAAAGGGTCAAAACTGGGAAGGATGAAAAATCATTCTTGAGCAGAGTCAGTGCACTTGGACTACAGGGAAGGGGAGAAGGAATGGAGGTGCTGGTGAGGTTTACGAGGAATGAGGCAGATAATAATAATGAACATTTATCTCTTTTTTCAAAAAAGATTTGCCAAGTGCTCTGTGAATATTAACTCATTTGGTCCTTGCAACAACCCTGTGAGGTGGGTGTTAGTATTATCCCCATTTTATAGATTAAGTAAGGAAAGAAATAAGCTCCTACTATGTGCCAGTCACTGTGCTAAATGCTTTACAAATATTATCATATTTGGTCCTTACAACCTTGGCTGGCAGATGCTATGATTATCACTACTTAACTGATGAGAAAACTAAGGCAGACAGAGGTTAAACGATCCCATTTCACCACCTGGCTGCAGCTTAGCGGATGAATGACTTATCCAGAGTCACTCAGCTAAGTAGGAGTTGGGTTTGAACTCAGGTCTCCCTTAGTCCAAGTGCAACACTATCCATCTAGCTGCCTAGGGAGAGATGAAAGGATGGGAGATTATGATCAGAGAGAGGAATTTCAGAGTTTAATACTCTTAGGTCTGATAGTGAAAGCTAAGATGTGATCATAGAATGTGAAAATAGAAGTTATGGGGATTGAGGTTGATAAATTGGGAAGTAAATGTGGTAGAGAAGAAATCAATGTGCATACTGAAAACCCTGAGCACAAAGGCAGGGGAGAGAGAGGTTATGAGACCGTTACTGAGCAATTTAAGGACGCAGGGAGAAATGATACAGAGGTTGGTAGGTGACTGAAGGGAAGATCTGAAGTGAATGGTACAGAGAGTAAAGCTTAGAGACGAATGGGTTGCGGAATGATTGTGTCAAAGTCTGGAAAGTGCAGTAAAAAAGCAAGGCACGGATTTGTTCTTCCTTGCCCATTGTATTGAGAGGCACAAGAGAAGGAACGTTCAGACAGGGATGCAGTGCCTTCTGCAGGGAGCCAGATTTCTTTATGCAACTAAATGAAAAGAATGTGAGGTGCAGAGATGTAGGATGGATGGAATTTGTTAGTGAAAGGGAAGGAGTTCTAGAAGGCCCAGTGAGATGGGAGGATATTGGAAAATGAGGACTGGGAGGGCTAAAGCAGATTGGGAATGATTGCATAGGGAGAAATAATGGAGGAAAGGAATTTTTGCTTTAGGAGACATTTATTCTGAATCATAGGGATGGAGGAACAAGAAGTGGGAGTTTGCTAAGCAAAGGACAGGCAAAGAACGACTCATCTGGGGAGCCTCCAGGAACCCATGATGACTAAGCACAGCTTTGGTGCATTAGCTGATACCAGTTACAATAACTTGCCACTCCTAATGCTAGGGAGCTCACGGTGTAGGCAGCAGGTGGAGAAGGTAAGAAGTTCAGTCCAGGTGTCTGAGGGCAAGTAGATAGCTACGACTTAGATGCCCCAGTCTATACTGAACTCACTCTCATGTGCCAGTTCTGTGGGCACATCCCAAGATGCCAAGTGATAAGGTCAACCCAGAAAGTAACCTAAATCTGGTCCAAACCCTTGATTCCCAATCTGAGTCTCCCAAAATGCAGGCTATCTGCTACCTTTGGTGCCCCATGGCTTGAGATTGCTAGTGTATCTATTCAGAGACTCAGATGTGTTTGGGACCCTTTAGTTTCATTTCTTTTATTGCCTCTAGCTTCTTGAGGCTTGACATTCTCTGGTGGATAAGAGCATATTGGTAACTATATTTTGAATGGTCTTTGTATTTAAGATGTGCAATATGTTTTTTTTTTCAAAAATGGCGGTTGAGATCCTGAGTCAGGACTTCTTTGTCATGCATAAATGACATTATTGCAAGATGTTTGTTTGGGCAAGCTATATGGCATATAGGGTGATGCTCGTCCTTGCTAGGAAGCATGAGGCTGTGTAATTCACACCTCCTTTTGGAATTCAATTGAATGATTTCTTTCTGACAGGCAGGAATGACTGTAATAGATGAAGGCATTTTATGTTCCAATAAGACGTTGATAACAGTCGACTCAATTCATTCTCTTAGTTATAGATTTATAAGCTCAAATTTGGTCTGTAGGCTGATACTATATACCAAATCACTTAACTCTCTAGTCCTCAGTTTCCTCATCTGTAAAATGAAGTGGTTGTAATAGATGATTTCTGGGGTCCCACTCAACTCTGTCTTTAGATCTTAAGAGTTGACTCATTTTGTCCCCACATAACATTTCCCTTGGGAACATCAAATTCTGAATTGCTTTGTCTCCTCTCTCCTCAACAGTGAGTTTAAAGGATCATAGATCTAGAGGTGGAAGGAATCTTGTAGTCCATCCTCCTTATTTTGGTGATGAGAAAACTTAGTTCCAATGAGGGTAGATGACTTGACCAAGGTCAAATAGGGAGAATATGTTGGTGGTGAGATTTGAAAACAGGGCTTTTCAGTCCAGACTTAGCATTTTTTTTCTGTTATACTGCCCAGAGATGACAACTCATTGATCTTCTTTTTTCCTGAATCACCATGGCAGTAAAACTGCCTGGAAGGGACCTCAGAGGTGCTATCAAGTTCAACTTTCTCATTTGACTCACAAGGAAACTGAGTCTGAGAGAGATTAAATGACTTACCTGGGGTATACAGCTAGTAAGTATCTCAAGTGGTATTTCCTGCCTTCCTGCCTTCCTTCCCTCCCTCCCTCCCTCTCTCCCTCTCTCCCTCTCTCTCTCTCTCTCTCCCTCCCTCGCTCCCTTTCTTCCTTCCTTCCTACTTTCCTTCCTTTCTCAGGGTTAAGTCACATGTCCAGGCCCACACAGCCAATAAGTGTCTGAGGCCAGATTTGAAATCAGATCCTCCAGACTCCAGGGCCAGTGTTCTATTCAGCTAGCTGCCCCTCAGGTGGTATTTAAACCCAGGTCTTTCTGATCTTTCACCATACTGTGCAGATTCAATAGCAATGTGATGTCAATGTTAGAACATTGGACTACATCAAGACATATAAACAGAGGAAAAGGCAAGTTCACCCCTGGTCAAAGAGTTCATACTCTGTCAAGGAGATGTAAGGCAGAAAAGGGTCTTATGGAATCCTTCTGTGGCACATCTAATCGAGTATTAGTGTGGGACTGATGGCGACTGCCTCTGAGTTCAGATTTAAAATTAGAATGAAATGAGGCACTCAGTCATTGAACAGTTAACAAAAGATATTTTCTCAGCCCTAATATAGCAAGGATATATATAAGAAAGCTACAGTGGCACTTAGCTGTGATTGACATGGCTCCTCTTGTCTATAAAGAAAGTGGTCTGCTCAGCAGCAAAGGGCATGGTGACTCACAAGGTCTTTAGACATCCACCTAGTCTGAAAGGAATGGAGCTTATTTGTATGTGATCTTTTACACCCCTAGGTGACCAGGAAGCCACATCAACACAACCAGAGGTCACCTTCTGCTTCATCAAGGGAGGTATAGCTTGTATCCTGTACCCCTGCTTTCCCATTAGCCAATCAAATCCAGAATTTATTTCCTTTTAAGGAGAATTTAGTCTAACTCATGTTGGGGTGGTGGAGGGAGGGACCTTGGCAGGTATTGGTCCTATTACACTCAGTCATACATGACACACACCAGCACTAGGTGACTTTTCCTTCCCGTTCTAAATCTGTGATTCTTTTATATATGTATGCGTACATCTTTAAAATATAGTTATACACATTTATAAAGATATTTTTTGGCTTTGCATGAATATTCCATACTTGGAGTTGAAGTTAACTAAAATTCCATTTGTAAGAAATGCAGATCAGATGCCAGCAGCAACCTGAAGAGGGAAGAGGAATTAGCAGACGGAAGGCAAACTCTTTATTTCCTTCAGGGATTTATGTCCTCAGTATCCAAACCGCTTCCGTAGTTTGCAGTGAGAATGTTGGGTTCTTTCACCATTTTCTTCTTCAGCTGTGGTCGCACTGGGAGGGGTGGGATGTGCTGAGCTCAGTTCTGGAAGCTGTCTGGAAGCACTGATGGATTTCCAGAAACAGATACTATTTTAATGCCTCAGCTTTATATCTCTCCTGGGAGATCTTTTTTTCATACACGAGATGGAACAATGTCAAGGGATTCCCCTCCTGCTCTGCCCCCTCCCCAACTTTTGCTACTTTCTCTTTATTTCTTCCTGTCCATTTTTGCTCTGGTGAATATGATGGGGGCCCTAGATAACTAGATATTCATTGGCACTATGACTGGACTCCTAAGACAGCAAATGTGAGTTTCCCTGTAGTAATGAAAAAAACACAGGAGAAAATCGCAAGATACTCCAAGTCAAGGCTGCTTGGCTCTGATTGGTTGCTATGAATTTCTACCTGCACTCAATTTCAAGTTTTTCAGAAAGGATAGTGATCCTTATTGTTCTGTAGATGGTAGTAGCAAGGATCAGGACAATTTATTTGTGGCAGATTTTCTTTAAGGACAATAGACATGTGGGTGGAGAAGTATTAGGAGCCAGAGAGACTTTTGTTACCTGGAAAATACTCCAAAAGGAGTATTAAATGAATGACTGTAAAACATGCTGCCTTTGTATCAAACACAGAGATAACCCCTGACCTACCATTAATAATATATATTCTTCGAGTTATAACTTCCAGTGGCTGTGATGGGTTTATCTGGAACTATTCACACTCTTCAACCTGGTCCTCTTGTAACTGATAATACACACCTTTGAGATGGTTGGCCTGGCTCAATGTTGTCTATTTTTATGGATTATAAGGATATTCAACTAGTCCAGGGGTGAGGAAGCTGCAGTCTTGAGGCCATATGTGGCCCTCTAGGTTGTCAAGTGTGACCTTTGACTGGATATAAACTTCACAGAACAATTTCCCTTAATAAAAGGATTTGTTCTGTAAAACTTGGACTCAGTCAAAAAGCTGAACCCAAGCACCTAGAAGGCCACATGTGCCCTCGAAGGCTGCAGGTTCTCTGTAAGTAGATGAAACCAGTGGTGCGTGCCTCATTGACACCAGGTTTTAAAAAAATTGAGCTAATGACCCACAGATCAGAAAGAGTTTCTAACCAGAAACAGCTTATTACGAGCAATCAGAAGGTCATGGAACTTGGCTACTCAGGACAGGAGTCTAATCTCTTGGCTTCGTGATCTTTAATCTTAATGTAAGGACAATCATAAAATCCAAGGGTTTAAGTGGGTTCTGACCTGGAGTCATGAGGGCTGTCTGGCTTCTTGAGGCTACTTGCAGATCTGATTTCCTCTATTTTGACCTTGTTTCTATAAAACTGGAGTGATACCAATCATCTCTATCCCAAGGGTCATCTCGAAGATTTCTAGGCATCAAGTGCTGAGAAGACAAAGCCAAAAATGTGATGGTTCCTGCTTTCTAGAAGATAGCATTGTCTGGAAAGGATTTAACACTGAGGCGGAAGAGGACAATTAGGGAAGGGAGTTAAAGATACAAAGGATGGAGCCTACGAGGAGTTCTGGGAATACTCCGGGAACATAAATAATCTCAGAATAGCTTGGGGGGAGATTAGTGGAGGGGATCAGGAAACACTTTCAAGACAAAGTTGTGCCAAAACTGAGCTGTGAAAAAAGATAAGAATTTTAAAAGGCAGAGATGAGGAGGGAGTGCATTTCCAGGCAGAATAGCTTTTATGAAGTAGGGAAGTGGGAGGTGGAAACATCCTCCCCCTCCTCCTCCTCCTCCTCCTCCTCCTCCTCCTCCTCCTCCTCCTCCTCCTCCTCCTCCTCTTCATCACCAACTTCATCGTCGTCATCATCATCATCTAGATGGCTAGAATATAACATAGGTAAATGGGAATAATGTAAAATAAATAGGAAAGGTAAGTTGGTGCTGGATCATAGGACTTAAATATCCTATTAAGGGTCACCTGAACGATGTTCCCATTGTTTATGTCCATTTGAATATGGTTAATAACCAATCGTGCTTTACTGCACAGTTTGGGATTATCATATTTACACATTTCATTAAAAGTTGAACTCTGGGATAAAAAGTATTTACTTACCATGAGTACTAGTAGCTATGTGTTCATTTATGGCAATAGATCCTGAAAGTATCTCCTAATACTAAGGATGAAATTAGGAGAAGTGGAAACAGTTTGTGTTTTATCCTAAAGGCAATAGGGAATCATTGAAGCTTCTTGAGTTGCGGAATGACACAGTCATTTTATTTTGGCAGAGGGATGTGAAAGAAAACATTATTTTCTATTAATAACCCTTTATTATTTAGGATCCAGGCTTTTTATTTCCTTATTCAAGGAACCCACCCAACGAGGAGATCTAAATTCTGTTTATAGTGTAAGCAGATTCTAATCTAGGTGAATTCCTGAACCCATGCCCTTGCAACATAGCTCATGAAGGAGAAAAGCAACCAGAGGGGTTTGGGTGAAGATGGATTCCTCTGTTCAGATTGTTAGAGGTGACTGAGTTACATGGTTAAATCATTTTGTCAGCAGGAGAAACTTACTATCACTTTATTGATTATTAGCTAGCATAATTAATAAATTGATTATTAATTACCTAGAAACTCTTTCTCTTCAGTTTTTCATTCCTTACAGAAGAGACTGATGGCAGAGGGAAGAGTTAGATATTTTTTTCTGCCACTAACTAGTTAGGCAAGCTAATTTTCTTATCTGGACCTCAGTACCCTCATTTGTAAATTGAAAGTGTTGATGTACAGAAACTTCTAATTCCAGGTTCTATGAAATGTTAATTCAAAAAACACTTATTAATCTGCTACTATGTGCTGGGCATCAAAGACACTGAAACAAAGATGTATCCATAAGAGCAGCTGGATGGTTCAGTGGATAGAACATTGGATCTGGAATCAGGAAGATCTGACTTCAGATCTAGCCTCAGGCACCTACTACCTATGTAACCTGGGCAAGTCATTTAACCTCTGCCTCAGTTTCCTCAATTGTAATATGGGGATCATAGTAGCATCGACCTTTCAGGGTTTTTGTGAGGATAAAAATGGAATATTTGTAAAGTGCTTAGCACGGTACCTGGCATGTTTTAGCACCTGTTCCTTTCCTCCCCTTATATTCTACTGGTTAACATGGATAATAGAATAACCTAGCATAATATACACGGGTCTCAAATTTTTAAAGAGATATTGATCACTCCATAGCCTTAAATGTATTTCCTCTTAATCATTTCATGTTCTTCCTTCCTTCCTTCCTTCCTTCCTTCCTTCCTTCCTTCCTTCCTTCCTTCCTTCCTTCCTTCTTTCCTTCCTTCTTTCCTTCCATAAGCATTCTTGAAGCATTGAGGACAAAAATACAAAGATAAGTACAAATGAGAGACCCAGACTAAGTACTATAAGAAATTTGAGAAAGATTACACTTTCACACATATGTGACTGTGGGTCACACTGTGGAAATCTGAAAGGTTTCACTTTGTTTTATGCTTGAAGTGATATCTGAGTTGAGTCTTGTAGGAAAGGAGGGACTTTCAGCATGAGGATGGGTCTGGGAGGGTACATTGTAGTAATAGTGGATGGCAATGCAAATGCATGAACACGGGTGAGTATGGGACCAGAACAGAGGATATGAAACAATCCAGTTTGGTTGGAACATAATTTCTGAACCCAAGTTCACTTATTTTGGATATGTAGATTGGAGTCAAATTATGGAGGGCCTTGAATGACAAGATTAGGAGCTTATTGCACCTTATTTAGTAGACAATAGGAAGTAACTGAAAGATTTTGACTAGAGGAATAATATAAACATTCTGATGCACTAAGAAGGTATGAAGCAACAGTATGGAGCATGAGTTTGAGAAAGGGCAGCTGGGAGACAGAAGGTTGGAAAATGATTCAATAATGTAGTTTGGAGAAAATGAAGCACCAGAAGTAGAGAGGTTATAGTAGGAATGGACAAAAAGGGCTAGTTGTAAATGATACCACAGAGGAGAGATAGTGGGACTGGGTAACAAGTTGGATATATGGGAGGAAAGCTAAGCTACTCATTCCTGGTACCACACTTCTTAGCCCTGGCCATTTTTGCCCTGCCCTTACCCTTTGTACGTCTTGTTCGGAGAACTGTAATCAAATCAACACTACCATTGTCTTTGGAAAAGAGTGTTAATAGACTGAACTAACTATCCCTGTGACTCCTTAGACTAGAGATTTCCAAACTTATTTGGCCTACCTCCCATTTTGTAAAAAAAAAAAAAAATACTCATTGCCTCCCCCGAGATCTACTTTATTTAACCCTTTAACATATTTTTTTGAAATTTGAAATTTTGAAAATATATAAAATACTTTTTAAAATGATGCATTTTAAATTTAATAATTTATTGCAAATTTGTATTTTTATTTCTGCGTTGGAATTAAGATGATGAAATATGTGTCATGTAACCATATGGCACTGCATTGTAAACAAGTCGTTATGCACACATATTCCTGAGGACACATGCTGGACCTCGCAACAATGCACAGCACACTTGCCTGCCAACACTTGATTGTTAAGACCTGCTAGTGAACTTGACCACTGATTGGTTATAACTTGTGTTTTGTGTGTTTATTTGGAAAATAATGTAATCACTATGACTTTAACTCTGTTATGCAACAGATGAAACATGTAAAAACAGTTTTTCAAAATTCTCTTCTCTTCTTTCTTTATGCTTCTAAGGCCCCTTATTTTTATTCACTGCCCCCTAATTGCACCCAAGGCTACTACTGCTCACTCCTGTGTTGTTCCAATGCCCCCAGGGTACAGTATTGCCCACTTTGGGAAACTATGCAGCCAAAGCACCCTTTCCTGGTTAGTACACCTTTCTGTGTATTCTCATGCCTTATTGGGCAGCTAGGTGGTGCAGTGGATAGAGCAGGAGTCAGGAGGACCTGAATTCAAATCTCACTTCAGACACTTGACACTCACTAGTTGGGCAAGTCACTTAACCCCAATTGCCTCATCCTGGGTCATCTCCAGTCATCCTGATGAGTATCTGGTCACTGTATTCAGATGGCTCTCGAGGAGAAGTGAGGCTGGTGACCTGAACAGCCCTCCCTCACTCAAAACAAAGTCAAGTGCAAATCATGTCATTATTTCTCTGATGGCATGGTCTTCTTTGACAACGAAGGATGAACACACACGCCCTATTAAAATATACTATCTTTGAAGGCAGAGATAATCCCTTCTTTGAATTTGTATCCCTAGTACTTGACTACTTAGGATATGTCTAATTCTTATTCTTTCATTCAGAAGAGAGAAAACTATAGAAGGACTCCAAGGTTATAATGTTGGGAAACTAACAGGATGGTAGTGCCATTAACAGAAATGGAGGCTTGGTGGGGAGTAGGTTTATTAGAGGAGATCATAGGATCATAGATTTGAGCTAGAAGGGACCCAAAAACTCACATAATCTAACCCCATTGATTTATATGTTAGGAAACTGAGGCCTAGAGAGATTAGATGAACTTGCCCAAGACCACTCAGGTAGGTAGTGTCAGAGCCAAAACGTGAACTCTCTCTAAATCCTGGACGTTTATAGAGTATACCTATTTTGAGATCTTGGCAGAAATCTATGTGGATATAACCAGAAGGCATGTGAATATATTTGTAAAGTAGCAGAATTCTGGGAGAGGATAAGGAGTCAAGATAGATACTGTTAAAAATAAGGATACACATACATATACATATATGTATGTATGTGCGTATGTACAATCTATTGATTGATCAATAGAAATAGAGAGAAAAATGGATGGTTGGATGGATGAATATGAGTCATCTGTATAGAGCTGATAATTGAAGCCATGGGAAGAAACCAGGGAGAAGGCCCAGAACAGATTTATTGGGAAATACCTATTTTTTAAAGAGAGTCAAGAAGAAAGCAGAGGCATCAAAAGAAACAATTTGTTAGATATAATCTAAATTGCAATCAGATTTTTGTTTTTTTCCTCCAGGTGGCTTTACCCACAATGCATCCAAGTTTGAGAAATGGATTACTGCTAGAAATAGAGGGACCAGAATTAGTCATAGTCTCTCCCTCCCCTGTTGGTTGGCATATCTCTGGACCCACTGGGAAAAGTGGGGGTGGTAGTGGGGGCCGAATTTGGTAGGAAATGGGAGTAGAAGAAAGTGGTTTTTCAGTTGTGTGAAAACAATACTGGAAAATAATTTTATGCTTCTTTTCTACCTTCCAACATCACTTCCCATCCCCCTCCCCCTCACAACATACATGGGGAGCAGATTCCAACAGACCCCAGACTCCTATATGAATGGATCCTCATTAGGCAGCTGCATGTTCTTCCTCAGATATTGAGGTCTCTGGGTAATCTGTCATGCCTCAGTAAATTCTGTGATGCTCCTGAGAGAGCTCTGCCAGAGAGACGATTGCATAGCCCTGGGTTTGATTGATGATAATTATTCCATTTGGAACAAAATGACTATTACCCTGATGGAAAATTTCGTTTGTAAACCTGTTTCTTCCACAGTCCCTTCGGTGGCCCACCTCCAACATAGCCCCATTGTGATGAAGGTGTGCCAAGATCTCCTTGCTGTCCTGGGCCTTAACGTTCCACAGATCTAGAGGGATCTTGGGGATGGCTTGTAGTCCACTTCTATCTCCGCATTAGCCTGATTTTTCACTTACAGTAGATTTCACGGAAAGGGGATCATTGATGGAGAGCACATCCCAATCGGGGACCTTGAAGGTCTTTGCAGGGAGGGGGATTTGCAGGTAAGGAAGAAAGACCTCCCTGAGAAGAGGACTTAGTGATCCTTAGTGAATTTGGGAAGAGGGAGGAGCCAGTGAGTGAAGGGGGCTGGAGGGCCAGGTATCTGTATTCATATTTTAGCCTCCCCCAACTTTGCCTTCTACCATTCCTGGCCCACTAACTAGCTAAGTGACCACAGACAAGCCAATCGGCTTCTTTAGGCTTGAATTTCTTCATTTGTAAAATGTTGGCTTGGATTAGACTAGTGATATTATAGCCAAACAGAAATGAGGTGGAGGCAGCAAACCTTACACAAGGATTCTGCAGTGAGTACTAACTAAGAAAACCATACATGAACATTACGTTTTATTATATCCTATTTCCCCTCCTTTCCCCTCTCTCCTCCTCTCCTCTCCTCTTTTTCCTTCCCCTTCCTTTCCATTCTCTTCTCTTCTCATCACCTACCCCACCACCACCTCCCTTTTGCTTCTTAACAGAATACCTCAGTTCACACTTGACTGAAAAAGAAAAAAACAACTGATGTTAACTGTTACAATATCTCTCTCCATCTCATTTCTGTGCTTTAGTATGTCCTCTACCAAGCAAGGGATGAGCTCATCCCTTTCCTTGCCAATATCAGTCTCTCTTTTTGATTTATTGATTCACTCCTTCCATTTCCTCCAGAAGTTTGCCATTTTAATCATTTTATCTTTTCCTAAATTTCAGTCCCTGCTCATCCATTGGCTCTTTCCCTGATGCCTACAAACATCCCCAGATATGTATCTTGGAAAACAATAACAAAACAACCTTCTCTTGACCCTACTGTGCCCTCAAGTTGATATCCTATATTTCTTTTCCTATTTACCATTAAATTCACGGGGGGAGATGGGAGGGGAATTGTTTAGACCAGGGGTGGGGAACCTGCAGCCTCGAGGTCACATGTGGCCTTCTAGGTCCTGGGGTGCAGCCTTTTGACTGAGTGCAAGTTTTATAGAACAAATCCTTTTATTTAGGAGATTTTTCTGTGAAATTTGGATTCAGTCAAAGGGCCGCACTTAAGGACCCGGTGGGTTACGTGTGGTCTCAAGACTGCAGGTTCCTCACCCCTTGTTTAGATTCATTTCCTCCATCTCTCACCTCACATAGATCTTAATCCCTTGTAATTGGGTTTCCATCACCACCACTCATTTGAAATTATACTCCCCAAGGTCACCAAATAATCTTTTTGTTTACTAAATCCAATTTTTTGTTTGTTTTTGATTTCAACTTTTTTGAATTCTAAAGTCTGGCAGAAATCTAGGAGTTTGTTATTGGCAGTTACTCCTTCTTGGGGATCATCTTTACTCATTGGCTTTTCCTGACAATGCTCTGTTACTGTCCTCATCTTACCTTCTGGAGAGTTCTTTATTAGCATCCTTTGCAGGTTTATCATCCATGACCTGCTTCCTATGTGTTTGTTCCCTAGGGCTGTATTCTTTGTGGCCTCTTCTCTCTCTTCACTCACTATCTTGTGGAACTCAACAGCTTCCATGCATTCAACATTCATATATATTTCTTTCAAGGTCACCACTAAACTTCTAGTTGCCCAGATTCACAACCTAGGCATTGTCCTTGACACAGGTTCACAACCCCAGAATTGTCCATGATTCTTTACTTTCTTTTACATCTCCTCACCTTCCCCAACCACATATCAAATGAGATACTTCTTTGAAAGCTTCTAGTCAAGTTCTTGGTACATTGTAGGTGATTAATAAATCCTTGTTCCCTCCCTTTCCCATTAGTAATCACTTACCAAGTAAACTGATAATTAAATTATGAAATTATGAAATGGGGGCAGGCACACCCAGTTGAGTTCTTTGGGTACTCACTGGGAAAGACCAGATTGGCAACCAGCAATCACACTTTATTAAAGCATAGAGAAAATCAAAGAAAAACGGGGAGGGATATAGAAGCAGATGGTGTAGCTTGGGGTTGGAGTAATAGAATGGTGAAGGAAGGCAACATGGAGAAGAAGATGAGAAGGGGGAGAGGCAGAGAGTAGCACTCATGTAACTATGTGTTGGAGTTGGCAACATCAGGCAATGTGAACCTGATGGAAATGGAAGAGTGCTAGGTGAGTTGGGGGGAGGGGAGAAGAATTGGAGGTTTCATTTTTACAAGGTTTTGGAGAAAACAGATCAACTCCTATCTGTGAGTTCATTAACATATTCAAATAATTCCAAAGTTTTTGGTAAAACTTCGGAGTTAAATCTCAAAGTTATCAGCACTTTTTTTGATGTCCTGCTGGTCTGAAACTGTGGAGGTCTGAATTTTGTCTGGAATTTACATATTATAGTATCAGAAACTTTGACAGACAGTGCCTGGATGTTTTCCCCTGATGCAGCACATATTCAGCGTACGAATTTTAGTTAATATGTGATGAAATTTGTAAATTATACTGCTTTGGTCTTTGGAATGGTTTGTACAAGACTTCGAGGCTACCCTTGGCAATCTTATTTCCTGCTAAAACTGACAAGAAAGGGGGTGGTGGTTGGGGTGGGGGGGACCAGAATAAGATATGATTAACATACTGCGTCCTCACCTCAACTTTTCTTACATGTGTCCCTTTCTCTTTACTCACAACACAACTACTCTAGAACAAGCCTTCACCTTTCTCCCAGACCCAGACTATTGTTTGCACCTCCTTATTAGGTCTCTCTGCTTTTTTGTCTTTTCCCTCCCCAACATGTCTCCCACACAGCTGCCAAGAGGATATTCCTAAAATGTAGGTCTGACCTAAAATGCTGATCTTTACCCCTGTTTAAGAAGCTTAGGTAGCTCTGTATTGATCTTAGGACAGAATATAAATTCCACCGTTTGTCATTTAAGGTTCTTCATAATCTGATAATCCATTTCCAGCTTGTCCTTTCAGACTGACTACACGATTCCCCTTCATATGCTCTACACCAGGGATTCTTAACTTGTGATTCACAGAGGTGTTTGTAGATAGATTTTAGGGAGCCCTGACAGCACCTAGGAAATTGAATCAAATCTTGTTTGTCTCGGGCTCATATCTGTATACAAATTTCCTCTTTATTGGGTGATTAGGGAATGGGACCTGGGACAATGAAGTCAGTTGTGGGACCAGAATGCATCTGCCCAGGAAAAACAATTTTGACACAACCCAAGTTCCTACCTTCTTTTCTTTCTCTCTGTTCAGTCCTAATGACAGAGTACAAAGATTTGCTGTCCAGGGACCTGGGTTTGAATCCAAGCTTTGCTACTTACTGTGACCATGTGATTTAGGATGTCTGGGACTTGGTTTCCTCATCTGTAAGATGAGGTGATCTGTGAGTTCCTTTCTAGCTCTAAATCTTATAATCTGCATCCCACTCCTAAGTTTCTATCTTATATCCCAAACTCTAAGGTCTTGCTTTCAATTGGTGGTCAACTAATTCCCTTTGTTGTCAGACAATAATTGGTCCAAGTTATTGCCTCTCTCAGGGTATTTGTATTTGCACAGGAGAATTCTGAAGACTGAAAAGCCTTCAAGATACCCACAAAATGTATCGTTAGTGGTGGAATTTTGGGTACCATGACTAGCAGCAGGAGAAAATACACTTAGGATCGGATAGGGAACCATCAGGGTGTTCTGCTTAGTGCCTCCTCAGACACCATCATGGAGGCAGTCTCTTCTGTAAGACTAGCCTCTCTTGGATAGCAGGAATGACTCATTAATACACCATTTCAGATTTTATTATCCCAAAGAGGGAAAACAGAATGTTAGAGATTCACGCAGGATTATAAAAAGACCAGATTTACTGTTCTCTAAACCTTTCCAGAGTGAATGAGGAAGAGAAAAAAAGACCCACTAAATTAAATTGACCAGAGCACAGATAACAAAAGAAGCTGGCAGCAGAGATGCATTGGCAAAGGCAAAGTGGGCTGGGCAAACACTTAAAACAGGGAGGAAAAAAAGAAAGAGAAGTTATAGAAGAGTGTCTCTTCTCTTCTCTGCAGTGATAAATATTCTGTCTTTTCTGACCAGAGACAGCTCCTGTGAGTCCTTTATCACAAAGGCCTTGTGAAAATCAAGTAGGGAAGCCAGAGTTTTGGGGAGGAATTATATTGAATCCTCCCTCTCTTTCTCTCTCTGAATTGTCTCTGATCATACTCCTGGCTGCCTTCTCAGCTCATTCTCTCATCTTTGCCTCCCAAATCCCTTGAGAGTTTTCCTTTCCTAGGGTAGAGTGAAGGTTTCCAAGAAGAAAATTGGGTGCATGCAGAGCTGTCCCACTGCCCAAGGCTAGAATTGTTAGTATATTTCCACTGAACTTCAGAGGAACCCAGGTGACTCTAATCCTACTGTATCACATTCCCAGGTCACTTGCAAGGGTTTATCTGAGGCATGTGCTAGAGGAAACCTGGAGAGAAACCTCTTATCATTTGTTGTCGTTCAGTTGTGCCAGACTCTTCATGATCCTATGGACCATACAGCAGATTCTTTATGACCCTGTGAGTCATACTGTCTGTGGGGTTTTCTTGGCAAAGGTACTGGAGTGGTTTACTGTTTCCTTCTCTAAGTGGATTAAGACAAAGGTTAAATGGTTTGTTCAGGATCAAATAACTAGGAAGTGTCTGAGGCTGAATTTGAACTCAGGTCTTCCTTACTCCAGGTCCAGTACTCCATTCACTGAGTCACCTAGTGGGTTCCTAGGCGAACAGAGATTAATTGGTTTTCTTGGGATCCCACAGCTAGGAAGTGTCTGAGGCTGGATTTGAACTCGTCTTCCTGACTCTAGCGCCCACTGCTTTATCGACTGAGTCATCATCTAGCAGCCTGTAGCTATTTTATTTGTTGAAGGCATTTTAATGGAATGTTTTGGAATTTATGTTCATGTTTTAGAGGGGAATTCTTGGGGGTAAAGCTTGAGAACTGCCATGGAAAGTTGTAAATGGGTCTATATGTCAACGTGTTATGAAAGTATCATAAATTTAGAGTTGAAAAGGGTCAAAGGATTATACATTTAGTGCTGAAGGAAGCCCAGGGAAGTAATTTTGTCTGACAACCCATTTTATAGACAGGGAAATTGAGGCTTGGAGAAGCTAAGCAACTTTCTTAAAGCTATACAGTTTGCTAATGGCAGATCAGGATTTCAACTCAGTTCCTCTGACTGTAATCCCAGGGTCAGTCTAGTGCTTTGAATTGCCACCTATATGTGAAGAAGAGTAGTTCCTATTTGTCTGTCACCTGAGTGGCCCCTGGGTGGAGAGTCTTCATTTCCCTCCCCCAAATATTTTTCCTCATTGACCTGATATGATTGATGAAATTTTACTATGAGAGACTAGCATAATATATCCATAGGTTTAAACTGGGAAGGGGTCATAGAAGTCATCTGGTCTAAATACCTCATTTGGCAGATGAGGAAAGTGAGGCACAGAGAGGCTAAATCCCTTACCCACAGTCCTATAAGTGACACCCTGTGGTGCTAGGTTTTGCTCTAGAGATGGAAGGGACTTTATAGATGATCATGTCTAATTTTTTACCCTTTGCGTAAATCCTTTTAAGAGAATTTCTGATAGGTCCATTGGCCTGGGCTACCTATACCTATGAGAAAGATATAAGAACAAATTACTTTTGCCTTGGGATTTCTGCTCCAGTCAGGCAGGTGGGCAGGCAAGTAGTCAAGGAGAATTTATTAAGTACTTACTATGTACTGTACTTAAATCTGAGAACAAAGCAAAGCCTGTCCCTGTTCTCAAGGAGATTATACTCTAGGTACGAAGAAAACAACATAAATGGAGAGTAGTTGGACAATAACCTTAGAGACGTAAGAAGCTGGGGAGACTTGGAGAGATTTCCTGAAGGTACCTTGAAGTGAGTGAGGGATTTATAAAAAAAAAATTATTATTTATGGTTAGCAGTCATTTAAAAAAAATTGACTTCCAATTACTACTGCTACCCTTTCTTAACTGTCTTGAATTCAACTACATAGTCTGTATTTTCTTTGTATTTATTCAGGATATACTTATATAGGCACTTATTATCTCTTCTAATGGAATAAATTGAGAGTAGAGATTGGTCCATTCATTGTATTGTATCCCTAGTGCAGTTCTTGACACATAGTAGGCACCTAATACGTGACTATTGATTAATTGATCAATAGCCTGATTTCTCAGGATTATTCTCTGAAATTAAGTGATAATCTTAGAGACAAAAAATTAGGAACCACTTATCACTTGCCCTAAGAACTGAGATCTATGTGATTAATGTTTAAGAGAAAATATTATTTTTATTATTAATTTACTTAATATTTAATATTTAATTAAATTCTCATTTTCATCCATTTATTTAAATTTGTTTAATTTTAATATTTTATTTATTTAATATTTAATAATATTATTTGATTATTAATGATTAATTCACTCCAATAGTGAATCTGCTGTCTCCAGTGGTCCTACCTTGTCTCTCAGAAATCTTGGTTCTTTATACAATGCTATCACTATCCATGGATTGGGTGCCATACCTTGAGGCCCAGACTTCCATACTTTCTCTTCTTTTCCCATGGAACTCCTAACTGCTTCCCTATGTATCCCCTTGGAAAGCCCTATCATCTAAAACAAGATTCCCTATGCAGCATCCCCATAAAACATGGTCAGGTAGCATGCCAGGTGAATAAGTGAATGTTTGTAGGCTTTCATGATATAGAGAACTTTCCTTCTACGTCATAGAATTTACCACTGTCATCTGACTAATTCCTGTTGACCATGATGAATTAGGGATTCCAACTCTGTGGTGATAAAAAGTTCTTTAATTGGATGCTGAACTAGAATTCTATGTATATAGCATAGGGGGAATCCCCACACCTCAACCTCTTTTCTGCAGAGGGTTTTAAATCGAGTTGTAAATTGTGGGGGTGATGAAGAAGCGCAAACAAAACCAATGTAGCCAAAATTAGAAGGAAAGCAGGAAATGGGAAAAAATTTTTACCAGCATATTTCTTGGATAAAGGTCTTATTGTTGAAATATATAGGAAACTGCATCAAATTTCTAAAAATAAGAGCCATTCTCCAAATGATAAATGGTTAAAGCGTATGAATAGACAGTTTTCAGAAGAAATCAAAGCTATCTATAGTCATATGAAAAAAATGCCCTAAATCACTATTGATTGGAAAAATGCAAATTAATATAATTCTGAGGTACCACCTCATACATTTTCAATTGGTTAACATGGCAGAAAAGGAAAATGGCACATGCTGGAAGGGAAGTGGAAAAATAGGAACACTAATGAACTATTGTTCATTAGTGAAATTGCACATACCCTTTGACCTAGTAATGCCCCCACTAAGTCTATATCACAAAGAGATCAAAGAAAAAGGAAAAGGATCTATATGTACAAAAATATTTATAGCAGCTCTTTTTGTGGTGGCAAAGAATTAGAAATTGAGAAGTGTCCATCAATTGGGGAATGGCTGAACAAGTTGTGGTATATGAATGTGATGAATACTAGCTCTGCTATAGGAAATAATAAGCAGAATAGTTTCAGAAAACCTGGAAAGGCATATATGAACTGACACGGAATAAAGTAAACAGAATCAGAAAGTCTTTGTACACATTAACAATATTATAATGGTGATCAACTGTAAAAGACTTAGGTACAATTAGATCAATACAATGATCCAAGATAGTTCCAAAGGACTCATGATGAAAAAACCTATCCACCTCCAGAGAGGGAGTTGATGAACTCTGAATATGAATTGAAGTATAATTTTTTCACTTTCCCTATTTTTCTTGGTTTTTTTTGGTGGCAATGTCAACAGAATGGCAACTGGGAATTCTTTTATGAAGGGGCTATTTGTGAGACTGAGCGGATGGGGATGATGGCGCAAAGACCAGTTTGATGGTGGGTGTAGACACAGCAGGAAAGGGGGAGGCTCTTTTCCCAGTGAGTCCATGCTGGATCCCTGTGAAGACTGGTGGGAGAAAGGCAGGAGCATCAGAGTAATTGAAACCAGAGGGGTCAGTCTAGGACAGTTGTGTCAAATAGCAGTATAACTCAGTTAAGGATGGTAAAGCACAGTATTGGAATGGAAGTCATTAAGAGGAGGAAGGATATCTCTGGTCTCTTTGTCTCAGATCCCTGAGACAAAGCTCATTTTGTCCTGTGATTATTAGGGCTCCGGCACTCAACATAGCACCTGTCTTCCCTTTTGTGGGTTGGAAATTTTTGTATCTCATTGATTAAATGGATCTACTTATAACTCTTACAAGTGAGAATGTGGCATAAAGTGAGGTGCACTCATAGGCTATAAACTGTTCAATCCAAACACTCCTGGAGGTAGGTGGCAAAGGGGGAATGCTGGGAATTGCTCTCCCATGGAATCTCCTGCCCACTGAGCTAAATCAGTTCCATCTCCCAGTCTCCCTCAAGTTTTTCTATAATTGGCCAGCATACCTTGCTCAGCTGTGCAGGCAGAGCTTCTTTGAAGCTATGGGGCTCACCTATCCGCTCATGCCTAATGAGCTAATCAAGTTGAAAGTCGTGATTACAACTATTATCCAAGGAATTAATCATCTGTTCATCCAGTCACAGTAAGCCATGGAAAATAATTAAGAATCAAGCTTCCCTTTATGAATATTCTTTGGCTCTTGGCACAGATTGCTGTGTCTTCTTTAAATTTCACCTGCAGGGGTCACTGGAATGTTGGGATTTAACCATGAAGTTCAGGGGTGAAGGGGGTGGACGAGAAGAACTAGAGAGACAGAGAAAGGTGGCTGATAACATCCATGTGGCTTCCTCCTGACATATAGGAAATTACACGAATCAGGAGTCCATGGTGATATCATTATCATATCATATCATTCCATTCCTGATCCAACAACTTTCACGGGGCCCCTTAGATGCAGTGATTCATATACTGGAAACCTGAGAGGTTTTGGAAACAGAACAGATTTAGTTTTAAAAAAAAAGGCAGGTAGTAACTTCAAACCTTGTCCTTATGTCTAAGACATCAGTCCTATGCTATCTGCCTTGCATACTTCAAAGTAGCCAGAAGAATCAACTCAGCAGAAAATATGTGGAATAAACAGTTGAAAATATATGTGATGCCACATGGCCTCATTAGTGTACTGTTGGGTTCAGAGAATGACTGGTAGCAGAGGAAAAAAAGGATTGTTAAGACATTGTTTTTTTTTTCTCCAGAGATTTATGAACTTGTTTTTCTTTTAAAATATTTTGATAACTATTTAAATACAACTGGTTTCCTTTGTAATCTTATGCCGTTTATTTTATATGTTTATAGGTTTTATTCTGAGAAGGGTTCCATAGGTTTCACCAGACCTCCAAAGGGGTCCAGAACACAAAAAAAGGTTAAATACTCCTTAGTTAGTTGGTTAGTAGAGAGAGTGAGGCACAGTTTTCCTTCCTTTCATTTTCAAAGCTGTCTTTTTTTAAAAAAATATTTTATTTTTAATTTATTTAATAAACAGGCTCTTTGTCAGGGCACAGTAGAGAATTTTATCATGTATTTGAAATGGATCATAGGATCCAATAGGATCATAGACTTAAGGCTGGAAGAGACCTTACAGATCACTGAGTCAGTCTACCCCTTTCCCCTCATCTTCCCCCCCTTCCCATTTTACTGATGAGGAAATTTCAGTATGGAGAGGTTAAGAGACTTGCTTAGAGTCACATAGCTACTAAGTATCAGAGGTGAGATGAGATTTGAATCCAAGTCTTCCTAACTTCAAGGTCACTGGTCTCTCTATGCCAACATGCTGTCTGGTGTATTGGCAGGTCCCTACTAGTGAGGACTGTTCGATTTGTGACTTCAGAGAAGTTCGTTGGTATTTCATTCTGAGGTTTTCTGATTCCCCTGAGAGGGAAGTATACATGAGCAGTGCCTAATTTGTTATTTCATTGAAGCAAAGGAGTTGTTCTACTCTAGGAATGGGTCTTCAACTATCTGTCCAAAACCCTGCTCAATTTCCGTCTTCATAAAATAGTGTTTACTGCTTATAGTACATACTCTCAAAATTTCTACTGTTTGAATTGTCTAGTTCTTGAGCCATTATTTAGCCTTTTATGTACAGGTTCTGTCTTCACAACTATAGTGTGAGCTCCATGAAGGCATTTTGTGTATTATATTTCAGTTTATTCTTTTTATACCCTAGCATAGGGCTGAACACTTAGTGATTACTCGGTCAATACCTGAATGAATGAATGGACTTTAGCTTTTAATGTCATCTTATTGCATTTAGGAGACTGAAAACTTTATTGGACCTGTAGTTATCCTGCTAGGAAGGACTGAAGCAAAGAAGCAAGCTCCTGGTCCCTAGATGCTTTGGTAGGGAGCACATGATGGGATCTGATAGTAACCATAAATTGTCCCATTAACAGGCAAGGCAGCAGTATTAGGATCATGCTTTCTGTGCCCCATTTATCTCCTCTTCAGCATCTGTTTCCTCACCTTGCTGACACTTGGGAACTGGCCCCACATGCCAGCACATCCTTCTTTCTATGGTAATGACTTAGGCACTAATATGTAAATTGATTTTCCACCTGGTCTCTGTGCATAGAGTATCACGGTTAGACTGGAACCCAGCCAGGAGAGTCTAGTTAGAGGTAGGTATGGCAAATGGCCAAGGGAAGCATGACTTGTGAGGATCACTGTGGATGTTGATGTGATACCTTTAGACATTAAGGTCAGCTTTGGACCCTCTTATTATATTCTATCATGCCATTTAATTATCTGCATAAAACAATCAGATTGGTATATAATGAATGCTGCTACATGTAACTTGTCTTGCTCTTTGATTACTTCATACATGTCTGTCATGTCTCTATCAAGATTTTTTTGAGTTCTGGAACTGGAATTTATACTATATAAATAGTATAGTATTTATACTATGCAAATCTACAAATTTATACTGTACAACTCTACAAATGTAATACAAGTACAAATATGCTACACAAGCAGGATAGTATTTATACTATACAAGTCTATTCAGTATCTGACATGGTTAATTATCAATGAATTCCACAGTTATTAAAGGATCATAAAATGCTAAAACTGGAAAGGATCTTAAAGATCATTTAATTCAAATCTCCTCATTTTACAGGTAAGGAAACTGAAATCCTGAAAAAGTAAGTAACTTGCTTACTAATGGTAAGTGTCAGAGACAAGATTCTAGCCCATCTTCCGATGCTGAATTCAGGGTTTTCTTCTACTAACCACACTGCTTCTTCAGATAAGGGTTTATTAAGGCAAAGGCTCACCAAATATAGGAACTCCCAGAAAAAAGAATGTTTCCCAATAAATGCAGGTGGGAACCTTTTCAATAATTTTTATTCTTAAGAGAATTCCCTAGGGCACTGGAAGTATGTGACTTGTCCAGGATTACATATCCAGTATGTGTCAGAAGTGGGATTGAACTGAGATCTTCCTAGTTCTGAGGAAAGCTCTTTATATATGTATACATGGTACATCAAAGTGAGCTGTTATTTTTATGACTGTTTCCATTAGGGCTTCAAGTGGCATTCAAGAAGAAAGAGGGAGAGAGACAGAACACATGAAAGAGAGGGGAAAGTAAAAAGGCAACAAAGAGAGGGCCAAGTCAGTAGTTCCAGAGTTCCAAGCAGACAAAGGAGGATGGCTACAGTTTATTTTACAAGTCCTACCTCTCACCCCCAATTGTTGCTTCAGCAGTGATGACAGCAGCAGCACTAGCACTCAGATCCAGAAACTCCTTTTTTCTCTCTTGGCCTCACCACTGAGAAGTTGTTGATGACTACTCAACCTCCACTGGTTTGGAAGGGTGTAATAAAGAGGGGAGGATTGGTATTCCCAGCCTCCTTGCCTCTACATGCCAATTTGGATGTCTCTCTTTCTCTGAGGTATTTGATGACCATACCTCAGTCATTCCTCTTTGGCTAAATCCCTTCCCTTTCCCTTAAGAAAAAGGAAGTCTGACCTATCAATCATAGTCTGCTCTTGTCAGTTCATCTGCAGGTTAACTCTTTGAGAATCAAAGAGAGAAATGCTATGGAATTTCCATCCTGAGCAGCAGGTGTTCATTTTCATCAGGTATATCTCCTTGTCATCTGATGGGGTCCTACTTTCGTTTTGTTTTGTGACACAAGGATGTATTTTCTCTCTAATTTAAAATAAAAACAGCTAGTATCTATATGGTACTTTAAGGTACACAAAATATTTTACTTATGTCATCTCATTTTGAGTGACATAGGTATTGTTGTTATACCTATTTTACAGATTAAAACAAAACAAAACAAAGCGTAAATTTGAGAGAGGTTTATTTATGCAGGGTTAAACAGTTTGTAAAATGCCTGAGGCTAGATTTGAATCTAGCTCTTCCTGATCCCAAGTCCAAAACTCTATCAACTATGCCACCTAGGTCCTGGGTATGGTAAGAGGTTCTAGAGAATATATGAAAGAATTTGGGAGATTGGAAACTTGGAAGAGGAAAGAGGAAACAAAAATTAAATCTGAAATTGATTTAATCATACCGAGTCTAGGAAATTATGAGCTTAGTGGTTTGTTCTAACAAACTACCTTTTTCTTTATTTAAAATCTACAGACAGAGCAAGGTATTTTCTTCTCTATTCAGCGATATTAGCTTAACTTGGTGATAGACTTTCTCTTCCTCTAACAAATTCAAGGCTATTCCCATGGTACATTCAGAAATGACAAGGTGAACCCAAATCCCCGTTTTGAGTATTCTGTGGTGAAAAGAGCACTAAATTGGGAATCTTGGAGAGCTGTGTTTGAGTATTGGCTCTTCAAATTACCCCTTGTATAATCTTTAGCAATTTCTTCCTTTTATGAAACAGGGGAGAGTTAGAGGACAATGTGCCTGGTCATTGCTTGTTCGTTCAGTCATTCAGTCATGCCAGACTCTTTGTGACCCCAAGGACAATAGAACACTAGGCCCTTCTTTCCTCTGTTTTCTCCCTAAATCTGTCCAAGCTCATGTTCAGTTTCCATAATACTATCTATCCATCATCTTCTGATATCCCCTTTTCCTTTTGCCTACAATCTTTCCTTACATCAGGGTATTTTTCAATGGATTTTGTCTTCTCAATAAGCAGCTAATGTGTTGAAGCTTCAGCTTTAGTATTTGTCCTTTAATGAATAGTCTGATTCTATTTGTATTCCCGGGGCTTAGCACTATGCTTGGCACATAGTAAGTGCTTTATAAATGCTCTATCAATCACTGAGCATTTATTAAGTACCTACTATGTTCTAGGCACTGTTCTAAGAGCTGGGGATACAAAAAAGAGGCAAAAAATAGTCTCTGCCCTGAAGGAACTTACATCTATCTATCTATCTATCTATCTATCTATCTATCTATCTATCTATCTATCTATCTATCTCTCTCTCTCTCTCTCTCTCTCTATCTATCTATCTATCTATCTATCTATCTATCTATCTATCTATCTATCATCAGTCCATCCATCCATCCATCCATCCATCCATCCATCCATCCATCCATCTATCTATCAGTCCATCCGTCTGTCCATCCGTCCATCCATCTCTCTCTCTCTTCCTCTCTCTATCTATCTAGTTATCCTCTTGTATCAAACACCTCCAGCTTCCAAACCTTGTTACATATATATCATAAAGACTAAGCACTGTTACCTGGACATTACATCATAACTTGGGTCTTCTCACCTCTTCTCACTCAACAGAATACATCCTCTCTGTCTCCTTTTCCCATGCAGGTAGTTGTGACACTGGAAAGCAATCTGATGATAACACAGTCTCTGACAAGGTACTAATGACTATTAACTTAATCTGTTACCACTCCATGGGACATTTTCACACTGACAAAAGATGTCTTGCAAAATGAAGTTTGTTCTTACTAGATGGTAGAATTCCAGGTACTGTTACAAGCTGCTGAAAATAGAAAGATAAGACACAGGCAACACTTTTTCCCAATTACATGAAAAAACAATTTTTAACATTTGTTTTAAAAAATTTTTAGTTTCATATCCTCTCTCTCCTTCCCTATACTCTGCATTGAGAAGGCAAGCAATTTATTATAGGTTATACATGTGCAGTCACATAAAACATATTCCCATATTAGTCATGATGTGAAAGAAAACAGACTCAAAACAAACAAATAAGAAAAATACAGAAGTTAAAAAAAGTATATCTTGGTCTGCATTCAGACTCCATAAGTTCTTTCTCTGGAGCATTTTTCATCATGAGTCCTTTGAAATTATCTTGGATCATTGAATTTCTGAGAGTAACTAAGTCACTCAATCATTTTACAATATTGTTGTTTTAATGTACAATGATCTCCTACTTCTGCTCATTTCACTTTTTATCAGGTCATTTAAGCTTTTCAAGGTTTTTCTGAAAGCATCCCGCTCATCATTTCTTATAGCACAGAAGTATTCCATCATAATCATATACCATCACTTGTTTAGCCATTCCCCAATTGATGGGCATCCTTTCAATTTCTAATTATTGTCATCACGGAAAGAGCTGCTATAAATACTTTTGTACACATAGGTGTTCCTCTTTTTTTTTTTTATATCTTTGGGATATGGACTTAGTAATGGTATTTCTGGGTCAAAGTATATGTGAGTTTTTATAGCTCTCTCGGCATAGCTTCAAATTGCTTTCTGGAATGATTGAACAGTTCACAACTCCACCAATGGTGCATTAGTGTCTCACTTTTCATACATCTCCTCAAACAACATTTGTCATTTTTCTTTTCTGTCACATTAGCCTATCTGATAGACAAGGCTTGGTACCTCAGAGTACTTTTAATTTGTATTTCTCTAATCAGTAGTATTTTAAAACATTTTTATATGATTAGAGATGGTTTTGATTACTTCAACAGACAACACTTCCAAGGAACTAACAGTCTTATTGAGGAAAGGGAAAGAGAAACATTTGTATTCAAATCAGTGGGATACATAAGAGAAAAAGATAAGAGCACAGAAGAATTTCAGCTAGGTAAGTCGACAACACTGTTTTACAAGCCTCCGATGCACTTTTAAGAAAAAAATCATTTAATTTTTTCTATAAGGAAAAATTTATTTTTTCCCAATCCCATGTTCTACTTCCCTGTACCCTATCAGAAAAGAAAAAGAAAAAAACCAAAACTTTTCTAACTAATGTGCATAGTTAGGCAAGAGAAATTCCTTCATTGGCTGTGTCCCACATCAACGACAAGAAGAAACCAACCATGTTTCCTTATGGATCCTGAGTTCATATCCTTTCCTGTCAAACTGCATTGTTGGTTGTCCGGAACTTTGGTTGGTTTTTAAGTCTTTCACAGATGTTTGTCTTTATAATGTTCTTATAGTTACCTTGGTTCTGCTTACTATTTTGTATTAAATGATACAAGTGTTTCCAGATTTCTTTGAAATTGTCCTTTCCAAGACTTACATGAATTGATGCTGAGTGAGGGGAGCGAAACCAGGAGAACATTGTACACAGTTACAGCCACATTGTGCTATGATAGATTTTGATAGACTTGGCTCTTCTCAGCAATGCAAGATTCATGATGGAAAATGCTGTCCACATCCAGAGAAAGAACTATGGAGTCTGAATGCAGAGAGAAGCATACTGTTTCCTCTCTCTGTTTTGTTTTGTTTTACTTCTTTTTTCTTGTGGTTCATTCCATTGGATATAATTCTTCTTTACAACATGACTAATGAGAAAATATGTTTAATATGAATGTATATGTACAGCCTATATCATCCTGGGAAAGGGAGAGGGAGAAAATTTAAAACTGAAAAGCTTGTGGGACTTAATGTTGTAATAAAAATGAATAAATAAGTTTTAAAAAATTATTAAGTCATAAAAAAGAAATTGTCCTTTCCATAATTTTTATGACATAAATAGTATTCCAGTATATTTTTCATGTAATATATTCCCAGATATTGTTGAGTAGGCAGTCTTCCTGGCAGCCCTCAGGTGGCTCCATGCAGGTGACTGGCAGTCTATACTGCCTTTGCAGATGGTCAGTTCTACTAATAATTACAAATGCTGCTTCTGCTGGATTCCACAGCCAAAATGAAATTGAGGGAGAAACAAATATCCAGTGCCTCTAGGACCAGATGCCTGACTGATCTAAATTATTCAACTTAGGGAAAATAATTGGAGGTACCACACTTTTGGGTAGAATAATCTGAATACCTCTCTCCCTCCAATCCTCCTGTTCTCACTCCCCCCCTCCCCACTATTTTCTTGCAATTTTAACACACAGAGGAAGGGCACTGGAGGGAAAGTTGCTGAAGTTTTCAGCTAAACATTTGGTCACTCAGTCCCAGTCTTTGCTCTCTCTAGAGTACTATTTTAAAAGCAGATTTTATTACTAACTTGTTTTTTATATCATCTAGATTTCCCCTTGTGTTCTTTTACTCCTCCCCTTCCAAACCAGTGTTGATCATAACAAAGAATTAAAAACAAAAAAGGAAAATAGGAAAAAGAAAAAAGTCAGCAATATCAAACAACTTACTGATTAAACTGTTACATAATGCAATGTCCCACACGTATGAATTCTCCTGTAAGAGCAGGAGAAAGTGTTTTCTTTTATCTCTTTTTTTATCTTGTCCTTTGTAATTTCACAATATTCAGTTTTGCTATAGTCGTTCCTTCTATTTATATTTTTGTAATTATTATATATAATATATTGCTTCCTGGCTCTGCTTATTTTATTTGCTTTACTTCACATCTTACCATGCTTCTGTTTTTACCTTGTTCATCATTTCTTGCTACTCAGTAATATTCCATTATATTCATGTGTTATTTGCCTAGTTATTTCTTGAACAATAGGCATTTTTGTTGTTTCTAGTTCTTTGCTACCACAGAAAGTACTACTATAAATATTTTGGTTTATAAGGAGCCTTTATTTTTTGTTAATGATCCCCCTGGGGTATACGCCTATCAGTGGAACCTTTGAGTCAAAGGGTATGGACATCTTAGTCACTTTATTTTCATTATTCCAATTTGCTTTCCAGAGTGGTTGTGTCATTTCCCAGTTCCACCAATAATGAATTATTGTGCTTGTCTTCCCGTAACGCTTCCAAAATTGCCTGTTCTCTTTTTTATATTTGTCAATTTGTTGCATGTGAGGGGAAACCTCAGAATTCTTTGGCCTTTCATTTGTTTTATTATTAACAATTTGGCAGATTTTCCACTAGAGTAATAATATTAAGATTTTCAGAACACTCTGTGTACATTCTCTGATTTGAGCCTCACCACAACCTTTTGAGGTGGGTATTATTTTTATTATCTTCATTTAAAGAAAGAAAAAACTGCAGCTTAGGCAAGTTCTATGTTTAGTCCAAAGTTGCAAAGATAGGAAATGTCAGACTTGGTATTTCAACTCTAGTCTTCCTGACTTTAAGCTCAATAATGATGGAATCCCAATAGAGTTGCTCCTAGCTCCAATAGCCTAACTTCACTGTATCTACCAATCCTTCCCCTACAATGTCCTAACTTCTTTGTGCATGCCTCACAGCTCACTAGAACAACAGGCATGTCCTGAAACTCATAGTTCTCACAGAAACAGCAGATGTGGGAACCCAGCCACTGCCTCTACCTACCTACTGCCCCCAGACTCATTTCCACATATTTGAACAGATATGTTCTTGTATTCACTCACAATCACATTATCCATCTAGCCCAAGACAGGACCACAATACCTATCTATCTTGACCAGCCAGGATCACAGTAGCAAGCCAATTGGAGTGCAGCATGAACAGAATGTTTCACCACTGAACCATAGATGGGATGCCTCCTCTATTATCTAATCTCTTAACAAACTCCTCCTGCCTTTTTAATATTAAGCATATGCCTACATTCTATGTAAATTTCTGTTATGCAATTGCATCTTTACCCTCTAAAATCCATCTTCCTTTCTCTGAAGTTGCTGTTTCCTCTTGGGGTGCTTACTGTTACAGAAGGAACCATCCAATATGAAGGAGAGTCAAGGGTCCTTTCAAAGTGTAAGTTCTAGGGCTAAAGATGTTGATGATGAAGAGTTTTCTGGATGAGGATGAAATATTTTCTGGGAGAGTCCAGAGAAATACAGCCTGGTAGGGAAAGGCAGGGGAACAATGTCAATGTAAGGGGAGGCACAATTTTTTTATTCAGCTAATAACATTGTTGAAAATCCTTCCAATGGGAAAACTTGTTCATTTTCACTAGCAAATTGTTACGCATCTAGCACTTCAATGTCAGCAGTTTAAAAAAAACAAACAAAAGACCAGACCATGGTTACATTATGACACCTCATCACCAGCATCATAAAAAGTTTTGAAGAAGATAAAAGGGATAAATCCTTTGAAGCAGAATTGTTACTTATAGCACTTTAAAGAGATGAAATTATGATCCATCAAAGAAAGATGGGGCTGGGGTGGCAGAGGGGGTAGAGGTTTATTTCAAATACTTCTTCAGATGATAACATTAATTAAATTCACCCATAATGGTACTGCACTCAATCCCAGATTGGGGGAGTTACTGACACAATTTAACATACTAAAATGGGATAAATTATAGAGAGTATGAGGTAGGGGAATGGGATACACACAGCAGAAAATCCTCTGACATCTTCGGGTAATAATTATGGAAGCATTTTTTGAAACTATTCTTTTTTTCCTTTCTAAGAAATGAACTTTTTTGCTCTGCCCCTTTTTTTTCTGAATTCCCTCAGTCTGAGTCTATACAGGGCTAGGAGTAGGTCAGTCAAATGACTCATTGTACGGACATTTTTACTGATTGTTTTGAAGAAGTTCACCTAAAACCCTAGAATTTCTGTATGTCCCAGACTTGGCTTGGTTAACTGAGTGCAAAATTTGTTTTGAGTTTCTTGAGATCAGTGTCTAATCTCTGTTATCTTCCTCTTCAATTTTCACATAAATTAATAGAATCAGAGTTTTAAAGCTGGAAGGGAACTCAGAGGTTAATTCTCTTATTTTATGTATAAGGAAATGGACTGATGCCCATAAAGGTTAAATGACGGACCCAACAATACACAGTAAAGCTGTGATTCTAGAGTCATAGAATTGTAGATCAACAGCTGGAAGAATACATAAGCAAGACACACCCTGCTCTTAAAGAGCTTATATTCTAAAGGAATAAGAAAAAAGGGGGGAGTTGGAAAGAGTGGCAGCATGTGGATGGCTATCATGGACAGGAATTGAGATGAAGGTCTGGATTTAGGCAACATTAGTAGAAGGCTTGCTAAATATAGGAAATTCTGAGAAAAGAAAAAGAGCTCTATTAATAAAGGTTGGCAATTAACCCCCTCGTTTTACAGGTGAAGAAATTGTGGCCCAGAGAGATGAAGTTATTTTCCTAAGATCTCATGGGTATTAAGTGGCCAATCTGAAATCCCAGGGCTATGCTATTTTTGAAAGAGCCTTTAGCCTTTGATTTCTCATCTCTAAAGCTAATAGAATATCTATTGTATTAAATTGTTCTAAAAGTGACTCATGCAATTTTGAATTTAATCACATCAAAACTGATTATTAGTATCCAGTTCAAATTAAAAAGTCCTTATAAAGCACTATTCTGGACAAAGCAGATGGTAGGCATTTGGGGATGCATGTGTTTAATATAGAAGACTCTCAGATCTAGTCTATCTCATGAGCTCTGTTGCAGATCACCAGATGTCTATTGGATAGTCTTTTTTTAAAAAAAGTTATTATTTGTTAACATTTTTTTCTTTTAAAATTTTGAGTTCTAAATTTTTTCCCTCTATCCCATCCCTCCCCTACCTACTAAGAGGGCAAACAAAAATATCAATAATACATGTGAAATCATGTAATACATTTCCATGTTAGCCAAATCACACACACACAAAAACCCCAAAATAAAGAAAGTGAGAAAATTATACTTCAATTTGGAATTGTCTTGGATCATGGTATTGATCAGAGCAGTCAAGTCTTTGTGGTAGTACAACATTGCTGTTACTATGCACAATAATCTCCTTTTTACTTTGTATCAGTTCATATAGGTGTTGCCATGTTTGTTCTGAAACCACCCTCCTCGTCATTTCTGAAAGGACAATAGTACTCCATCACAATCTTATGCCATGTTGACCTGAAAGTTTGGTTAAGGGAGACAAACAGGCTAGGTGATATATAAATTTTTATTGTTTATTCTGTTAAAGCTAGCTGAAGTCAGTAAGCTTGTATGTACAAGGAGCCAAAACATAAGTTCTGACTGACTGACAAAAGAATGACCAGGCTTAAATTTATTTAGAACAAATCCCAGCTCAACATGTCAGTGTCACTCAAAGTTATAATCTCTATTTATGTTTAACCATATTACAAGAAAGGAATTTCTTAATTGAATAGGTAGTAAATATAATAGGATAAGAGTTGTTAAAGTGTCAATAGAAATCATGACCCAGAATATCTGTGCTTTCTTTACCATTAACATGCCATTACATAGTATATATCCATAAAATATTAAGATATGGAAAAAGTTCCATTATTCAAAATAGTGTCTCAGGTTAAGGGTCTCATCTTTAATGGTCATAAAGAGAAAAAATGCTCTTAAGTCAGCTCCATCTGGCTTTGTTGACATAGGAAGAGGTATTCTCTGAGTTTACTCAGAGAACAAAGAAGCTATTAGGTCCAGGCTCTTCTTCGAGTTGATTAGTTTGGGCTCTGGCCCTTAATGATATTATGAAATGATTATCAACCTCTTTCCCTCCAAAATAAGTCATTTCTGATACATGTGAGGTGATACCTCAGATTTATTTTAGTTTGCATTTCTCTAATCACTAATGATTTAGAGTATTTTTTTGTATGACTGTAGATGATTTAGATTTTTTCTAAAAACTGTCTATTTATATGTTTTGACCATTTATCAATTGCAAAATGGCTCTTTTTTTAAAAAAAAATTTGACTCTGTTCTCTATATATTTGAGAAATGAGGACTTTATCAGGCAAACTTGCTGTAAATTTTTTTATATTACTTCACTGTCTATGGCACTTTTAGAAAATGTAGTTTTCCTGATTATTTCTTTTAATTAGGTCTATTTTTGCTTTGCCTGCGATTATGATTGCTACCCCTGCCTTTTTTTTTTTTACTTCAGCTGAATCATAATAGATTCAGCTTCAGCCCCTTATTTTAACTGTATCTTTCTGCTTCAAATGTATTTCTTGTGAACAATACACTGTTGAATTTTGGTTTCTAATTCATTCTGTTGTCTGCTTATATTTTATGGTTGAACACATCGTATTCACATTCATAGTCATGATTAATAATTGTCTATTTCTTTCCACTCTATTTTCTTCTATTTATGTTTCTCTCTCTTTTTATTTTGTCCCTCCTGAAAGTTTGCTTTGTTTCTAACCACTGCCTCCCTTAATCTACCCTTCCTTTTATCATCCTCTCTATATCTCTTATCTCCTTTCTCTCCTATTTCCTTATTGGGTAAGACATTTCTATGCTCAGCTGAATGTTTATATAGATATTCTTCTCTCTTTGAACCAATTCCAATGAGAATGAAGTTCAACATCACCTGAAATTTTCTACCATGTTCTCCTCTACTATAAAAACTATTTCTTGTGTGCCTCTTTTATGTGAGAAACATTTCCTCATTCAAGCTCTACCTTCTCCTTCCTCTCATTGCATCCCTCTTTCTCGTGCTTTTATATGTATGTATATATATACATGTGTATGTATGTATATATGTGTATATGTCTGTGTGTATATATATGTATATTTAGATCATCTCAGCATAATTGACTCATACTGTGTTTTCTGTCTATGGAAATGCCTTCTGTCATATAATAGCAAATTTCTTAGTTATTAACATACATCATCTTCACATATAGGAATGTAAACAGTTTAACTTTATTAAATCTCTTATAATTGCTCTTTCATGTTTACCTTTTTATGCTTCTCTTGAGTCTAATGTTTGAATAAGGTCAGGGTTGGAGTTAAGGTTAGGGTTATTCAAATTTTCTATTCAGTTCTGGTCTTTTCATCAACAATACTTGAAAGTCATTTATTTCATTAAATATTCTTTTTTTTCTTCTAACTGATCATACTCAGTTTTTCTGGATAGATTACTCTTGATTGTGATCCTAGCTCCTTTGCCTTCCTAAGTATCACATTACATACTCTATGCTCCTTTAATGTGGAAGTTGGTGACTATGGCACCACAGTATTTTTAATGGTTTGTTTTTGGCTGCTTGCAATATTTTCTCCTTGACCTGGGAGTGCTAGAATTTTCCTATAATATTCCAGGGAGTTTTCATTTTGGATTTTTTTCAGGAGGTGATTAGTGGATTTTTTTTTCAATTTCTATTTTACCCTCTGAATCTAAGATATCAAGGTGGTTTTCCTTGATAATTTCTTGAAAGAGGATGTCTGGGTTCTTTTTCTGATCATGACTTCTAGGTACTTTAATAATTTTAAAATCATCTCTCTTTGATCTATTTTCCAGGTTAGTCGTTTTTTTCTAGTGGGATAATTCATGTTTTCTTCTTCTTTTCATTCTTTTGACTTTGTTTTATTGTTTCTTGATGTGTCATGGAGTTATTTTTTTTTTCATTCTTTTGATTTTGTTTGAGTGATTCTTAATGTCTCATAGTGGTATTAGTTTCCAGTTGCCCAATTCTAATTTTTAAAGAATGATTTTCTCCAGTGAATTTTTGTACTTCCTTTTCCATTTGGGCAATTCTCCTTTTTAAGGAGTCTTTTTTCCTTCAGTGAATTTTTGTGTCTCCTTTACCATTAGGCCAATTCTGTTTTTTAAGGTTTTTTTTTCTTTTCTTTCTATTTTTTGTGCTTCTTTTACCAAGCTGCTAATTATTTTTTCATAATTTCTTTACTTCACTCTCATATTTTTCCCCAATTTTTCCTTTGCCCTTTTTATCTCTTTCTATAACTCTTCCTAAAACTCTTTTTGGTGTTGGGTCCAATAAGCATTTTTCCTTGAGGCTTTGTTTATAGCTGTTTTCACATTATTGCTTACTTCTGAGTTTATGTCTTGGTCTTCCCTCTCATTATATTCTTTTTTTGTGTTTTGCTTGTTTTTCTAGCCTATTTCTTGGCTGAAATTTATGTTCAAATTGGCCTCTGCTCACCTGAAGCTAGGGAGGCACTTTCCCAAACTTCAAGCTTTTCTATGCTGCTATTTTTAGAGCTAGTTCTAGGTTCTGTGAGTTTTTGATGCTTCTAAGTTGGTGTGATCTGGAGAGAGGTGTGCTCACTGCTTTCCTAATTTTTGATATATTCTTTACCCAAGAAGTGTTGCTGCTCCACTGTAGTCACAAGTGCTAGTACTCATCTTGGCTTTGGAACTCCAACCAGGGCTCCCACTCCCTTTTGAACAGCCAGTGCCCACAAAAGGTCCCCTATAATCTCTTTCTGACCAGTTTACCAAATCTAGGTTGAGAACTCCCCAAACTGCTGCAGTTACTCCTGCCTTACCTGCCTCCAAGGCTTGCTGCTGGTGCTACTGCCGCACTCAGGGTGGGCCCCCACCTTAGTGTCATAGACCTTTCTTGCCAACCTCCTAGGTTGTCTTGGATTGGAAACATGTCTTACCCTGTCTTTTATTGGCTCTGCCACTTCAAAAATTAATTTTAGGCATTATTTTAAAGTCATTTGGAGGGGAATGTCGGCAAAATTCAGCTCAATTGCTGCCTATACTCAGCCATCTTGGTGTCTCCTTTCTGTTGCATATTTTGA
Organism: Notamacropus eugenii; assembly: GCF_028372415.1. Classification (NCBI taxonomy): domain Eukaryota; kingdom Metazoa; phylum Chordata; class Mammalia; order Diprotodontia; family Macropodidae; genus Notamacropus; species Notamacropus eugenii. Next base: position 88,173,374 of record NC_092872.1, read on the forward strand.
ACTGAATCTCTTGTAGGCATCTCAGACTCAACATGTCCAAAATAGAACTCATTATCTTTACCCCAAAATATCACCACTCTCCCAAACTTCCTTAATATTATTAAGAACACCTCTATATTTCTAGTCCTAAGTTTCAAAGCCTCAAAATCATCTTGGATTCCTAACTCTCCTTCACATCACAGATATAATTAGTTGTCATCTTTCATGACTACTCTCAAATCCATTCCTTTCTCTCCAAACACATAGCCACCTTTCTAGTTCATGGCCTAATCACCTTTCATGTAAACTACTGTAATAGCATCCTAAATTAGTTTCCCTGTCTCAAGTATTTCCCCTCTCTATTTATGGGATTATAGATTTAGAGTCAGAAGGAAGCTTAGGGGAAATTGGGCACACCATTGCCTGGTCTAAACATCTGGCACTGCTACTCAATATAATACAGTGGCTCCCTGTTACCTTTAGGATCAAATGAGACTATTCAAAACCCTTTAAAATCTGGCCTCAATGTTTCTTTCCAGGGTTATTATAAATTACCCATTTTCACTCACTCTGTTGTTTAGTCAAACTGGCCTTCTTGTTGTTCTTCCTACATGGCACTCCATTTCCTACCTATCTGTCATTGTAAATGCTGTCAACCAACACACATTTCTTTAGTGCCTATGATATTCCAGGCATTGTATTAACTGCTGGGAATACATTGAAAGACAAATGATGATTCATGCCCTTGTAGAGTTCATAACCCAATGGATGAGACAATATTCAAACAACAATATACAAATAAGTGACACATAGGATGAATGGGACATTAACTGAGAGAAGCAGTTAGGTGCTTTGGGCATCTAGGCAACGCAGTTGATTGAGCACCAGGCTTGGAGTCAGGAAGACCTGAGTTCAAGTCTGAAATCAGAAACCTACTAGCTGTGTGACTATTGGAAACTTTGTTTGCCTCAATTTCCTTATCTATAAAATAATTTGGAGAAGAAAATTGCAAACCACTCCAGTATCTTTGCTAAGAAAACCCCAAATGGGGTCACAAAGAGTTGGACGTGACTGAAACAACTAAACTACAAAAAACAGAGAGAAGACTCTAGAATGAAAAGGGATTAGGAAAGGCAAGGGAAGCCAGGAGGCAGAGATGAGGGAAAACATTCCAGGCAGGGAGGGGAGGCAATGAAAATGTCTAGAGCCAAGAACTGGAGTGTCTGCCATGTTTGGAATACACTCTTTCCTCACCTTAACTCTCAGGAATGTCTCTTTTCCTTTTAAGCTCAGCTCAAGTCACCTTCCATATGAGACCTTTCTTGATTCTTCAACTGACAATGACTTCTCTGAAACTTTAATGTATATATTTTATATGTGCTTATATATGTATACATTGTTTCCTTGATAGAATATGGGTTCCTTGAGGCAAACGACTGTTCCTTTTTTGTCTTTGTATCCCAGTACATAGCAAAGTGATTGGCACATAGTAGGTACTCAACACTAAAAGACCAGTGTTAAGAAATATCTCTAAGGACCAAGCACATTTTTTTCATCATTTGCTTATTAAATTGAGGTAAATACTGAAAGTACCATCATTATCTTCATTTATGATAGATTTTATTGATATCTTTTGTTACATCATTTATATTTTCCTTGGATGCCTCCCCTATACCCTGAGAGTCATTCCTTATAACATATTTAAAAAAAGAGAAAAGAGGAAAAAATTTCTGCAAAACTTATCAATACATTGAAAAAATTTGACATTATATGCAATGTTCCACATTAGTGGGTTAGCATATTCCCCATTTCTATAGGAAAAAAAAGATGAGCTATCTTCTCATAACTCTTCTTTGGTCTTTTCCAGTATTTATTTTGTATTGTTTTGTAGTTATAGTATCATGTATATTGCTTCCATAGCTCTGCTTACATCATTTTGTATCATTTCACGTAAGTCTTCTCATGCTTCTCTGTATTCATCATATTCATCATTTCTTACAACGCAATGATATTTCATAGCAATCATGTCCAACAATTTCTTTAAGGGCATCCATTATTATTCCCATTTTTACAAGTCAGAAAATCTAACTCAGGAAGACTGTCACATCCTCTAAGTAGAATACAAAATTTAAGGACTAATAGCCAGCTGGAGTAGATGGGGCAACATTCCTCTTTGCTATGCATCAGGTGCCAGATGATCTAGAGATAAAAGGAATACTGGGAATCAAGTCTTCTATCACTTTGCCTTTTATCCCATAAAGGGACAGACTTACTGGGATTTTGAAACCAGATAATGGCAGAGCTGGGACGAGAATCCAGGTCTTCTGATGTATAATGTGATATTCCTATATCATATTGTTCCTTTGATCCAATATCCTATTTCATTCACCACTCCCATATTCCCACACTCATCAAGACAGTAAGTTCTTAAGATGTTAGACAAGGATTATCAAAGTTATGTCTTCATGAAGGTGGTATAACATCTGAATGTCACTGTTCACATGAACACATTTTCCTATCAACAAACTGATCTGACAAGCCAAAGGAAGATTTTGAAGAAGACTCTGGAGTCCCATCTTTTACATATGCTCACATAATATACCAAGAAAGGCTTGTAGTTTCTCCCTGTGGAAACTTCTCTGTCTTCTTGTTGTTCAGATGTTTCAACTATTTTTGACACTTCATGATTCCACTGGCAAAGATACTTGAGTGGTTTGCCATTTCCTTCTCAAGTGGATCTAGTGGATCCATTTTGTCAGGAAATCAGAGATTAAGTGAGGCCCAAGGTCACATAGCTAGGAAGTGTCTGAGGCTGTATTTGAATTCAATTCTTCCTGACTTCAGTCCCAGTGATCTATCCAGTGAGCCATCAGGTGCCTCTCTGTCTAAGAGTTGTCAATTAATTAATCTAATAAACTGATCTCCGCTATTATACTAATGGGAAAAGATTACTAGACTGTAGCCTCAATATCAGTTCATTTAAACCATGGCCTTCTATCACCCTAATTGTTGTCTAATTCATCAGTGACACCAAAATTGACTGAGTCGTAGGTGGCCTTTGAAGAGGCAATCTGGTATATTGGAAAGAGTACCAGGCTAGGAATAGAACTGTGTTCCAGCCTTGGTTCCTAGCTATGCATAACTTTGGACAATTCACTTAAACTTTTTCAGTCTCTTTCCTCATTTGTAAAACAGGAATCATTAAACGTGCACAATCCACTTAAATGGAAAAAATTCAACAAGCCTTTGATAGGCATTATTAGTATCATAACCTTGGAAAGAACACTTTTAACCTAGTGGTGAGATTGATATTGTAAAAGGTTAGGAAAATGTTGTTATGTAAATCAAATAGTAGCATGTATTTAAAGGGCTTTGAAAATCATAAAACTATATAAATGTGAACTATTAGTATTAACCTCACTTTGTCCATATACAGGACCAGTCCTCAATGTCCTCATTATCTGGGAAAACTCATCATTGCCCTTTCTGAGTATTTTTTCCACTGAGATTCTAAGAAGACAGTGGTCCTGGGATTGGGGCTATGGCTGGTGCTGGTCCTGGTGCTGAATTCCAGGAAAGCAGCCAGGACTAATAATGCTGGAAGGTTTTTTTTTTACAGTCAGCCCTGTACCTTGTCTCTCCTTGTTCCTGGCTGAGTGATTTCTCTGGTCCTCTCTTGGCTGAGTGCCGGTAAGACAAAACCAATATCATTTCCTTTCTGGCTCTATTTGTCACTCCCGTCATGGAACAGGCTGGACAATTAATGAAGCAGGATTGCAAATGAGGCTCTGGACTTGGCCAGGATGGGGTCAAGTAAAGAAACAACTTTCAGTGTTATTGTGGTGGTGCTTCCAATGCCCTTCAAATGGTCAGTTAACTCCCAGAAGTGCATAAGCTCTTTGTTCTACTTTGTGACTGCTTGTATCACTACTGAGGTACTTCATTCATTCAACAAATAATCTATTTTGTGCAAGACACTGTGTAGAACTGTGAGGACTGTATCCTAGGACAGATGCCTTCTGGTTTTATTTGTCTACATCCATCACAGATGGAATCTAAGGTGCTAATGTGCCACCTTGCCCTTCAGTTAGTCAGTTAGTCAGTCAGTCCATCAGTCAACAGTCACTTATTAAGCTCCTATTATGTATCAGGCACTGTGCTAAACTCCAGGGATAAAAAGGGGCAAAAAACAGTCTCTCAGACATAGACTTCTTCAATACTCTGCTTCAATACTCTGCTGTGTTTCATCTCTGGGTAAGCATAATGTTTTTTTTTTTGATCATCTGGGATATAAGTAAAAGTACAAGATACTGAACCATATAATTCAATGTTCTTTGTACTTAAGCTATGCCAATTGGGAGGAAGGTGGGGAAAAACTTGGTCTAGGCAGGGCTTATTCCCCATAAACACAAAAATAGAGGATATGCGAGCACCTTATTGACCAGGAGGGGCCAGAAGATGAGTATTTCTGTTCCAGGCACGTTGTCACAAATAAACTGCTGACAGAGTTTCCTCAGGGATTTCAGTCATGACGCCATTAAGCAACATAGACTCCACAGTGCAAACCTTCTTGTAAATGGTGCCAACAGAGCTGCAGATACTCCTCAGCACAGGGAGTCAGCTTGAGTCTTCCTAACAGGCTTGGAAAGCTTTTAAAGACTGACAACCTTGGGAAAATTATTTGACTTCTTTTGGCCTTAGTTTTGTCATCTATAAAATGCAAGGGTTGGGCTAGTTGACCTCAGAGGATCATTTTATCCTGAATATTCTAGGATTCTGTAAATGTTTGATGATTGAGGGGAATTTGTAAATCACTTGGTCAAATACTTTTGAAACCCCAAAAGCCAGAAGAATGCATAACTTTGTGTTCATCAGAGGCCTATCATCTTAAGAGATAACATCTCTTTTCTCATTGGACTGCATCTTTCATTTGATTGGTATAGGGACCTCCTCATACCAATGCAGATCATCACCTGCTTGGAACTTGGAGTCTTGGAGAATTGCCTAGGGCAGGTTCTCCACCCCTGGTTGGGGCAATGGGACATTAGGCAGCTTTCCCAGGGTCATACAGTTATTATGTCAGAGGTCAGCCTTAAACTCAGGTCTTCCTGTCTCTTTATTCATTATGGAACATTGCCTTTGACCTGTACTGATAAACAGTTATCCCTTCCACATCACAACTTTGCTCATCATGATTTTGATACATCACAGGAAATTAAATGGGAATTTTTGAGAGTTTTGTGGAAGCTGCAGATGACACAGCAAAATATTTAACCCAAATTCTATAATAAGGTACTATAACTATCCCATAACTGAAAAAGAAAAAAAAATCAGACTTCCTCCCCAGTACAAAGGAAGGGCCAAAAAAGTTTCACATGGATTTTTCAGATTGTGTGTGTGGGGGTTAATGTGCCCCTAATCCCCATAGCATAGAAGGGATAATGGTACATGTCTAAGTGTCACCTATTATCACAGTAATTTCAAGATATGTTTCCCTCTTCATCCCTCCCCTCACAATTGAATCTTCTCTTATAGTAGGCACAGTTAAACAAAAACAGCTGATAATGTTAGCCTTCTAACAATGTATGCAGCATTCTGACCCATAAAACCCCACCTCTTTGTTGAGAGTGGGGTCATATGCATCATTATGTGCTCTCTATGGCCATTCCTGGTTTTTCAGTTCAGTTTGACTTCGTTTCAGTAATTTTTCAATTACATTAATAGCTCCCTGTGTTTATGTTGTGTTTTGTGCTGGGTGTATATTACCTCATTCAATCATCAAATTATCATTATTAAGAAGCTACTTATTATTAAGAAGTTAGGCACTGTGCTAGGTATTAGCCATACAAAGACAAAAAAGGAACATTGTCTTCCTTTAAGAAACTTACTTTTATTGGATATATTACATCACTTGAACCTGTGTGGTGGTAAAGAGAGGTGCTATCATCCCCATAAGACAGATAAGAAAACTGAGGTGAAGAGAAGTCCAAGGTCATATAGTTAGTTAGTGAAAGAGACTTAAAGGATTTAGAGCTGAAAGGATGCTCAGTACTTGTATAGCCCAAGCCCCTCATTTTAGAGATGAAGAAACTGAGGCCTGGAGATGTTGAACCACTTGAAGAATTAGGGCATAGAAAGTAGTTAAGGATCAAGGTAAGATTAGAATCCAAGTTGGGAGGGACCTTGGAGATCACTTTATTTTATAGTTGATGAAAAAAGGATCTGAGAGGTAGTATGAGTTCCCTTATCTCCTGCCCTAGGACTCTTGACCCTCTTCCAAGACAGCTGGAACAAGACCCCTTTCTCCTCTTTCAGGTTGTGGCCAAACTTCTGATGAGAGGTAGATCCAGGGATTTTTTTCTCCTCTCTTTCTTTTTTTTCAAAAGGATAACCGCAAGAGAAGAAAGGGTCATGAAGCCAAACACCTCCCAAAGTCATTGTCTGGAGACTAGCAATTAAAACCCTGCCAGGTGGCTTGGTTTTGAGCAAGCCTCTGTGGTCTCAGAAATTTGAAGAAATGATAGGTGGGAAGGGATGCAAGCAGAACTGTTACCAGCATTTTATACTTGGTGAAAACTAACCTGCCCTTCTCACTTTGCTGATCTCTTTGCTACTCAGGAGTTTTCATACTTATAAAGCAGCCCATCTGAACTTAGACCATTCTTATGGGTCATTTTCCTTAGCTTACACTCAGCTCCTGGAATGGCTCAGGTGCTGATGAGAACAGACATACAGAGCTAGTCCCTGGGAGACATTGGTGCTGAGATGGAGGGAAGTAATGGAGAAGGGGGCTCAGTGAAAAACTCAGGACTCACCTTGATTATCTATCTGGGGCTTATTTTTCAATCAGTCAGTCAACCACCATTAATTAAGTACTTAATATATACCAGACACTGTGCTTACCACTGGGGATTTAAAAGAAGTTAAAAATAGTTCCTACTTTCAAAGTGCTTACATTCTAATGGGAGAGACACTATGAAAATAAATAGGTACATGTAAGATGCAGAGTCCAAGGAAGGTATAGATTAGAAGGCTCAAATGGATGGCAGAACAGGAAGACTTTCATTTGAAATGAGTCTTGAAGGAATCCAGAGATTCTAAGAGGTAGAGAAGGAGGACAGTTCCAAAGTAGGATGATGGAGAACTGGCCAATAAGAGTCAATAAAAGAAGTGAATTTAAGCACATTTTCAAAATCTCTTTTTAGAAACATGAACAAAAATATCATCACTTTTATGTAGCTGAAACTAGGAGGACTATATAATCAGATCCAGTAATTTGCATAATAAATGAATGTTTTGTAAGTTGATAGAAGCAGTATGGCATTGGGGATAGAGACTTGAGTCAGTGAGACCTGGGTTCAATTCTCATCACTTACATAATTAGCCATGTGAGATGATGTAAATCACTTAATTTCTCAAAACCGCAAGTAATGCTCTAAGACTATATTGCAGAGCAGTTACAGACCTGCATTGATAGAGGTAGTTTCCTCATTGGGAGTTCTTTAGTCTACATCAATGAGGTCATATGTTCTCTCCTCTCCTTCTTCCCAATATAGAGTTTTTGGTCTCCATGGGTGAAGGGAGGATTCACACCAGGAGTTCACCACATATACTATGTGATTTGAAAAATTCACTTCATCTCTCTGAACCTCAATGAAGGGGGTTTGACTAGAGGGCTAAGGTCCCTTTAAGCTCTAACAGTCTAGGTACACAGGTGGAGAACCTGTGCTCTTAATAAAATGATTTGTTCTGTGAAACTTGTACTCTGTCAAAGAGTCACATGTTGACATGGGCCACATGTGGCTTCAAGGCCACAGTTTCCCTACTCCTGGTAGTCTCGTTGACTCTTCCTCATAGATTCATATACTTACAATCCTCAGGACTGAAAGACAAAACAGAAGCTTAGAGAGTCCAAAGCAACGTAATGAAGGTCATACTTACCTAGGGATCTGTCCATGGTTATTCGTCAAGGTCCACACATGCAAAATGTACAATCTCCCCCTGCAGTTTTCAGAGCACCTTCCAATGTTGAACTGGGAGCAAGGGGCATGTGCAATCTTGTCTCAGAAAAGTGGCATAATGAGATCATTGGCAATCACTCATCTGCTCCATATGCACTGGAATTGAAGACTTTGGCTTGGGAACTTGCAGACTATTCTCCCTCCCAAGGTTCAAATTGAACTAATTCCATTAGTAAGATGATAGCATAACAATCAGTGAGCTAACTGTCCTGGAAAGGCTTGCCACCCCAGGACTGGGTTGGTGTATCTGAGAGAGAGAGAGAGGAATGAATGCAGTTCAGTTTGGTGTGAGGAATGTCTCCCTCCCAGAAGACCATGGCAACAGCTCCATTGAGCAGCACTTGGACTGCTATGGACTCTCTTTCCTGTAGGAAGCCAGCAAATTGATGTGTTTTTTTTCTTGGCAAAAGAACTGACCAAAACTACTCATGCCAGTACCATTTATTTTTTCTTTTGCAATAATACAACCGTACAGTTCTGTGTACCCACACAGAGACTTCCCCAAGCAACAGTAGATTAGTGGAGGTGGTGGTGGTGGGAAAACTCACTGATTTCTAAAGATCTGGGGATCTTTGAGTTGGCAAAATAACTGGGCAGTTAGAGTTTCATGTGACTCAGGGAGTCAGCAGACAGAGATGGAAGATGGAAGGAAGGAGATGGAAATGACCCAACCACTTAGTGATTTAAAAAAATACCTGAGCATTTTTATATTATATAGAGTAGAATGTATTGAGAAAGTTGAATGGCATATTATAAGGAGCACTAGAATTGGAGTAAGAGAACCTGGGTTCATATCCTGATACAGGCACTTTTATCATCTGGGGAAGTTATTTAAGCTGTCTGGGATTATGTTTTTCTCATCTATAAAAAGAGGGATGTTTGTTGGTCTAGATGACCTTCCAGTTCTATATCTACAAAACTGTGATTGCTATACTATTCCTTTTTCCCTCACCAAGGATCTGTGTCACTGCCTACCCCTCTATACCAGTGGTGGGGAACTTGCAAATTTGAGGCCACTTGTGGCCTTCTAGGTCCTTGGATAGGTCCTTTTAACTAAGTCCAAATTTTATAGAACAAATCCTTTTATTAAGGGGATTTGTTCTATGAAGTTTAGATTCAGTCAAAGGGCCACACTTGAGGACCTACAGGGCCATGTGTGGCTTCTAGGCTGCAAGTTCCCCACCCCTGCTCTATACCCTTCCTTTAATTTGGCTACTTTGTCCTGTGGCAATCAGTCATGTGATTTCAAGCTGGAAGAGATCTTGGGGATCATCTGGTCTGTAAGTCTTTTCTGGATTTAAAATGTAGCACCTGGGACACCCACTCCAACTTACAAGATGGGTCCCCCAGAGAAGGCTTCCATGAATATACTTGAAACTATACTTTGTGAGCCCCCACTGATGTGTTTACCTTTAATTGTCATCCAGAGGACTCAACTAATTCAAACCAAAGGCATTTAATGAAATTATCTAGGTAAGAAGTCTCAATGAAACATTTTACCTATCAACTTGGGGCATACTGTCTCATAGATTCACATACTCCATTGAGAAGAGTAGATGCATGTAGGGAATATGTGAGGAGAGACACACATATAGAGAACAGATATGTCCAGGGTCCACATGTGAAGGGGCATATATATCAAGACCACATGTGACCATGGCACACATGTGAAAAAGCACACAAATGGGGAGCATGCATGGACAAAGCACATGTGTGCAGAATTAACTCCTGTCTCCAATGCTGCAGAGATGCTAATGCCTTCTGGTGATGGTATCACTAGATAGCTCCTACCAGGAGTGCTTTCTACTCATCTCCATCAGAAATAGAAAGGGGCCTTACATATGACTTAGTTTAATCACTTTATCAATTTTAAACCAAATTTAAACTATTTAAAATTATATGGGGGAGGAAAGGGAGCATGATATGATTTGCTACAGACTTCTCTCATAGTAGCTAGTGGATAGTAGATGGAGCACTTGGCCTGGAGATAGGAAGACTTGAATTGAAATCTAACCTTAGATACTTGTGTGGCACGGGGCAAGTCATTTTACCTCTCTCTGTCTAATTTTCATCAGCTTTAAGATGAGGATAATAATAGCCTCTCGTTCCTAGGGTTGCTGTCAGTCAGCCAACAAACATTTATTAAGCGACCGTTGTATGCCAGACATTGTGCAAAAGTGCTGGAGATACGAAAAGGAGCAAAGCACAGTCCCTACCCTCACAGCATAATGGAGGAGGCAACAAAGAAATATGTACAAATCAACCACATACAGGATAAATAGGAAATAATTAAAAGAGGGAAGGCACTAGGGCATCAAATGAGGTAGAATTTGTAAAACTCTTAGCACAGTGCCTGGAACATAGCAGGTATTTAATAAATGCTTAATCCTTTACCTTCCCTTTCCTACCCTCAGAGACATCCTTTTTCATACTATCTCCAGTTCTAATTCAATAGGTGACCTTGGGCAAGTAATTTCTCTTCTATAAATCCACAAAATGTAGGGGTGGACCAGGTAACCTCTGAAGTTCTTTCTTTAATCTTCTAGTTTTCTAATTAAGAGTAGCCTGGATCAACAAAACTAAGAATGTATAATCCTATAATTTGAAAATTATTCTTTTGGGTTGGTTTATATTGGTAAAAAGTTCTTGAAAAGAATAATTTTCTGATCCTCGTATGGTTTTTCCCTCTGCGGTTTCTAAGACAGGAATTGTCCCATTGTTCACAATGACACCAATATTTGCTCTTTTGGCATAAAAATAACTAATTATACATAATAATAAGACCATCAGTAGAGAGTCATTGATTTCCCTTCTATATATGCTTTCTTAACTCATTTTCATGGAGGGCAGGAAATCCTACATTAGAGTTTTCAGGGTGCCATTATCACAGCTCACAGTTCCCATCTGTTCTTTAGCATGCATTGGTTCCTGGTGCAGATAAAACTATAAGCTTCCCTGGCACATTAATTACAGTGACAAAGGAAGCATAGATGAGGAAAACAATTAAAAACCATCCATATTTTTTTCCACTTCGGAAACATAAATCTGTAACAAAACAAAAAAATCTGGTTTATGGAAACTGGCTTATACCCCTTTACTTCTTATCTTCTCCCCCTGCCCCAAAAGAAATAAAAATAGATAGTGAAGAGATTGCTATGAACTTGTCAATATCACTGTCTTCATTGGTCACGTTTTTTTCAGATCATCTATCTCTTCACTTCTCACTAGACTGCACTTTAGACTTCTCCATGCCCCAGAAACATCTTTATTTTGGATGATCTCTTCATCCCTGAATACACCCCTTGGAATTATCTTCTGCCCTTGCTGCTTCTTCCTCAAGGTGGATAGTTTCTCCCACAATCTCCAGTTAGGGTCACCTGAACCTTTATTTCTGGATCTCTGCATTGTGATCCCAAGGGTATCTCTCCCCCCTCCCCTTTCAGCTTCTTTTTATGTGTTCTACTTCCCCATTATAATATAACTTGCTCAAGATCTAGGATTTTTCTTTCTTTTTGCTACTATTTGTATTTCCAGTATTTCAGTGGTCTAGCAGTCAAATGGAGTGAGAACACCATAGCAACTTTATTACAGACTACCTTATGACTTTCTACTTTTGAGATATTTACCCTGTATCATATTTTTGCTACCAATGTAACAGGGAGTTAGGAAGTTAGGAAATAGGTACTACTTCCCTCCCTAATAGAGGCGTCTTGATGTCATAGAAAGAAAATTGACCTGGAGTCACAAGACCTGGGTTTGAGTCCTAGTTTTGTTACATATTAATTTGTATAACACTAGAAAAATCAATTCTAATGGGCCACTGATTCCAATTCCCTATTTCTCTCTGGGTCTCAGTGTCCTCATTCATAAAATGAAGGTTAAAGAGCTAAATGGTGGGTCATACCAACTCTGAATCTAATGATCTACTAGAATCCATGGTCTTCTTTTTACAGATGAAGAAACTTAGATGCATCTTCCTCTTCTTTGCAGCTCTCTTTCCACCATGCATGCCAACATACATGATGCATCAATAAAGGAGACTAAGAAGGAGCAGACAAGTGAGTAGGAGGAGTATCTGGTAGAGCATTGTCCCTATAATCCAAAGGAGGGAAAGCATCCAGGAGGAACTGGTAGTCAATAGTGTCAAAACAGCAGAAAGATCAAAGATGATGAGTATATTTACCAGTAGATTTGGCCAATAAAAGATGGTTGGTGACTTTGGAGGAATAATTTCAGTTGAGGGACAAGGTTAGAAGTCAGATTGGAGGGGGATTAAGAAGAGAGTTGGAAGAAAGAAAGTGGAGGCACTAAATATAGATAGCTTTTTGACTATTTTGAAGATTTGGCTACGGAAGGGAGAACAGATGATAGATAGCAGGGATTGTGAGTTCTAGCATGTTTTTTCTAAGGATGGGAGAGACCTGGACTTGTTTGTAGGGGGTATGGGAGAAGCCTGTAGACAGTAAGAGATTGAAGATTAGAGAGAGAGATGGTATAATAGTGAAAGTGATCTGTTAGAGATGATGAGAGGGGATGGAATTAAGGATGTAAACAGAGGAGTTGACCTTGGTGAGGACAAAAGGTGCCTCTTCATCAGAGATTGGAGGAAAAGAGGAAATGGTGGGGATAAAGTCAAGGAGCTATGAGATGAGGAGGGAGGAAGAAGAGTAATACCATGCCAAATAGTTTTGAAATTGGTAAAGTATGGCCCAGAGGTCTCAGTTGAGAGGATAGAGGAAGAGGCTATACTTTTGGAGAGGTGAGGAAAGAAGAAAAGGTTTGGAATAGCCTCTCTAAAGAATGAAATGGAGAATTAATTAGGGAGGAGTAGAAGGATTGCCTTCGCTTCAGTGAGAGTACAATTAAGTTTAGATACTGTAAAATTATAGTGAGAGGCTTTCAATATGGATAGGAACACAGGAGGCAGAAGGTGGGGCAAATTCAGAGTTGGAATTTGGTAGGCATGAGTGACATCAGGATATGGGAGCAAGGGAATCTAGAGAAAAGGGTAGGGCAGGATTGAATAGGTTTATTAATGGGTAAAGAGTAGGATGGTAATAGAATTTAGTCAGAAAAAGAGTGATGTCCTGGCAAGATGCAATGGGATAGAGAAAATGCAGGTTATGGTGAGGACAGAGAATAGATATGTGAAGAATAAGGTACAGGGAGAGTTGGAATGATTGCAGATTGTGCTTGGATAAAAGAACTTGAGAGTTATTGTTTATGGAAGTAAAGCACTTATGGATAATGGCAAGATAAAGGGTATGGGTATCTTTCTAGGCAGATGAGATGGAATGAAAAAGGTGAGTCATAGGAATTGAGTACATAGAGGAATTGAGATGTTAGGGCCACATTTGAAGATCGTTATCATTCTTCAAGGCTCAAATCAGCTGTTATCTCCTCTGTAAAGTTTTCTCCTGCTCCTTGGCAATGCTCTAAACAAGGTACAAATGACCTCATATTTATTTATCTGTGAACATATTTAATATAGGGTTTCAGAAGGCAATAGCTAGCTTGTCTTTTACTATTATTTCCTCCTGCATCTAGCATGGTTTCTTGCATGTTGTATATGCTTGGTATTTGTTGAATTGAGTTAGAATTTTGATCTCTTTACTCCTTCCCCTTCTTTGTAGTTAATAGTCAAAGGCCAAAAAGTCCAATAAAGATAGGTTTAAATGGTGGCCTGAATCTAACAGGAGGACATTCAATAGAAACAAGTCTAGTATCTTACATTTGAACTCAACAAAATCAATCCCTTAAGTAGAAAATATGGGGGACATGGTTATACAGCAGATTTTGGGGAAAAGATCTCGGAGTTTTAATGACCTGTGATCTAAATAAGGGCTAGTGGTCCAATATTTCTGACAAAAAGGCTAATAGGATATTTAACTTGGAGAAGAGAAGACTAGGGAGGAGAAGAGGAGTCTTGGGGAATACTGGGTTTCTCTTCAGCTCTTTAAGCTAAAGTTGGTTGACCAGTTATTAGGAATCTTGCAGAGGGCTTCTTGGTCAGGTATTGATTGGATTAGCTTTTCCTTGAAAAAGTTAGTCATCCAACTCTGCCATCCTGTGACCTCATTAAAAGTTCAGTTCTCAATAGAGGTATCTATGAGGGAGGGAGAAGGTGAGTGGGTGAGTAGTTAGCAGGGGTGTGCTGGTAAATGTATTGAGAAGTGGCTCTCTGGGAAAAAATATGCCTGACTTTAAAGTTTAATCTGCATTAATAAAATCTTCACTATCATTTTCTTAAGTCCAGACAAGCAACAAAACAATAAATCAAACCCTGATTTGTTTGCTTCATTGAAAATTTAACAACTGGTTTTCTCAAGCAGGTTTGAGCTGGCTCCAGCACACGCTTAATAGGTAGTGGGAAAAGGTGGTGAATCTAATCATAGAATTTGTTGAATTTAATTGACTCCGCAGAGCTCATAAATTTTCTTACCTAACCAGGGAAGAAAGCCCAACATGATTCAAGCCTTTACGAGCAGCAATAAATCATTTCAAATAGTAAAAATCATGTCAAATAAAAACCTCTCAACAATTAAAAGGAAAAGTTGGCATCAAATATGAAACATTCACCCACACTAATAAACAAAGAAGCAATTTCAGGGCAACAAAAGCTGCAGACCAATAACGTCATGCCCCAGTTTTTTTTGTCATTACTTTTAAGATGAGGATTAGGTCATAGGGATTTGGTCTGAGTTTATATTAAATGTATGAGGCTTCTCCTGGGGTCTTCAGATGGGCTCAAACAATGATCTCAAAGAAGATAAATTTTTATTTTCTATAGCTTTTAAGTAATCGTATTAAAAAGATCATAGGAACTGGAATTAGAAAGGACCTTAGAATTCATAGGAACAGGATCTGAGTTGGAAAGTACCTTTGAGGTCATCTGGTCCAACCATTAACCTTGCAGATAATGAAGTCCAGCAAGGTTAAGTAACTTGCTTAAGGTCACATGGGTAGTTAAATGTCAGAAGTAGGTACTGAATCCAAATCTTGTACTTTTTGAGTCATTACTCTTTCCACTGTACAACATTACTTGCCTTCGTCCCCTAGTCCAAATCCTCCTTATATATTTGATTACATAGTTCAACATGAGAACCAGAATATCCCTTGTTATGATCAATCAACAGAATTCTATAGGAAGTCCTTCAGAGGTCTGTGAACCTGACATTTCTCTTCCTGTTTTTGCCTCTGTTGTCCTTTCTTTGTTTTACAGAAATCTCTGGAGAGAAAGCTTTAAAATCATAAGCTTGTTACATCAGCATCAGAAGGATACAGCTATGACCAGTAGGTCTTGTGAAGGCCATGGACCAAACTGGAGAAAGCAAACTAACTCTCCACCTAGGGAGAAGGGTGAATGAACTCTTTTGACAGTAGGGTCTACTCATATACTTTTGCTTCAATCAATCAATCAATCAATCAGCATTTATTAAGTGCCTGTTATGTGGTGGGTATTGTCCAAAGAAAGGCAAAAGACAGTCACTGCTCTCAAGGAGCTAATGGTCTAATGATTAGATAGCATTTACATAATACTTTTAATTTTGTAAAGTAGTTTGCATATGTTATCTCATTTGATTCTTGCAACAACCCTGGGAGGTGGATGCTGTTATTATCCTATTTTACATTTGAGGAAATTGAGGTTAAAGACTCAGTGACTTGTTCAAGTTCACTCAGCTAGTGAATGTCTGAAGCTAGATTTGAACTCAGATCTTCCTTTGGAGCGTCTAGGTGGCACAGTAGATAGTGTACTAGGCCTAGAGTGAAGAGGACTCATCTTCCTGGCTTCAAATTTAACCTCAGGCACTTACTTACCTTGGGTAAGTCACTTAACCTTGCCTTAGTTTCCTCATCTGTAAAATGAACTGGAGAAGGAAATGGCAAACCACTCCAGTATCTTTGCCAAGAAGACCCCAAAGGGGTCATGAAGAGTTGGATATGACTGAAAAATGACTGAACATCTTCCTGATTCCAGGCCTAGCTCTCTGTCTCCTGTGTGACCTGCCTGCTATGTCTGCTTCTGTAGACCAAATGAGATTTAACTCCCTCCTGTTCATCCTTAGAATGTTGAAAAACTGAGTCTGTCTCCTAATACAGTGACATTTCATTTACTTAAAGTCTGTGACTAAAGAGGAATTAGAAGAAGACAGTGTCATTTTTTTCTTCTGATTTTGTTTTTCTCTGTCTCCAGTGGCTAGGAGCGTCCAGATGGGACTGGGGGGTGGATACTGACACTGGCCATGTCAGCAAATGGTGAGGTATTATTTCTTGTTTTGATGTTACTCCTAGCAGCAGAACGGGCATGAGAAGTTGGGACAGATGGAGCGGAGGAGGCTTCAGTGGAGCGAAGTACCTGGAGAAACGCTACGTAGCTAGGAATCAGAGACAACTCAGCCAAAACACATACAACAATCTCCATCAGACCTGCCGAGTTTCAACTAAACAAATTTCTTAGAACTAAAGTTGTATATGCATAATGCTATATTTCTGATTGATTTTCCCCCTTTGAAGTGTGTGTGTTTGTGTGTTGCCCATGTAGGTTGTATATACACACGGTCTAGGCTAGCTGTGGCTCACAGGAAGGCGTCCTCCACCCACCCCTCTCCAAAGGAGACCTTGATTCCTGTCAGGAGGGGAACAAGAAGCTGGAGCAAGGTTGTCCACACCTTCCTCCTTTGAAATAGGGTACTGGGCTAGATTTCTACTTTGCTACCTGCTAAAAATTGCTAGTTTGGGAGGAATTACTTTAGGTCTATCTTATACTTTGATTACTATCCTCAATCAGGAAGGAGTGCCCCAAACTGCAAAGCCAAAGGTTTGACTCCTTTCCCACCAAATGCCAATTACATAAAGACCATTAAACGTGGTGAATAGCAAACAAACTCATATGTCCAAACAGCAATCAAAGAATTTATAGAGATTAGAATACACCAGACAATACAAAGAGCAAATAAGTTCTCTCACTGGAAATGGGATATCTCAGGTTGACCGTAAGAGAGAGAAAATCCCTGATTTTATCCAAGGGGAAATTCTCCAAAGTCTCTAATGTAGTAAGCTGGGAATAGGGACCTGATTAAGATACTGGCTCCTCTTCTAGAGTCTTTGTCTCCTTCCAAGGACTTCTCTCTAAAAAGAATCTAGAAGAACACATGTCCTTCCTTAACATAGGAAATCAACAAAAAATATGATCTTCCATCTTCCAAGCTCTGGATAACTTTACTCATGAAGACACAGAGCACTAAGTAATTATTCTCCACCAGTGAAGAGTCTTATACAATGTGACTTGAGCCATGGATTATATCTCCACCGAATTTTCTTGCAAATTACTGCCTAAACTGAATCCGTTGCTATTGTAGAAGTTAAGCTCAAATACAAATGGCCCAAGGATTCTGTCCAAATCCAGGGAATCACAGAATTATAGATTCAGAGCTAGAAGAGACTGTAGAGGTCATTTTGTTTAACCTCTCATTTTGCAGATGGAGAAATTATGGCCTGAGAAGACTGAGTTACTAGCCCAAGGTGGCAACATTAGAGAGTTAGAAAAACTAGGTTCTATTAACTCTGACATGAATTAAAGGAGAATGAACAGATTTTTGTACAAGTAGAAACTTGCTTGATTAACTTCGTCTGTGGTACAAGCTCATTCACATTTATTGTTTAAGAACATTTTAACAGCTGGTTGGTTACTCTGCTTAGCTCAAGTCAGAGCAGTCTTGGCATTTGAGTTACCAACCACCTTCTAACAAAATAAATGACTATTTGGTTTGGAAGGATTATAATTAGTTGTCTTTAATTAGTCAGTGTCACTTGATTATGATTTTGCACTATAATCGACTGATCAGTCAATTGAGCGGCAGGTAGGTGACACTGGTCCTGGAGTCAGGCTACTAGCTGTGTGACCTTGGGCAAGTCATTTAGTTTTTGTTTACTTCAGTTTCCTCAACTGTAAAATGCTGATAATAATAGTACCTATTTATCTCTCAGGGTTATCGTAAGAATTAAATAGGATAATATTTTCAAAGTTCTTTGCAAATCTTAGAGCATTATATAAATGCTAGATATTTTATTAATTATTTATCAGTCACTTACTAGGTACCAGGTACTGTGCTAATCTTTGGAGATACAAAGACAAAAATGAAATAGTTCCTGTCCTCAAGAAGTTTATGTTCTAGATAAATATGTATGTCTGTAATATAGACACAATATTTCCTAAATACATTTAGGAGACTCTCTGCACTGTCAGAGGAATTGGTGAATGCCATTCTTAGTCAGGATTCTGCTTCTCCTTTTGGCTACTTTAGGGAACCACACTCCTGGATCTAACTGCTTGAATATTGCAAAAGGTAAAGACTAACAGAGGGATTCAGAAACCCAGGAAATTCACCAACCTAAGGTAAGACAGTTTTAGAATTTCATGTTGCTTCTTACAGTTGCTTGTGAATAGGACTATGTCCCTCTTGTGTTGTATCACTAGAGGGGCATTTTAGTGATGGTTTTGAGGAGGGAGAAGCCTCCTTGGGGTCCTAGATGTAAAAGATGCCAAGGTGGGTCTCTCTCTCTCTGGCATTCTCATCCTTCAGGGTTCCACAACAGAGTTTGACTTTTAAGTCTTGTCTGTTTCTCTAGTTTTGTTGAATTGAAATTTACTATTGCCTCTCTGAAAGCTCTTTAAATTTAACTCAATTCAGCAAAGCTGTAGTATTGAGATAACCATGACCAAAAAATCAAAATGAAATGTTGAGTTACATGAGATGGGATCAACATGTTCATTTATAAATTACTATAAAATACAGACAAAATAAATACCACTACTTTGTGGATGTAACTTAATGGAGCTGAAAGAATGCTGGATTAGGAATTTGAGTTCTTTGATTCAAATATCAGCTCTACAACTGTGTGACCTTTAAGAAATCACTTAATCCCTCTGCCTCACTTAAGTGCAATTCACTTGTAAGTCAAGACCACCCTCCTGATGTCACCGGTCCTCTTCGAGAATGAAGGACAAAGAACATCAATCTGTCTGGGCCTCAGTTTCCTCATCTATAAGATGGAGGAATTGGGTTGAATGGTCTTTAAGTTCTCTCTAAACCTGTATCTATGATCTCGTAATAATTTCAAGAAAGAATAGGGCCTCTGATGCTATGATTTAAAGAGGTCTTACCCTGTGGGACCAAGTCATTAATTTAACAAATAGAAATAATTCCAAAGGCTCTGAGAGATTTTTCTTCCTCTGCAACGCTCATAGCATAGTTAGAAATGAACAGAAGCTAACTCGCATTCCTTCTACATGTGACTTCACCGTTTACTGATTCATAACAGATATGAAAGGTTCACTTTGATTTCAAAAGAGGGTATCAGTTCTCTTGTGGATAAGTAGGATCCCAAAATCTCAGAGTTACTGAATCATCTTCAAGGAAGAAGAATGTTACATTGGGCCTTGAAAATGTATGTTAGCATATACGGTAGCTATTTATACTGCTTTTCAGATATTTCATGAATCCAATTTAAGCCCCAGAAAGTAGAAAACATGCCACCCTGTGCAACTCTGAGCATTCAAATGAGAAGCAATTACAATCTGTCCTTTACACCTACTAAATAATCAGCTTCCCTGTCTCAGCTCCTTGGGTGCATGTGCTGGGGTTCAAGGCCAGAGACAAGGAGAGGGGAAAGATAGAGGGGGACCAAAGGAGTTTGGATAATGTTTTGTGAGGGGCAAGTGTAAATCATTGAATTATGAAAATCAACAGAAATTACAGCCTTTCAACTATTAAACCTAGCAAGTGAAGTAAAAGAATTGCCCTTTGGAGGAGATAACTTAGGAATTAAATACTGATTATTGAAGCAGAGAGATGGATGCCATGTCCTCTAATAGTTTCTTCCAGTGTTCAGAAGACCTGGCTTTAAACCCTGCCTCATTTACTAGCTGTATGAGTCCAGGTAGATCACTTACTTTCCTTCAGCCTCAGTTTCCTCATCTACAAAAAGGGAATAACAATAACATCTTCTTCATAGGGTTGTTGTGAGGATCAAATAAGATAATATATGTAAAGAGTTTTGCAAACCTTAATGTTAATTTTAGCTATTTTTATTATTTTAATGTTATGATTCTCAAGGTCAGACCAAAATAGAAATCTGAGTTTCTATTATCTTGCACCCATAACATTTTCCCGTCCTTAATTTTCTCTCCCCCAATTCCAATGAAATATTGTCTCTCTGTGTTACTAATCAAACCGCATGGCCAGAGTTTTTCTACGTTCTGAAGGTCACCTTGCTTGCAGTGACGAGGTTGATTGTTTTGAGTAATCCTCATTATGTTAAGTGAGTATGCAGAAGTTTACTTGTCCCAATGCTCTCCTTCCCCTCAAAATACTCCTAATAACAAAGACAGCTGTATAATGATAATTTGGGTCACAAATATTGCATATTATTCATGTGCACAGTGCTTAGCCCATGGTAGAAACTCAGTAAATGCTTACTGATTCATTGATTACAGATGATTCTTGGGAGAGAGGCTAGGTGCCTGTGTCCATGTCAGCTGAGATTACTCTCTACTGAAAATTCTTTGAATAACTTTAGAGTAATGTTTTCTTACCTTCATGTTCTGCACATTAGGGGCAAAGAAGCTAGGCATGATTGGTTTAACTCCTAGGTGGTGAAGTGGATAGAGTGTCAGACCTAAAGTCAGGAAAACCTGAGTTCAAATCCAGCCTTAGACATTTAGTAGCTGTGTGACCCTGAGTAAGTCATTTAATTATGTTTGCCTCAGTTTCCTCATTTGTAAAATGAGCTGGAGAAGGAGACGGCAAAACACTCTAGTATCTTTGCCAAGAAAATCTTAAATGGGGTTCTGAAGAGTTGGCCATGACTGAGCAACAAAGTTTAACTCCTGTCTTATCTGTGCTGAAATCCATTTTTGTCTTCCGTCTCGCTATTCTCCTTCTCTAGCATGCCCTCCCTTCTCCCTTCGCTTTGCTCCTCAGCTCAAGTCCTACCTGTATGGTGAATCTGTCCCTGATGATGCCAGTGTTCATTGATTTTCCCTTTTGATTTATTGTGCTTAGCATCATGGAGTCATAAAACTTTAGAGCTGGAAATGCTCTTGGAGACTATCTAGTCTAATCTCCAAATTAAAGGATTGAATAGGAAGAAACCTTAGAAGGTCATGTAGCCAAAACTCCATCCAGTCTGGAATTACTTCTCCATCTACCTCTAGTAGTCATTCAAGGCTCTCTTTGAAGACCTCTGGGGATGGGAAGTCTAATACCCCTTGAGACAATACTCTTCACTTAGGGATGATGATAATCATTAAGAAATTATTTCTCATGTTGATTTGAGATCTGCCTTCCTTTACCTTGAGCTTCTATTTGTTCCTAGTTTGCACTTCAATTAAAAAGTCATTCATTGAACACCTTCTGTGTGTCAGCCACTGTGTACAATGCTTACCCTCTAGAAGATGGCATTCCATCAACTCAAGAAAGTCCATATAGAATATAGAGAGTAAATAGGAAGTTTGTCCTTTGGGGTCAGGTAGATGAAGTCTCATGTCCTTGACTCCACAGGTAAAGAAATGTAGAGGTGAAATGACTAGTCCGTGATCACAGAGCTGGCTTTCCAGATACGAGTTCCATCCTTTTCCTCCTACTTTCTCCAACAGAAAAATTAATTATATATTGTTTTGTATTGTTTCTGTTGCTTGTTTATGTCAATCTTTCCTACTAAATTGTATTACATGTACTGTGAAGGCAGATACCAGTCTTATATTTTGTATCTACCTGCTGGGCTATAATATTATCATTTATATAATATATTATAATAATACAATTAATATATCACATATAATATAACATAATTTATATATTATGTAATATGTATTAGACGAATATAATTTATATATTATATTTAATATACAATTTTATATAACAATAATATGTTGCTACAGCCTTATGCTTTGCAAAGGGTTTTACACAGATGATAGAATATGTGTATGAGAGATTAAGGAAAGAAGAAAGAAACATTTGTTAAATGCCTACTTTGTGCCAAGTACTGTGCTTTACAAGCTATATCTCATTTGATCCTCACAACAGCCTTGGGGGGAAGATGCCATTATTATCTCCATTTTACTGTTGAGGAAACTGAAGCTGACAGAGCCAATAACTTTCCTAGAGTCCTAGTATGTGGGATTGATTGGAGCAGGATTCACACTCAGATCTTCTTGATTCCAAGTCCAAGGACCTCTCTACTATGCTACACAGATCCACTGATGTCACTCAATCTATTCTTGCCTTAAGAGCCAAATGGCAACCTTAGTCAGGGGGAATGGTCATCTAGAGAGAGATTATTGGGAGATTTAAGGCACCAGGGGATCAATGACCAGTTATTTACTCTTCCAGAGATGCCATCATATTCTTTGGGATATTCTGTTTTCCTCTTTGTCACTACCAAGTGCTTTGGAGAATTCCCTGTCCCCCAAATTGAAAATAGAAAAGTTCATACAAGTATCACACCACTGAAGTCTCAGGGGTTTGCTTGCCCTTTGACAGCACTGACCAGTCTTGCAAGATCTAGCTCTCATTTTTAGCTGATTTCGATGACTGACAAGCAGCCTTGCATTTTCTGGTAACAGCCTTGGGTTGCACTGGCTAAAAATAAACTCCTAGGTCACATCTTGCAACAACCTCAACTGGCTGCTCTCCTCTTTTGAGGGCTTTTGTTGTTTATTTCAGTTCCAATTCAGCTCTCACTCATTCCCTTTTGGGTATTTGTGTTTATTTTTAGCCCAGGGAATGTTATGGTAAAGGAAAAGAAGAGCTATTAATGAACATATTATTCAATAATGGAAGATAATAACCGGCTGCTCTAATTGTATTATGCTCCTGTCACTGGAAGTTCATATCAGTGATTCAAGCTAAAGATCTGAAATATTTTAAAGTAGGAGCTCATGCCTTTAGTGCAAAAAAAATGAGCTATTGCCTAGAAGTGGTAAAATTAACACTTCTTCATTCCTGGTCCTCTCTAAAATGTGACCTTATAGGGAGGTTGATCAGAAAACGTCAAAGAAATCTGACCATCCTTACCAGATGAAACATGGATGAAGTGTCCCTCCAGAATAATTAGCAAGAACCTGAAAAGATCATCAAATGGAGTTTTGTTTAATTTATTCAACAAACATGCATGAAGTCCCTATTCATTCATTCAATAAACATATACTCAGAACTTAAGTGCTGTTTTGGCTTTTGTGTTAGGTGCTGGGAATACAAAGACAAAATGGAAAAATCCCTGCCTTCAGGAAACTTAGCTTCTATTGGTGGTGAGATGTGGGGCAAGGTATAGAGTGGTGAACCTATTATTTAGAAAGTTAGGAAGACTTGACTGTAAATCTTGTCTCAGAGGTTTACTAGCTATATAGTTGTGGACAAGCTACTTAATTCTATGTGTGTCTCAATTTCCTTATCTTTAAAATGGGGAGAATAGTTGTATCTACCCCCCCCCCCCCAGGGCTATTGTGAGTATAACATGAGATAATATTTATAAAGCATAGTTCCTAGCACATGATAGGTACTTAATAAATGTTAGTTTCATTCCTTCTTTTTGAGGACCAAGTAAGATAATGGATAGATGAACAAGCAACTTAGAGGTTATTACAATTATTGTTCCTCTTTCTGACCATTGAGGGCAAGCAGAATAAGCCTATCTCCTTACACCTGTCCCCTGCCCCAATACCATTTTATAGATGAGAACAGTCAGAGAAATAAAGTGACTTTCCCAAGGCTATGGAATGAGACTCATAACTACTGACTGTTTTCTTCCCAATATTTTATACCGTCACCAATAATTATCTCATATGCTTGCAATGTGTATATAATTTCATATTATCTTATAGTAACTGAACTGACCAGTCATTCAGCTGACAGTTAATAAGATAGATCTGTATAGATGAACACTAATAATAATAGCAAACATTTATGCAATGTTTATTATATGCCAGGCACTGTGCTAAGAGCTTTATAATTTTTATCTCCTTCCATCCTCACAACAATTCTGAGAGGTAGGTACTATTATTTCCCCATTTTTGTGGATGAGGAAACTGAGGCAAACAGAATTTTTAAGTGATTTTCCCAGGGTCACATAACCAGTAAGTGTCTGAGGACAGATTTGCATTCAAGTTTTCCTGACCGCAGACCCAGAGCTCTATCTACTGTACCACCTAGCTTCCCCTAAGTGCTAGTGGCTACCTCAAGTTAAGATATTTTTTTAAAAGGAGTTGTGGTGCTTTTTAAGCCTTCAAGATAATACCACACCAAGCCTCTAGATGGAAATGGACGCATTTCAGTCAGTAGATATTAAAGGGATGTTTGTTATTAGTGTCAACCTTCGGAGTTTGGTCTACAAAGAGACAATAAAATTAGGTCAGCCCTGAGAGTTTGGTCTAAGAAGAGACAAATGAGATTAGGTCAACTTCCAGAGTTTTCTCTAAAGTGACAAATGAAATTAAGTTCATACTTGCTGTTTATTACCTTTGAACCAGTGAATACATACATATGGGTATCAGAATATTCTGACTCAAAGAAAAACCCAGCTGAAGGAGACTTTTATCCATAGAATAAGGAAGAGCCTTCTCCTTCCCTGCCACCCCCTCTCACTGACTCACTGGCCTCTGTCAGCCAAGACTATAGTTTTCGTATCTGTCACCCATAAACATGGAAGTATCATAAAACATAGACATCATAACAGGATAGTGTCTATAAAATTTCAAGATAAAGGAAGTGCCAGTTAATCAAGATAGTGTCTGGTTCAAGGTCCTTATCAGCCATAACAGAAAAATTCTCCTAGTCAGTTTCATTGGGCTTTGTTGATGCTGGCACAAGAGGATTTTGAGTTCATTCAGAGAACATGCAAAGCATGATGGTTATGTCAACCAAGGTTAGACCAGGTGAAGGGAGAGCTCAAACTGGTTAACATTAGGGATAGTCTCAGTTTCCCCAATTATAAAATGAGAATGAAAATAGCACCTATCTCATAGGGTTGCTGTTAGGATAAAATGTGATAATATATAGGAATAATCTTTGCAAACCTTGAAGTATTACATAAATGGTGAAATATAGTCAGTTCTGTAAAAAGAAAATCAGTTGATTGAGTGAAGAAAAAAATCACTAACTCTTGAGCAATCTGGAGGCAAAACCAATCTGTTGTTTCCACTTCTCACTTTTCACTTGGTTATCTATTGTCCTGGGGAGAGAGGTGAGGGACTGATGTAGAAAAGAAGGGATGATACAAAGGATGAATCTTGCTTAGCTCCCCATCCCCAAATTCTAATTTGCTACATGATGATCATAGATAAATATGTGCATGTAAAGGTGTGAGTATAACTGTATAAGTAACACAGAGAAAAGGTTTCCACAGCGGTATACATAGCTCAGAATGGAACACTATGTTACGTTGTTCCTCTTTAACCCATAGTCAATGGTGGGATGGCAGATGGGACTTGCCATGACCTGGTCTGAAAGTGACGTGAGGAAAGGAATAAGAAAAGGCTGCTCATTGCTTGACTATTCTCCATTATGGAGGAGCCAGAAATATCAAACTAAAGTCAATATTTAGGATTGTAGCTTTAGAGATAAAAGAGAACTCCTTCCAAAACATTTCTTTCTACTTATTTTGTATGTATGTATGTATATATATATATATATATGTATATATATATATACATATATATATGTTTGTATTGTCTCTTCAGATAGAATGTAAGCTCCTTGAAGGCAAGATTTTTATTCATACACCTCTTATTTGTCATTGTATATGCCTGGCAGACAGCAGATATTTAATGAATGTTTACTGATGAATTGACCTCATATGACCTCTAGTCTAATTCCTTTTGTTTATTTATTTACAGATTAAGAAGCTGGAACACAGAGAAGTTAACGTGTCCTGCCTAACATCATACTAGTTCATAAGTCTCAAAGGTATATTTTGAACTCAGGGCTTCTGACTGCACACTCAGTGCTCTCTCCAATGTAACTTACTGCCTACCTAGTTACTAAGGAGAAGATTCAAAGCCAGAAATTAGTTTCTAGGTCAGAAACAGGTATTGGTCATAAGATTAAAATGGACCTGAAGGACAGAGTTAAAAGATGTGATCTCCCTTTCACTTTGCTTAGTGTGGGAGACAATCTAGCCTGTCACATTCTCCCAGGCATCCCAGAGATTAAATAGATAAACATTGAGGTATTTCTGCCTGCCAATAAAAATAGGTCTGAAACAAGCTGTTACATTCATATATAGAAGAAACATGAATGGGGAGAGAAGGAAGGGAATTTGGGGACAGACAGAGAGCGAGAGAGAGAGAGAGAGAGAGAGAGAGAGAGAGAGAGAGAGAGAGAGAGAGAGAGAGAAAGACAGAGAGACATAAAGAGAGAGAGGGAGAGAGAGAGTGAGAGAGAGAGAGGGAGGGAGGGAGAGAGACAGACAGAGAGAGCAGGAGGGAGGGAAGGAAATGGGGGGAAAGAGAGACGCAAAAAAGAAGAGACAAATAGACACACACACACAGAATTTTGTGCGTGACCATTTAGAGATAGAACTGTTTTGCCACTAGAGAACAATCTGATTGCAATAAATACTACAGAGGTGTGTTGGTACTAGCTTGTGAGATTTAATTGTAAAAATTTTCACATGAATATTTATATTTTAGGAATTGACAAATGCTACAAATCAGCACTTGATTTATGGTTTAGTTACACTTATGAAAGTGATGAATTAAATATTAGTAATGCAAATTAAAAAAAATGAAAAGATGTAATCTGGAGAGGGGGATCAGGCTGTGTATTTTTCTAGGAAAATAGAATTGGTCCGAATTCAGAGACCAGATAATCTGCTGCACTTAGTTACCAGTAGATGTATATATGTTTTTATACCTATGTGGACTAGATGCTTGGATTTGGAGTCAGAAAGACTTGAGTTGATCTCTAAGCACTCTTCTTGCTTTAAAAGTCTTTGATTCAATGAATCTGAATCAATGTATAATTGAGGCCTCATCCAAGTTAGCAAATAGGACACAAGACTTGGAGTCAGGAAGTCCTAAGTTCAAATCTGACAACAGACGATTAGTAGCTGGGTAACTCTGGGCAAGTCATTTAACTTCTCTTGGCTTCAGTTTATTCATCTGGAAAATGGGGATAATAATATTACCTACCAGTGAAGCCAGAACTGCCTTTCAGCCTACTTCCAGATGTAGCTGGACAGCTCCCTGTACTGCTGGTCACTTTACTCTCTGAGTCTAACCAGTAACAGGCACATCTAGAAACGCTACCCAAGGTAAAACATGCTGTATCTGTATTGAGAACCTTAAGTGAAATACTCCTTCATCAGTAAATATAGCCCAGAGCAAAGTCCCAGATCTATATACATGCATCTGTAAACACACCCTAGAGTTAAACATGTCATCTATACACAAAGTCTAGAGTGAAATTCCATAGCTGTATACAAAGGACAGAGCAAAACATAACAGAAAGAGCAATAGATAAACTGAGGTGACCTGCTTTGCTCATAGACTGACTCCATGATAGTCCTCTGGCCACTGGATAGGAGGGCTTGTGTTTCTGTTTGCTTTTCCAGCATGAGTGCCTAGAACATAATGCCGACATTAGCATATTTCTCATTAGGGACACAAAATTGGCTTCAGAAACATAATTTGGTAAGAAATGAACTCAGTTGCAAAAGGTTAGAGGGCTTGGGGCTTGCTTTTCCTAGACCTTACAAGTACAACCACTGAGGGTCGGCTGGGAAAGAAAGAAAAGAAATACAATCAAACATTTCCTCTAATTCATACCAAAGCTCAAAGTCAATGGCAGTCTGAGATTTAGCTGCATTCAGTTCAGGATAGTTTGCAGATGAGAATGGGGAAGGGGATGGGATGTCAAATTTATGGACAGCTCTGACTTCTGAACCTCAGGAATTTGCAGATTAGAAATAAAAGTGATGTCTTATGGGAAATGTTCTTATGAGAAACCTTCTTCTTCCCTCCTCTCTCCTCTAAAAGTAGCAAACTCACAACCCTGAACTAAGGACTGAACAAATGAGTGGAGACCTAAGTGAATGGGTTCTGAGACACACTTTACCAAGGCACAGTGAGATAGTATACTCCTAGATCCTATGTGACATTTGTTCTTGGCACCAAAAAATTCAATTGAGTTCACTTAACATATGTCTGATGCTTTCACACCCCATTTGGGGGCCTCTCTGATGCCTGTAGTTCATTCACTTTAAGGATTTTCAAGGGCAGCTTCTGTTTTGGAGTGAAACAGCAATAACAATAATAACTGAATTTTAAAAAATCTAGTGCTTCATGCTTTCCAGAAAAGCTTCACTTTGTTACTCATTTGCTCCTTATTACACCTCTATGAGGTAGACCAGGAAGACAGTACTCTCTCCACTTGACAAATGGGGAAGCTGAGTCACAGAGGTCCAGTGACTTTGCCAAGTATGTGCAATAAGTGAGGAGTAAAGTCAATATACACTGATGCGACAGAAAGAACTATGTCAGAGGTGATAAAATCAGCAGCAATATAAAGAAGGATTGAAGGCTCAGTACAATTCCTATTTCATTAAAAGAACATAGATTTAGAGCTTATAGGGATCCAAGAGGCCATATCTAGCCCAACTCTCCATCCCCATTTTACAGATGAAAAAATTGATACCCAGAAAAGTTAAATGACTGGGAATATTCCAAATCAGATTCTCTGAGTCTACATTCAGTGCCCTCTTTCCTACTGTAATGACCACTTGTTCTTGAAGAAGACACTGAACGAGAGGCAGGATGTGGAAAATGTTAGAGTGTGGCTATCTTTGTATCAGCATATGATAGGTCTGGTATGCTTGAAAGAACACTGAATTTAGGATTAGGTGACTTGGGATCTAGATGGTCAGACCTGGAAGGGATCTTGAGACTTATCTTGTCCAAACCCTCATTTGACAGAGAAGGAAGCAAGATCCCTTGAAGTGAAACAACTTACCTGAGGTCATGCAGCTATTAAGTATCATGGACAGGACTCCAACCCAGGCATTGTTGCATAAGTAGAAAGAATACTGATTCTGGAGTCAAAGAATCTGAGTGCAAATGCTCCTACCTTTACTCCTACTTGTGTGACTTTGGCCAAGTCATCCTCCTGGACCTCAGTTTTCCCAATGGGAAATTGAAAAGGTTGGACAAGATGGCTTTTGAGGTCTTTTCTAGATCTTTTTCTATGATCCAATGATATTAACTCCTAAATCCAGTAATCTTTTAATGAAGCTCTCTACAATAACTAGCTGGGTGACCTTGACCAAATCATTTCCTCACTTTAGTCTCAACTCCTTATTTGTCAAATGGAGTACATTGCATGTTCTCTAAAGCTCCTCCAAATTCAAAAGTCTGTGTTTTTACTTTTATCTTCCTGAGAGCATCTAGGGGTCTTTTGGGGTTGGTAGGCTGCATAGGCATATTTCTCTAGGAAAACGGGAGAGTCTCAGCTTCTTGGCATAGAAAATAGAAGGTGACTGTCTGCATTACAAAAGGATTTTCTGCTTTACCAAAAAGATTCCTTTAAATAGCAGCTCCCTAGTACATTTTAAGTGTTCCTTTCCGGATCATTAAGTACATGACAGAGTCTGGGAGCCCAAGCAAAGAAGCTTCCAGCTAAAAATGTTAGGAGCCGATGCCAAAGGAGGATCAATCAGAAATAAAGTCAGAATCTGAAATGGACACATAAATCAGCAGAAAGATGGACTGGCTTCTGGAATATTCCCTTTGCATTTACTTCAGTGTTCCAAAAAACACATGATATAGCTCATGACCTTAAGAAGCTTCTAGTCTAGATGGTGAGAGGTCACTTTACCCTCCATGACATATTTAGAGATCCTTACATGACAAGTGAGGTACAATACTAGAAGCAGAGTCCATCAAGCCTTCCTTAAAGCTTATGACTTATATGCCCTTGAGTAATGAATTATCTAATAAGCATTAGTGATCTACCTACTATGTGTCTGGTGATGGGCTAAGTGCTAGGGGTGAAAAAACAAAAAAGGAAATAGTCTCCATGCTCAAGGAGCTTAACGTTCTATGAGGGTAGACAACATGGGCATGGATAAATACAGAATGAATACAAAATAATTAGCAATGGAGGAAACAAGTATTTATTAAACACCTATTATGTGCCGAGGACTTTTCAAATATCGTCTCATTTGATCCTCACAACAACTCTAGAAGGTAGATGTTGTTAAGATCCCTATCTTATAGTTGAAGAAACTATGGAAGAAGAGATAAAGTGACTTGCCTAGGATTGCAGTTTGTAAATGTGTGAGGTCAGATTTGAACTCAGGTTTTCCCACCTCCTGGACAAGTCCTTTAGCCACTGTGCACCCATCTACCTCGAGGGCACTAGCAATTGGGGGAAATAGGAAATATTTTGTGTAGAAGGTAGTGAATCTTGAAATAAGTGAGGGATTCCATGAGGTTGAAGTACAGAGGGAGTGCATTCCAAGCATGGGAAAGAACCAGAGTAAAGGTACAATGATGGGAGATGGAGACATAGGTGTGAGGAAGAGAGAAGGACAATATCAAATCAAGTAAGGTCTGGTTAAGTGTTTTGGTGTTGACTCATTTGGCAGTCTGGAGACTTCTTCCTGGGCACCTAGGTGGTACAGTGGATAGAGTGCTGGGGCTGGAGTCCGGAAGATTCATCTTCCTGAGTTCAGATCTGGCCTGACACTTATTAACTGTATGATCTTGGGTCAACCACTTAACCCTGTTTGCCTCAATTTCCTCATCTGGAAAGTGAGCTGGAGAATGAAATGGCAAACCCCAAAGGGAGTCACAAAGAATCAGATGTAATTGACACAAATGAACAATGACATGGATCCCCTTCTTAGAACAGTAACGTTAACTATAGAAAATGATAGAATTATAAATTAAACTGACTAGGTTAAAATAAAAATATATTTTTTTCCTCATTCAGATCCATGGACCTTTGAAATTTATCCATGGATCTCAGGTTAAGAACCCTTGTGTATAGAAAGAAGTAAGGAGAATAATGTAAAATGTGACTGGAAAGATAGTTTGACATCAATTTGTAAAATGCTTTAAAAGCCAATAGAGGGCTTTCTATTTTATCCTGGAAGTAAATCACATAATCTCCTTGGACTTTTATTTCTTCATCTTTGAAATGAGAATGTAGAACTAGAGGCTCTCTGATGTCCCTTGCATCTCTAGACCCATGATCCTATCTATGTTTCTCTAAAATAAATTTGCCTTAAGATTTGATTGTAGAAATTTTCACCACCATGGGAATGTTTTTGTTGAGTTGTTTCAGTTGTGGCATACTCTTTATGACCCCATTTGGAGTTTTCTTGATAGTGGATACTGGAATGGTTTGCCATTTTCTTCTCCAGTGGATTTTAATTTTACAGATGAGGAAACTGAGCAAACAGGGTTAAGCAACTTCCAAGGTCACATAGCTAGTAAGTGTCTGAGGCCAGATTTGAACTTATAAAGATGAGTCTTTCCAACTCCAGACTCAATGCTCTATCCACTGCACAACCTGGAAATGTATATAACAGGATTAGATTTGTAGTAAACAGAATAAACTTCTATATAATTTGAGTGTTGAGTTGAACTGAACTTTTTTTTTTAATCAGGAAAGGATTTGGAGAAGAACTAAGCCTTGGAATGGTTCTAATCTCTTTCTCTGATTTCAGAGCCCCAACTAGGAAAAAGAGAATTATAGATTAAGAGCTGGAAAGGACCTCAGAGGCCATCTTGTCCAGTACTTTTATTTACAGATGAGGAAACTGAGACCAAGAGTGGTTAAGTGACTTGCCCTATGTTGATCAGTTGATCAACAAGCCTTTATTAAGTGTCCACTATGTGGCATGTATTGTAAAAAAAAAAAAAGTTAAGCAGTCCTTGCTCTCAAGGAATTTATATTCTATCAGGGAAAGAACATGTACATAAAGAGATATATGCAAAATATATAGAAAATACATACAAAATAATTTTGGAGGAGAAAGCTCTTGAAGGTACAGAGATTGAGGGGGCTTCACATAGATTGTGCTTGAGCTGAGTCTTGAAGGAACCTAAAGAATAAAGCTTTGGTTTGAAACCAGGCCCTCTGGTTGTACGTTCAGAACTACAAATCCACTGCACTACGTTAGTCTGGGACCTATGAATAACGTTGAAGTGGGGGCAGATACTTTGCTAGAAAATCTATGTTGCCTTAGCGATTGGGGGTGGGAAGAAGGTAGCCATTTTCATCTCAGGTGCAATGACAAGGAGAGAAGGGGT